>NC_035434.2:1694917-2033900 GCF_002127325.2 Helianthus annuus
AAAACCAAAGCAGTACCGACTCGAAAAAAATGACTCAAAAACACTAACTAAGACTCAATATACAAAAACTACGACTCTATACAAACTCTACAAAACCTCCCCACACTTGAACTTAATCAGGAGGTTTCTCTTTGATCTGAACCCGGTCTAACCCGTTTAATTCCACCCGGTCCTCATAAATCGTTAAAAATTTTGCAGTGGAATTATAAAAGATTTTTAAATATTTAATCGGGTTAAAATTCCAAAATTTGAACTTACCTGGCAGGAGCCGCCGAAACACGATCCAAGGTGTTCTTCTCATTGCCTTCTCCCGTGGTTTGGAACTTTTTCTTGCATTCGCTATCAGTACCATGGGCCAGCTGTGGTGTTCTTCCTCTTCCGCCACCACTTCTTCTTGTTTGATGTCCATCATTGGGTTTCTTGCAAGTAAAGCTTCTAAATATGCAAGGTCTCCCTCCGGATCAAACTCCTTTACCTCTTCATCTACAGACAAACCCTCTAACTCATCCGCAAATTCTCTCTCCCAAAGCAGCTCATCTTCACTTTCCTCTTCCTCTTCATCTAACAAATCCCACATTGGTTCGGTGGGATAAGTCTCATCATTAGAGATATCTTGGTCAATTGGATTACCTGCCATTAAGAGAGTAGAAAGAGCAGAACAAGGTAGAGAGAATAACAGAAAACTAACTAAAAAAAATAAATTTACACAACTATACAAGTAGCACAGATTTGTCAATTAGGTCTAATCAAAGCTAATAAACGCAATCGCCAAGAGTCCCCGGCAACGGCGCCAAAAACTTGATGTGCTGAAAATGGGTTAATTAAATACAACTAAAATTACCCTAATTCTAGACTCTCTAAGTTTTAAATTTATAAAACTAAGACTCTCTAAACCCTAAACCACACAACCGGCAAGTGTACCGATCGGTGTAGTATAGCCTAAGGAAGTCCGAGTATCGAACCCAAGAGACTCTACTGATTACGCTAAAGACTCTATCTAGACTTAGACTGACACGACTTAACTAATTGTTTATTGATTGGGGGGTTTTCTAAAAATCCTAAATAAAATAATAAAATAATGCTAAAAGACTAGACGAACTAAACACGAACTCGAACGACGCTTGAACTCAAGGATTGTGACAACTCGAGTTTCCAAGATTCCTATTTCGCATTTATTGCACGTTCACTATTTGTTTAATTGTTTAGTTGCACAATTAGTTTGCTGTGAAACTGTAACGTTTTGATACAATAAAGTGTTTGGTGATTATGCATGGTTATGTGTTAAGTGTTGTCAATTGTATGAACTTGGTGGTGTAACTGTGAAACTGTTTTGAGATGGTGTACTTATCTAAAATATGATACTTAGGGATGTATAGAGCAATTAGTGAAACTAAAATCATTCTTAACCCTAGTCCCTTTCACTAATCATCACCAAAGAAACTAAGCACGCACCTTCACTTCTCTAATCATCTCCTACAATCATTTGCTTCATCTTGGGCACAAGTCTGTTGCATCAATCTTGGTCTTTCAATTCACCTAGAATCAATCCAAGGTAATTGTTTAATCTTTGCTTGTTGTTAATTGTTGATTGATTGATTCATGTAAACCCTAGTTTCACATGTAATGATTCTGTATTATCGAATTCTGATTATTGGGAATTGATGTTCATTGTTGTGAAATCGTTGCCTGATGATTTAGATGATGGATTTGTCAAAACTATTGAGATTGATTTGATTCTGCATTATGAAAGCATGTATTAGGGTTTCCAGATCGTATGAAAAATAAGAACGTAACTGTTGAATGGGTGTGTGTAACTGTTACGATTGTGATTGTGATTGTCTGAGTTTTGATTCATGAATAAAGTCCGAGTATTATACTTGATAACTTGTCCGAATTATTTGATGATCACACATGTTGTCCGAGCTTTTAAACAAGCACATGGAGGTCCGAGTTTTAACATGTGAAGAAGGTCCGACTTCTACTTGTAATGCATATGTCCGACTTTTGATGTTTGGGGTAGTCCGAATATTATAAAAGCATGGAAAGTCCGAACTTTTGATATGTGGTGGTCCGACTTTTGTTAACATACCTTGTCCGAACTTTGATCATTTTAAGCATGAGTCCGACTTTTTCATGTGTAGCCTAGTCCGACTTTGTTGGTTTGTATAAGGTCAGACTTTTACTTGTTTAGAGATGGTCCGAGTTTGTTATGGTTCAGTGTCCGACTTTTGTGCAAGTGTAGAGGGTGTCCGAGTTTCAAAGGGACAAGTCCCTTGTCCGACCTTTTAAGGGAGAAACACCATTGTCCGAGTTTTTCATTAAGCATGGGTCCGACTTTTGTCTAAGATACATGCTGTCCGAGTTTTATTACACATGTATTGTCCGCTTTTTAAAGGGAAGGGTTGCATGACTAGACTGTATAATCGGATTTTGGTGCCACAACCTTGAAAGTAACTTTGCATGGCTGTTATCGATATGTGTGAGCATGTAGGCAATGCATGATTTATAAGCAATGTTGATGTAACAGTAGTTGTTTTGGTCAAATAGAATTGAAAGCATGTGGCTTGTTAAAGCTGGTAATCGTGAATAAAATAGGGGCGGCCCATGTGATGATCTCAACGAACAATATCATTGATATTTTAATAACGATTGTCAGTAAGAATGAAATTTCGTTACATGTGTTTTCGTTCATTGTCTAGCACAGTTGCTCTGTAAATTGTTAACCCTGTTAGTTAACAAGTACTGTTAAGTTATTATTCCTGTTTCATATGTTAACTGTGTTAAGTGTTAACCATGTTATGTGTATCAGTTCTACGAAAACATGTTATCTTGTTAAGTATGTTGATCTTGTTAAACACGACAGCCCTGTTAATTGTGTTACTGAATAAATTTGTTCGAATTGATCAAGAACACTGTCATATGAGGCATGATTGTATGAAAGTAAAATAACTGTTATGTGCTGCATGATGATTAACTGCCAAACACACTATGTGACGTTAGATTTGTGTACAAGATTATTACGAACGAAAACTGATTATACATACGTGCGTACGATAGGTCGTGGTTGATTAACTGTGAGCGTGCGTATTCTTTAGCATACCGAGCAAACCAAGGTGAGTTCACACAGCCAAGGCATGGGGTTCCCAGGGTGGGAATGGGATTGAATGATTTATTCGTACTTACTTAGTTAGTCGAACCTAATGATATGGTCCTCGGGAGAGGAGGAGTAAAGATAAGATACGGCTAGACTTGTATACCCATTTGAACTGATCTTCGCACACACGCCAGGGGTTGGCTGCGATATTATGACTAATCATTCGCACACATGCCTTGGGAAGGCCGCGAACTAAAGATACTAAAACTTCGCAAGTAATGCCAGGGTGGCCGCGATACAAATATACAAAGTCTAGGATATTAGGGAGTATTTCCCCAAATCTTCGCATACATGCCGAGAGGGCCGCGATGGAAACTAATACGATACAGGACATAACGAACGAAAATAATGCTACTCATACTATTACCATTACTGATCTATACACTGTGAACTCGCTCAACTAGTTGTTGACTCTCTGCTGCATGCCTTGCAGGTCGTTAGATACATGGTGCTTGCACAAGAAGGAGCAGGTCGTTGTGGGCATGGATCAAGAATGCTTAATTAAACACTTATGACATTTTATACATTATTATTTATGTTGGGTTTATTTACATGCTTCCGCTACTTAAACAAAGTTTGGTTTGTTTTGAACATCAATCATGTCGTGATGAATTGCACTATCTATTTTTAATATTAAATGCTGTGTCCGATATGATTGGTGGCTTGATCCTGGTCAGTCACGCTCCTAAACGGTGAGATTCCGCAGGTGGATTTTGGGGGTGTGACAGATTGGTATCAGAGCCATTGGTTATAGAGAACTTGGTTTTAATATGGGAAAAATGTTTTTATTAAAACCAGACTATAACCAGAACAGTGCTCTCAACGATCCACAACGACGCTTCGCTCCACGTGCAAGACTCAACATCCTAGGTAATAAGGTTTATGTTTATTGCCTACATGCTAGAATTGCATAGAACTTTGCTCGTAGTATGCTTGCATTACTTTGCTCACTACTTGTTATTGCTTGAGAACACCTATGTGCTTACACTCTTCTGTCATCGCACTACTCGCGAACCATTCTCACTTACGCTACCTTTACTATGAAGATCATGTTTGGACGTGTTAACATGACTCAAGCCCAGTTGACGGCTCTCAATAACGAACAAGTTGCTGCGGCGCTTGCAGCCGCACAAGCAGGAGGTATAACCTGCTATTCCAAACCTATCCTAGGATGTTAGATCCTACTCTCGTGACCCAACTCTCGCGCTTAACCTTGACCTATCCTTCTCGCGCAACGGGTCAGAACGCACAGCAACCTACCTGCACATTCAAGAACTTCATGGACTGTCGTCCAAGCACATTCAGTGGCACAGAAGGAGCAGTGGGACTACTCCATTGGTTTGGGAAGCTCGAGTCAGTATTCGAGATGTGTGAATGCCCTAAGGCTCGCAGGGTCAAGTACGCCACTGGTACTTTGGAAGAAATCGCGCTAACCTGGTGGAACGCGCAAGTACGGATGCTAGGGTCGGCAGCTGCTAACGCCACCCCCTGGAACGAATTCAAAGAACACATTAAAAGGGAATACTGCACGCGTGATGACATCCACAAGTTGGAAGTGGAGCCTTACCATTTGAAAATGACGGGGTCGGAAATTGAAGCTCATACGAAACGGTCGAACGAACTGGCCATCTTGTGTCCAACCATGGTGGACCCTCCAAGCAAGCGTATCGAATTGTACCTCAAGGGTCTAGCCTCAGAGATTTAGAACCATGCTGCATCGTCTAACCTCGACAATAACCAAGACATTCAGCGTCTTGCTCACCGCCTCACGGATCAGGCAGTGGAACAGAACAGGCTGCCTAGTTGTATCAGCGCTATTACGACCGCTACCACTTCTGCTACTCCCGCTACTCCAAGTGATAACAAGCAGAAATGGGATGGGTATTCCAGCAAGGGTTCCGCTACCGTTCAGTCTCAAGCACAGCAGCAGCGCAAGAATAGTGATCACCAGAGGCCGAGTCAGCCAACTTCTGGTGGTCAGGGGCAGGGTGGATATCGGGGAATTCACCCAATGTGTAACAAATGCAACAGACACCACGGTGGTTAGTGCAACGAGGGACGTTTCCAGAGGTGCCTCAAGATGGGCCATGAAGCTAAGGATTCAGGAGCCCACGTCCTGCAAATCGGAATCGCCAGCAGCAACAACAAGCAGAAATCCTATGCAATGAAAAGATTGTTCGCATTCCTCATTCTGGTCAAGAACCTCTCGAAGTTCAAGGCGACAAGAGTGGTGCTGTGGTTGGCATCATCTCTTTCTTGAAGGCTCAGAAATGTTTACGAAGGGGGCACACTGCCATTTTGGCACTTGTTACTGATGCATCGACGAAAGAGAAGAGAATAGAGGATATTCCAGTTGTACGTGAATTTCCTCAAGTGTTTCCTGAAGATTTACGAGGTCTACCACCTCATCTTCAAGTCGAGTTTCAAGTCGAGCTAGCTCCAGGAGCAGCACCTATAGCTCGCGCACCGTATCGTTTAGCTCCAACTGAACTGGAAGAACTTTCAAAGCAGCTACAAGAGCTCTTGGAAAAGGGCTTTATTCGTCCAAGCTCTTCGCCTTGGGGAGCTCCAGTGTTATTTGTGAAAAAGAAGGACGGTACCTTCAGGATGTGCGTAGACTACCGGGAACTCAACAAGGTGATGGTGAAGAACCGTTATCCTCTTCCGCGTATAGACGACTTATTCGACCAGTTGCAAGGGTCGTGTTACTATTCCAAGGTTGATCTAAGGTCAGGGTATCATCAGTTGAGAGTTCGGGATGAGGACGTCTCCAAGACAGCATTCAGAACTCGCTACGATCACTACGAGTTTCTAGTCATGCCATTTGGGCTTACGAACGTGCTTGCAGTTTTCAGGGATCGTATGAACAGGGTGTGCAAACCCTATCTTGACAAGTTCGTCATTGTCTTCATAGACGACATTCTGATCTACTCTGAGAGTCAGGAGGGACACGAGCAATACTTACGCCTTATCATGGAACTTCTTCGAAAGGAGCAGCTGTACGCAAAGTTTTCAAAATGTGACTTCTGGCTTCGTGAAGTCCACCTTCTGGGCCATGTGGTGAACAGGGATAGGGTTCATGTCGATCCATCCAAGGTAGATTCGATCAGGAACTGGCCTGCACCGCGTACACCAACGAAAATACGCCAATTCTTGGATTTGGCGGGGTATTATAGACGATTCATCAAAGACTTTTCAAAGATCGCACAGCCGCTTACTATGCTGACACAGAAAGGTGTCACCTACCGTTGGGGAGATTCCCAGGAAACCGCTTTTCAGTACTTAAAGGATAGGCTTTGCAGCGCACCTATTCTCTCACTGCCAGAGGGCACACACGATTTGGTGGTCTATTGTGACGCACCGATACAGGGGCTTAGCTGTGTATTGATGCAGCGGGATAAAGTTATTGCCTACGCCTCGCGGCAACTCAAAGTTCATGAACGGAACTTCACGACGCACGATTTAGAGCTGGGAGCTGTTGTTTTAGCGCTTAAGATATGGCGCCACTACCTGTACGGTACCAAGTGCACTATTTACACCGATCACAGGAGTCTCGAGCATATCTTCAAGCAGAAGGAATTGAACATGTGTCAACGACGATGGGTCGAATTGCTTAATGATTACGAATGCGCCATCAAGTACCATCCAGGCAAAGCCAATGTTGTGGCGGACGCTCTCAGTCGAAAAGACACTTTACCTAGACGTGTACGAGCTTTGCAGCTCACTATTCAGTCTGATCTTCCTGCACAGATACGAAATGCTCAGGTTGAAGCATTGAAACCAGAAAACGTCAGGGCTGAAGCCTTACGCGGATCAAGGCAACGATTAGAACAAAAGGAAGACGGCGCCTACTTAGTAACAGGGCGTATTTGGGTACCACTATACGGCGGTTTACGAGAACTTGTAATGGAGGAAGCTCATAAGTCTCGGTACTCGATATATCCAGGGTCGGATAAAATGTACCACGATATCAGGAGAACCTATTGGTGGCCTAGTATGAAGGCCCACACTGCTACTTACGTCGGCAAATGTTTGACTTGTGCGAGAGTCAAGACAGAGTACCAGAAACCCTCAGGCCTACTGCAACAACCCAGGATACCACAGTGGAAATGGAAAGAAATTTCCATGGATTTTGTTACCAGTCTGCCTAGATCTTAGCGTGGGAATGATACCATTTCGGTGATCGTAGATCGACTCACAAAGTTTGCTCATTTCTTAGCTATCAAAGAAACGGATAAGTTCTCTACATTAGCAGACATTTACTTGAAAGAAGTTGTTTCGAGGCACGGGGTGCCCACCTCTATTATTTCGGATCGGGATGCACGATTCACTTCAGAACTATGACAAGCAATGCACAAAGCTTTTGGCTCTCGTTTAGACATGAGCACAGCTTACCACCCTCAGACGGATGGGCAGTCTGAGCGCACGATTCAAACTCTAGAGGACATGCTTCGGGCGTGTGTTATCGATTTCGGCAACAGCTGGGAAAAGCACCTCCCGTTAGTGGAGCTTTCATACAATAACAGTTACCACACCAGCATACAAGCCGCTCCATTCGAGGCATTGTACGGACGTAAATGCCGGTCACCTCTCTGTTGGGCAGAGGTGGGAGATAGTCAGATTACAGGTCCAGAAATGGTAGTTGACGCTACTGAACGAATAGCACAAATACGACAACGCATGGCGACAGCTCGCGATCGCCAGAAAAGCCACGCGGATAAGCGTAGGAAGCCATTGGAATTTCAGGTCAGGGACCGGGTTTTACTTAAAGTTTCACCCTAGAAGGGTGTGGTTAGATTTGGTAAACGAGGCAAGCTCAATCCACGGTATGTTGGACCGTTCGAAATCACTGAAAGAATAGGCAAGGTAGCCTACAGACTAAACCTACCAGCTGAACTCGGTGCAGTTCACAACGTATTCCACGTGTCGAATCTGAAGAAGTGCCTGTCAGATGAGACTCTCATAATTCCTTCCAAGGAACTCACTATCGACGAGCGGTTGCAGTTCGCCGAGGAACCAGTTGAAATCACGGACCGGGATGTTAAGGTCCTCAAACACAAGAGAATCCCTCTTGTTCGAGTTCGTTGGAACTCCAAACGTTGCCCAGAGTACACCTGGGAACGCGAAGACCAGATGACAAAAAAGAACCCCCAGTTATTCGGAACCAATGCAACCACTACTGAGGCTGAAGCTACTACTACGGAATTTCGGGACGAAATTCCAGATCAACGGGGGGAGGATGTGACACCCCAGGAAAACCAGTAAACGATATAACTTACCTAGCTTCCTCAGTAACCGCATGCTAAATTTCGGGACGAAATTTCTTTCAAGTTGGGGATAATGTGACAACTCGAGTTTCCAAGATTCCTATTTCGCATTTATTGCACGTTCACTATTTGTTTAATTGTTTAGTTGCACAATTAGTTTGCTGTGAAACTGTAACGTTTCGATACAATAAAGTGTTTGGTGATTATGCATGGTTATGTGTTAAGTGTTGTCAAATGTATGAACTTGGTGGTGTAACTGTGAAACTGTTTTTTGATGGTGTACTTATGTAAAATATGATACTTAGGGATGTATAGAGCAATTAGTGAAACTAAAATCATTCTTAACCCTAGTCCCTTTCACTAATCATCACCAAAGAAACTAAGCATGCACCTTCACTTCTCTAATCATCTCCTACAATCATTTGCTTCATCTTTGGCACAAGTCTGTTGCATCAATCTTGGTCTTTCAATTCACCTAGAATCAATCCAAGGTAATTGTTTAATCTTTGCTTGTTGTTAATTGTTGATTGATTGATTCATGTAAACCCTAGTTTCACATGTAATGATTCTGTATTATCGAATTCTGATTATTGGGAATTGATGTTCATTGTTGTGAAATCGTTGCCTGATGATTTAGATGATGGATTTGTCAAAACTATTGAGATTGATTTGATTCTGCATTATGAAAGCATGTATTAGGGTTTCCAGATCGTATGAAAAATAAGAACGTAACTGTTGAATGGGTGTGTGTAACTGTTACGATTGTGATTGTGATTGTCTGAGTTTTGATTCATGAATAAAGTCCGAGTATTATACTTGATAACTTGTCCGAATTATTTGATGATCACACATGATGTCCGAGCTTTTAAACAAGCACATGGAGGTCCGAGTTTTAACATGTGAAGAAGGTCCGACTTCTACTTGTAATGCATATGTCCGACTTTTGATGTTTGGGGTAGTCCGAATATTATAAAAGCATGGAAAGTCCAAACTTTTGATATGTGGTGGTCCGACTTTTGTTAACATACCTTGTCCGAACTTTGATCATTTTAAGCATGAGTCCGACTTTTTCATGTGTAGCCTAGTCCGACTTTGTTGGTTTGTATAAGGTCAGACTTTTACTTGTTTAGAGATGGTCCGAGTTTGTTATGGTTCAGTGTCCGACTTTTGTGCAAGTGTAGAGGGTGTCCGAGTTTCAAAGGGACAAGTCCCTTGTCCGACCTTTTAAGGGAGAAACACCATTGTCCGAGTTTTTCATTAAGCATGGGTCCGACTTTTGTCTAAGATACATGCTGTCCGAGTTTTATTACACATGTATTGTCCGATTTTTAAAGGGAAGGGTTGCATGACTAGACTGTATAATCGGATTTTGGTGCCACAACCTTGAAAGTAACTTTGCATGGCTGTTATCGATATGTGTGAGCATGTAGGCAATGCATGATTTATAAGCAATGTTGATGTAACAGTAGTTGTTTTGGTCAAATAGAATTGAAAGCATGTGGCTTGTTAAAGCTGGTAATCTTGAATAAAATAGGGGCGGCCCATGTGATGATCTCAACGAACAATATCATTGATATTTTAATAACGATTGTCAGTAAGAATGAAATTTCGTTACATGTGTTTTCGTTCATTGTCTAGCACAGTAGCTCTGTAAATTGTTAACCCTGTTAGTTAACAAGTACTGTTAAGTTATTATTCCTGTTTCATATGTTAACTGTGTTAAGTGTTAACCATGTTAAGTGTATCAGTTCTACGAAAACATGTTATCTTGTTAAGTATGTTGATCTTGTTAAACACGACAGCCCTGTTAATTGTGTTACTGAATAAATTTGTTCGAATTGATCAAGAACACTGTCATATGAGGCATGATTGTATGAAAGTAAAATAACTGTTATGTGCTGCATGATGATTAACTGCCAAACACACTATGTGACGTTAGATTTGTGTACAAGATTGTTATGAACGAAAACTGCGTGGTTGATTAACTGTGAGCGTGCGTATTCTTTAGCATACCGAGCAAACCAAGGTGAGTTCACACAGCCAAGGCATGGGGTTCCCAGGGTGGGAATGGGATTGAATGATTTATTCGTACTTACTTAGTTAATCGAACCTAATGATATGGTCCTCGGGAGAGGAGGAGTAAAGATAAGATACGGCTAGACTTGTATACCCATTTGAACTGATCTTCGCACACACGCCAGGGGTTGGCTGCGATATTATGACTAATCATTCGCACACATGCCTTGGGAAGGCCGCGAACTAAAGATACTAAAACTTCGCAAGTAATGCCAGGGTGGCCGCGATACAAATATACAAAGTCTAGGATATTAGGGAGTATTTCCCCAAATCTTCGCATACATGCCGAGAGGGCCGCGATGGAAACTAATACGATACAGGACATAACGAACGAAAATAATGCTACTCATACTATTACCATTACTGATCTATACACTGTGAACTCGCTCAACTAGTTGTTGACTCTCTGCTGCATGCCTTGCAGGTCGTTAGATACATGGAGCTTGCACAGGAAGGAGCAGGTCGTTGTGGGCATGGATTAAGAATGCTTAATTAAACACTTATGACATTTTATACATTATTATTTATGTTGGGTTTAATTACATGCTTCCGCTACTTAAACAAAGTTTGGTTTGTTTTGAACATCAATCATGTCGTGATGAATTACACTATCTATTTTTAATATTAAATGCTGTGTTCGATATGATTGGTGGCTTGATCTTGGTCAGTCACGCTCCTAAACGGTGAGATTCCGCAGGTGGATTTTGGGGGTGTGACAAGGATGATGAAGGAACTACCTAGACAGGAATCCTAATTGCTTTTAGTTATGATTATAATTGGAAGTTGTCTGCTATGGAACCGGGATCTTGAAATTCTCACCCCTCGGGAAATCTAAGGACCCCTAATCCTTCTCAAGAGCACGCTAAGATCCCCTAAAGGTTGTTAAACTACCGGTTATTAGACTCCTTTACAAGACATCTAATGGATTTATAAAAGTATCCTACAAGGCTCACTCCCTTACGAGACCTAAACCTAGGATAGGCTTGTTTTCTCAGCTAGACTTGCTAGACAGCAGCCAAAAGGTTAACTTCCTAAGAAGGACCCACCTTGCGGTTTAATCACTTAGACCTAGCAATAATCTCGCACCTTACAGCTATTGACGATTAGTAGAACACTTGATTTTATAAGATTACCAATTATTACTTCTAAGGCTACTTATGCAATTTTCACCCTAAAGGATTAAAGATTTATTATGTGATATAGACACTCACCAAAACCTAAAACCCTAGCCCGACTCTATTATGTGATAAAGACCGTCACCAAGAATCGAACGAAGCAATAATCAATATTCAAACAACATCAAGCACGCAAACACATCTAACCGATAAAACAAGCCGTTTACAATTTATAAACAATCCAAAGTATTCATAAATCCATAATATAATCAAAACATGTACAATCATTCAACCATGTCTAGGTAGTAACAAGAAGTCTAGCCGATAATCATTACGAACAAAGTCTCAAAAATAATCAAACAAAGTTCAAATAATGAATTCATGGAATTAAAACAAAAAGACTAGAAAATAAAAGAAACCGAATGGCAAAACCCGGTTATTCCTTGTTCTCCAAGCTTCTTGCTTCAACCCAACGATTCCGTGGCCTTGATCTTTGCTAAACACCTTCTCCAAAATTAGTCCCGCTGTCTCTAGATGATGTCCGGCTCTACCTTCGATCGCGTGCGTTCTGATCTGATGTTGCGTTCTCCTTACTGCCGTCCGATAATGTGCGACTGATGTTAATGTCGCCTCTATCTCAGCCCATGTGCGGCCCAATCACAAAGACCCACATGTGATTATGTTGTGTGATGCTTTCTGCCGTAAAAGACAGGCCCGAGCCCAATAATTCCTCACCTCCTCCTAAACCAATCAAGGCTGCCGCCTCTTTTGTTCACGAATGGGCTTCCCTTTTAGTATTCATGTGATTAGGGCCCAAAAAGAAATTGCACGTAATGTTGAATTAACGTGCACCCATATGGTTGTTGGCCCAATAATAAAAATCCACAAGTCTCCTTCAAGGTCTTTGCATGTGCCTTCTGTCAACGTGGTGTTTATGTTTGCTTCTTCATATGTACCGCCAAAACACCAATCCCCCAAAACCTATGGCTGCCGCAAATTTATGATGATTACATTATTGTTGACTTTTGTTTCATGTGCATGTGATGTCTGACACATGACTTCATGTGTCGTCCAAAACATAGAATAATGATATCCCTTTTATTTTCGCTGTCTTTTCTTTATATCTCCACCGTAGCCAAGTTTAATAATAATATAGAGATAGCGGGCTCGGATCAATCACAAAAAGTAGCGGCAATTTCAATTCGGTCTTTGGCATTCTACTCTGCGCAACTGCCTGGTTATTTCCATATTACTCGTTTTCGCTCAATTTGCACCAGGACCTGCCAAACACAATATAATATAATATGATACTAAAACAAACTAAAAAGAATAAATAACTATACAATAATTATACAATTTACACGGGACAAATATGTGTATTTTACCCCAAAGCACATACGCCTCTCGACAACTTAAGACTCACGAAAGGAACTACACTACGCACGACTTGGAGCTGGGAGCGGTGGTTTTTGCGCTTAAGATATGGAGACATTACCTGTACGGTACCAAGTGCACCATTTACACCGATCACAGGAGTCTCGAGCATATCTTCAAGCAAAAGGAATTAAACATGCGACAACGTCGATGGGTCGAACTCTTGAATGATTATGAATGCGCAATCAAGTACCATCTGGGAAAGGCCAATGTCGTGGCAGATGCCCTCAGCTGAAAAGACATTGCGCCCAAGCGCGTGTGAGTGCTACAACTCACCATCCAGTCTAACCTCCCTACTCAGATTCGAAATGCTCAGGTTGAAGCTCTGAAACCGGAAAACATCAGGGCTGAGTCCCTGCGAGGATCGAGACAACGATTAGAACAAAAAGAAGATGGCGCTTACTATGTGGCAGGGCGCATTTGGGTCCCACTCTACGGAGATCTACGTGAGCTTGTGATGGACGAAGCCCATAAATCCCGTTACTCAGTACATCCTGGTTCGGATAAGATGTACCACGACTTAAGGACCACATATTGGTGGCCTGGCATGAAAGCCCACATAGCAACATATGTCAGCAAATGTTTGACCTGTGCGAGAGTCAAGACTGAGTATCAGAAACCAGCGGGCCTACTCCAACAACCAGAAATCCCGAAATGGAAATGGGAGCAAATTTCCATGGATTTCGTTACTCGCCTACCAGATCCCAACGCGGGAATGACACTATTTGGGTGATAGTAGATCGATTGACCAAGTCCGCACACTTTTTGGCCATTAAGGAAACAGACAAGTTTTCTACCTTGGCAGAGGTTTACTTAAAGGAAGTAGTCTCGAGGCACGGGGTGCCAACCTCCATTATTTCCGACCGAGATGCACGATTTACTTCCGAATTGTGGCAAGCTATGCACAAATCCTTTGGCTCACGTTTGGACATGAGCACCGCTTATCACCCACAAACGGATGGGCAGTCTGAACGCACCATCCAAACCCTGGAAGACATGCTTAGAGCATGTGTGATCGATTTTGGCAAGAATTGGGAGAAGCATCTACCGCTAGTGGAGTTCTCCTACAATAACAGCTACCACACCAGCATTCAGGCAGCACCCTTCGAGGCATTGTACGGTCGTAAATGCCGATCACCTCTTTGCTGGGCGGAAGTTGGTGACAGCCAGGTCACAGGCCCAGAATTGGTGGTAGACACAACGGAGAAGATTGCCCAGATTAGACAACGCATGGCGGCAGCTCGTGACCGTCAGAAAAGCTACGCTGATAAGCGTAGGAAACCGCTAGAATTCCAGGTCGGGGACCGGGTTCTACTTAAAGTCTCACCCTGGAAGGGTGTGGTTCGTTTTGGTAAACGGGGCAAGCTGAATCCGTGATATGTTGGACCATTCGAAATTACCGAGAGGATCGGTAAGGTCGCTTATAGATTGAATCTGCCTGAAGAGCTGAGTGCGGTGCACAATGTTTTCCACGTGTCTAATCTGAAGAATTGTCTGTCAGATGAAATGCTCATCATTTCCTTTAAGGAACTCACTATTGACGAACAGCTACACTTTACTGAGGAACCGATTGAGATCACGGATCGCGAGATCAAAACCCTCAAACGTAGCCAGATACCTCTCGTGCGAGTTCGTTGGAACTCGCGACGTGGCCCAGAATTCACTTGGGAGCGGGAAGACCAGATGAAGTGCAAGTATCCCCAGTTGTTCCCAAACGAAACCCCCAGCACTGAGGCTACAACTGAATTTCGGGACGAAATTCCAAACTAACAGGGGGATGATGTGACACCCTGTTGAAACACTCTCACACGTACTAGCTTGACAGTGGCTGCCTTAACTTTCGGGACGAAAGTTCTTAAAACTTGGGGATAGTGTGACACTTCGGGTTTTCCCGAACAACCTTCTTGTATTAGCACAGTGTGCATAAGTATTATTAAATGGAAATTTGCAAATTATATGGGTGTGCTATGTGATCCTTGTATTTAACTATGTGCATGTAATATATATATATATACGGTTATAATGGTGAACCGAGACCAACAAACCCAACTCGAGACCACCCGGTCTCGAGTGAATAGGAAACAGTTGGGCCGGTTGGGATGCAAACCCCCTTTGAGCCCACTCGAAACCCTTGTAGGGTGCACCACCCAAACCGGGTATAAAATCCATGTCCAAGCCAACTCTCCCTCACTTCCATCATTCTCTCACACACACACACACACTCCTTCACTCTCTCTCACTTAAACCACAACAAGTAAGCTCATCTCTCTCTCTCTCTCTCTCTCCCTCTCGGATCCAATCGGCGGCAACAAGGAGCCCCGGTCAAGCTTATCATCATCACTCGGACACTTCATTTCTCACTTTCTTCCTTTGATTCGGTGCCTTTTCACAACCGGTTAGTGTTTTAGATGTTCACTAGGTGTTTATGTGCATAATGGTGCTATTTGCTTTGAATGATTGAAATGATGGATGAAATATGTGAACTCTTGCATGATAATGAAGTGCTAAGACATTGGAATGATGAGTAATTGTTAGTGTAAGGTGTTTATGATAATCCGATTTATGTTGATATTATAGGTCAAAATGTGTCATAGTGTTTAGAATAAATGTTTACATGATTCTTATTGACCAAGTAGCATGATATGTGTTGTAGAATGAAGGTATATGTTTATGCCTTGAACAAGAAGAATGTTATCTATTTGGATAAACTTCATGATGAATCGTATGAACATGTTTATGATGAAAACCCTAATAAAGAACAACATGAATGTCATGAAAATATTTGAAAAACTTACTGTTTGATCCATTTTGGTTAAGTGCTAGACAAGGGAACATGTTTGTGAAACCTTATTGGATAGTACATAAGGGCATGAAATCAGAATTCTGTGGCATAGTACAATTCGGGCAGATATATCAGAATTAGCAGGTAAACGACTCGAGACCAACGGTTGCGACTCGAGACCTGGACCAAGCAACTTCAAAACAGACTTCAGGGACTCGAGACCATCAAGGTCTCGACTCGAGACCACATCGTGACAACTCGAGACAGGACTCGAGATCTCCGGGGTTGCGAGTCATGCCTGCACCACTCGAGACCAACCATTACAAGCCGAGATCTCCTGGTTGCGACTCGAGACCGCATGTTCTCAAGTCGAGACCACCTTGTCTCGACTGGGCTGTTCACTTTAGTTATTGGGCCACAATGTGATTTGTTTGGGCTGCCTGTTTAACCGAACTATGTGTTATTTGATATTGTTGATTGATCCAATAGTAGAACAGGCCCAATAACTCTACATGTAACTGTATGCATGCTATGTGTTAGATTATGTGTTATATATATACGTGACATTCTCTGTACCCAAGCCTGACCTATACTGGTAACCATGTTAGGACGTGGTGACCAGCGTGTTTGACAAGTAACCTAATCTGCCGAGCAACCCAAGGTGAGTTCACACACTAAAAGCATGCGTCCCAAGGAGGGACACGGACAAAATGCCAACTTTGGGAAAAATACTTTTGGACTATTATTTCCGGGGGAAATTCCGAATGGGTATTTACTATCTCCGGGGGAGATACGTTTGGATATTATTTATAAATCACAACTAGCCAAGCTAGACGAAACTCTATCACCTTAAGTCCCTGCTTACAGTACCGATTAATCGCCGGGGGCGAACGGGTTATTAGTTGATAGCGCTATTAGGTTTGAAAACCTCACACCGTGACCGGGGGAGATCGGGCGTGAACTAGTAGACCTTGCATCTTGGTCAATGACGATAGACATTGACTCGGGGCACAACAACTTTCCGTCAAGAGTTTCGGTATCTACAGTTTAGTGAGCTTACAGATGGGGTAGCTCCCCACAACGTGATTATAAATGCTTTATCTAAACAACTTATGTTTTTCGAAAACTAAAACTGGACAACTAGTGTACTCGCTCAACTTTATGTTGACACCTTACTGCATGCTTTGCAGGTACCCAGTGACTCAGGAGCTTGCAGCTTGCGGATGTATAGTGGTCGTCTAACCCGTGTGATGGGTTCTAAACAAACTTGAACTAAGAATCTTGTTCTAAACTATTTTGTTTATGCTTCCGCTACTTATCTGAACTATTACTTAAACTTAAAACTTTTGAACTTTGACTATGATATTTGCTAACCTTGTGGTTGGTGAGTATTACTGATGTTATGAATTAAATTGCTCAGTATAATTGGTGGTTGGATTCTGGTCAGTCACGCCTCTAAGCGGTGGTACTCTGCATGTGGATTTTGGGGGTGTGACATTACGGTCCGTAAGGCAGGATCCTTACGGTCCGTAAGCCCTTGTCAGAGGCAAAAAAAATTTAACCTTTCATGCATTGAACAGACAACTGTCAATGCATGATTTCTGGTCATGAATTATCAGTACCATGCCTTTAACCCATGCTTTATCAGCTGTCTACCCCAATATGCAATGTAAAGGATTTGAACAATAATAGGATTCATGAAATGGAGATTTTAACGTGCATTATTTTCATAGGATCCATTTTTGCAAATTTGGCATCCATCATGTGTAGCAATCACCGGGTTAAGATATATTAGATGCTTATTAATTATGCTTAGGGTCTTGGGATTTATAATGAAGTCGCTCAGAGGTAAAAATTTAACATGTCGACATGTTCAAAAATCCTACCGTACATCTTTAATTAAATCCGGGTTTACAATACTTTTGTCGAATGTGACACGTGTCATTTATTTATTGGACACAAATTTTCGAGGTGTTACATCCTCACCCCTTAAAAGAAATCTCGACCTCGAGATTTTTTGAAATAAGTGAGGGTACTTTTCTTTCATCGTGGACTCTACTTCCCACGTATACTCGGGACCCCTACGGGCATCCCATTTTACCTTCACAATCGGTATATACTTCCTGCGAAGTTTCTTAACCTGTCGATCCTCGATCGACACCGGTTTTTCAACGAACTTTAAGCTTTCATCAATGTGTACATTTGTGTGTGCTATAACCAGTGATTCGTCAGCGAAACACTTCTTCAGGTTACAGATGTGGAACACATTGTGGATACCACTAAGCTCTTCCAGTAAGTTTAATTTTTAGGCAACCGATCCGACACGTTCGATTACCTCGAAAGGTCCAATATATCTCGGGCTTAGCTTGCCTTTCTTACCGAATCGCATCACCCCCTTCCAAGGTGATACCTTAAGTAATACTTTGTCGCCTACCTCGAAATTGAAAGGTTTACGCTTCAAATCTGCGTAGCTTTTCTGCCTGTCTCGGGCAGCTTTCAATCGATCGCGAATTTGGACAATCTTGTCAGTTGTTTCAAATATTATATCAGGTCCTGTCATCTGGACATCTCCCACTTCTGCCCAACAAATGGGCGTTCTACACTTCCTACCATATAGGGCTTCAAAAGGTGCAGCCTTAATGCTTGTGTGGTAGTTGTTGTTATAGGAGAATTCGACCAATGGTAGGTGGTTATCCCAGCTACCACCTAAGTCGATTGCACATGCACGGAGCATGTCTTCTAATGTTTGGATGGTACGCTCACTCTGTCCATCTGTCTGAGGGTGGTAAGCCGTACTGAAGTTCAAACGTGTACCCAAAAAATGCTGGAAACTTTTCCAAAAGTGTGACGTGTATCTGGTATCTCTATCAGAGATGATAGACACAGGCACGCCATGAAGGGCTACAATCTTATCTACAAACAACTGGGCTAATATATCGGAGCTATGAGTCTCCTTTATGGGTAGGAAATGTGCTGACTTGGTCAGTCTATCAACTATTACCCATATTGTATCGTTTCCCTTCTTTGTCTTTGGTAACATGGTGATGAAATCCATCGTCACCATTTCCCATTTCCACTCGGAAAGTTCAGGCTGTTGTAGCAAGCCTGACGGTTTTTTATGCTCAGCTTTTACTTGCGCACAAGTCAAGCACTTAGCTACATAGGTGGCTATAGACTTCTTTAAGCCTATCCACCAGAAATTTGCCTTCAAGTCCTGGTACATCTAATCAGCACCAGGATGAACGGAATATCGGGAACTATGGGCTTCCTGGAGGATAACGTTACGAAGACCTCCATAAACAGGGACCCATATCCTTCCATTCAATCTCAGAATTCCGTCCTTGCCATAGGATAAATGCTCCTCAGTTACCCCTAGCTTTCGTTGGGATAGTTAGCTTCTAACACAGCTTCTTTCTATGCAGCTAATAATCTCTCATTCAGACTGTTCTTGATTTCAATGCTCTTGGCATTGATCCTTATTGGTTTCACTTTTTCTTTTCTGCTCAGGGCATCTGCGACTACATTGGCCTTGCCTGGATGGTATCTGATTTCACAGTCGTAGTCGTTCAGAGCTTCCATCGAACGTCGCTGCCTCATATTCATATCTTTCTGATTGAACATATGCTGAAGGCTTTTGTGATCAGAATAGATCACAAATTTAATGCCATAAAGGTAATGTCACGGCCCTCGGCCCCGGTTTGACCCGGTTCCAGAGCCGCGGGACAGGAAACTTGTGGTATCTAATTTAGGTGACAGCGGAAGTCTTTTAATACAGGATCTTTTAATACTGAAAATGCCCGTTTTAATATATTACATAAAGTTTAGGGATAAAATCCCATAATTTACAATAAAGTGATTTCACCGGGAAATCTTTATTCTCAAAACATGTTTCTTTATTTATTTACATTGAGCCACTTCTCTGAGCTTGTAGTGCTTCATGGCACTTTTCTTGGATTACAACAGATCACCTGAAACATGTTTGAAAAAGGTTTTGTCAGCGGGGAAATACTGAGTGAATCATTCATTTTACTAAAAGCGACACATTTGTTATAATTTACAGTATTAAGAGCAACTACAATGTTCTTGATATTAAACCAACTACCCACGGTACTTTACCACTCGACCCATTGGCCCACCTGTCCAATGGTGTCTGTGATTATGGTCATATCACCCATTGGCTGCCCCAATGGTGACGATTATCAAGTAATGTATACAAAACCCCACATACCGGCTGTAACTTGGTGATTATAAAGACTTAATCCCTGTAATTATAACTTTTGAAAATAATTTGGAGTTTTGTAAAACAGTTGATAAAAAGAGAATGACTCACATTGCAGATTTAACGAGCAAGATATAAGCCTACTGATTAGCCTTGATTAACCTAACTTAACAACAATGCACACACAAATGGGTTAGTAACTAATACAGCAGTTACGACAATTCACGAGATTAAACCCTCACAACGATTAACTAAGTGCAATACTTAACAATTCAACGGATTCACTACGAATAACAGAGCATAGTCCGAATTCGAACAGCACTCAAATATTCAAGTCGAAATCACGACGAATAATAAAGTACAAGCTCAATTTGAGCAGCACTCGGACAATCGTTGGATAGTTATAATCGATCGGACGTTGAATCGTAATAGCGATCGAGTTATTACCCTGATTGCGGCAGCGATTCGTGAATCGTGTGTGTTTTGGAACTGATTCTACTATATCTCAGTGTATACAACGAAGTTCTTCGTCAAAACAATAGCAGCATGCAAGTGCCAATGTCGGCTATTTATAGAAATTTTTGGGACATGCTTACGGACCGTAAGCAACTTCCCTTACGGTCCGTAAGGAAGCAGTCTAGTTATAGGGTAGCCAGGTCTAGGACTAGCTATGCGGAGTTGACAGTTTTTAAAAATAAGATTTAGACAACGAATTATTTAGATAACCGTCAACTAGGATTTACCCCCCCTAGTTTTAGGGGCCCTGATCCTGATTCCGATTGTTCTGGAAATTTTAGGGTTTGTGCAGAATCACTCGGGTGTCTCAATTAGGGTTTACTTATTGGATAATTATCATCCTAGTTTTTCATTTTAATGAGAGTTGTTACATCCTCCCCACCTTAAGAAAAATCTCGTCCTCGAGATTTACTGGAATAAATGAGGATATTTCCGCTTCATTTCTGATTCCAGTTCCCAGGTGTATTCTGGTCCTCTCTTTGAGTTCCATTTGACTTTGACCAGCACTAGTCGTTTGTGCTTGAGAAACTTGACTTTTCTATCTTCGATCTATAGTGGTTTTTCTACGAATTTTAGCTTTTCGTTTACCTCCACATCTTGAAGAGTTACTATCAGGGATTGTTTGATAAACATTTCTTGAGATGGGATACATGAAATACATCATGTACTCCAGCTAACTCTTCTGGTAGTTGTAACCGATAGGCAACGGGTCCTATTCGTTGGATTACTGGAAATGGCCCAACGTACCTTGGACTCAGTTTTCCTTTCTTACCGAATCGTACTACTCCTTTCCAAGGAGAAACTTTCAAAAGTACTCTGTCTCCGACTTGAAATTCTAACGGCTTACGGCGGTGGTCTGCATAGTTCTTCTGACGATCTCGAGCCGTTTTCACTCTTTCCTTAATTTGAGTTATCTTATCGGTCGTTTCTTGTACAATCTCAAGACCTGATAATTGACTTTCTCCTATCTCTGCCCAATAAACTGGAGTTCTGCACCTGCGTCCATACAGTGCCTCAAATGGAGCAGTTTCAATGATTGAATGGTAACTATTGTTATAGGAGAATTCAATTAAAGATAGGTGGCTCTCCCAATTTCCACCAAAATCTATTACACATGCTCGGAGCATGTCTTCCAATGTTTGTATCGTCCTTTCACTTTGTCCGTCTGTTTGTGGATGATATGCTGGACTCAAATTTAGTCGGGTGCCCATTTCTTTCTGGAAACTTGTCCAGAAATGGGAAGTGAAACGACTATCCCTATCTGATACAATGGAGAGTGGAACTCCATGTAAAGATACCACCTCGTCTATGTACAACTTGGCCAACCTTTCCATGCTAACGGTTTCTTTCATTGGTAGAAAATGAGCTGATTTGGTTAATCGGTCAACAATTACCCAAATCGCATCATTACCTTTTCTGGTTTTGGGTAACTTTGAAACAAAATCCATTGTTATGAGTTCCCATTTCCATACAGGCATTTCCAATTGTTGTAGTAATCCTGAAGGTTTTTGGTGTTCAGCCTTAACTTGTGAACAGGTTAAACACTTAGATATGTATTCAGCTATATCCTTTTTCATACCTATCCACCAGAAATTATTCCTTAAATCCTTGTACATCTTATTGTGTCCTGGATGTATAGTATACCTAGATTTATTAGATTCTTCTAAAATCTTATTTCTTAATTCTCCTTGCTTAGGTACCCAAATTCGTTTCTTGTGGAATCTCCAAATTCCATCATTTCCTTGTTCTAGTTCTTTTATGTAACCTTTCATTCCTTCAGCATCGTCCTTGATTGCTGTTTCCTGAATTTTCTTCAATTGCTCCATTAAATCTACTTGTAGATTTAATCTAAGAGCACGGACTCGTCTTTGCTTCTCACGATATTTACGACTTAAGGCATCTGCAACTACATTTGCCTTTCCTTCGTGATATTGGATATCACAGTCGTAATCGCTTAAGATTTCCATCCACCTTCTTTGTCTCATATTTAGCTCTTTTTGCCCAAATATGTACCTTAAACTTTTATGGTCTGTATAAACAGTAAACTTACTTCCATAGAGATAATGTCTCCAGATTTTAAGGGCAAAAATTATGGCTCCTAATTCTAAGTCATGAGTTGTATAATTCTCTTCATGCTTTTTCAATTGCCTGGAGGCATACGCAATTACCTTCTTGCGTTACATTAACACACATCCAAATCATAACTTTGAGGCATCACAATATACTTCAAAATCTTCTGTTCCCTCGGGTAAAGCTAAAATTGGAGCATTCGTTAATCTGTGTTTTAAAATCTTAAAAGCTTCTTCTTGTCTAGATCCCCATTCAAATTTAACCGATTTACAGGTCAGCTTAGTCAAAGGTACAGCTATCTTAGAAAAATCCTTAATGAATCTTCTGTAGTATCCAGCTAAGCCTAGAAAACTTCTAATTTCCATAGCTGTTTGTGGGACCTTCCATTTAGTGATTGCCTCTATTTTAGCAGGATCTACATGGATACCTTCGTGATTTACCATATGACCTAAGAATTGCACTTCTTGCAGCCAAAATTCACACTTTGAGAATTTGGCATAGAGCTTTTCTTTTCTTAACAAGGTTAAGAGTACATGTAGATGTTCACAATGTTCCTGTTGACTTTTGGAGTAAATAAGTATATCTTCGATGAAAAGGATCACAAATTTATCCAAGTATGGTTTACAGATTCGATTCATCATGTCCATAAATGCTGCGGGTGCATTCGTAAATCCAAAGGGCATGACTGTAAACTCATAATGACCATACCTAGTTCTGAAAGCAGTTTTAGGTATGTCTTCTTCTTGTACTTTTAGCTTGTGATATCCGGATCTTAAATCTATCTTAGAAAAATACCTAGCTCCTTGAAGTTGATCAAAAAGATCGTCAATCCTAGGTAACGGGTATCGATTCTTAATTGTAACTTTATTCAGCTCTCTATAATCGATACACATTCTCATTGATCCGTCTTTCTTTTTCACAAACAACACTGGTGCTCCCCAAGGGGATGAACTAGGTTGTATGAAGCCTTTGCTTAATAATTCATCTAACTGCTTTTTCAGTTCTAGCATTTCGGTGGGTGCTAATCGATAAGGTGCTTTAGCTATTGGTGTAGTACCCGGAATTAAATGAATTCTAAACTCTACTTCTCTATCGGGTGGTAATCCAGGTAGTTCTTCTGGAAAAACATCTGGGTATTCTGAGACTACAGGGATGTCCTGAAGTTCCTTATTTTTAGTGTTGATGATTACAGAAATCATATACACCATTTCTTGTTTTCTCGAATAACTAGCCAATTTCATTACTGAGATGAATTTCAGTGGCTTTCGAGATCTATCTCCTGTAATTAAAATCACGTCTCCTGTGGGGGTACGTATTTCTACAGAATTCTTATCACATAGGATTCGAGCATGGTTGGCTACTAACCAATCCATTCCTAATACCTCATCGAATCTGGCTAAGTTCATAGGTAACGGATTTGCAGAAAATTTATGGCCTAATAGCTCTATCTTTCCTTCTTGCAAAACTTTATCTATGTTAACAGAATTTTCTTCTGCTGTTTCGACTGTAAAAATCTGCCTAAGGGTGGTTAAAGGTAATTTAAGAGCTTGGCAAAATGAAGTATTAATAAAACTTTGGTTTGCACCAGAGTCAAATAATACTTTTGCAAATACGTCGTGAACTAGGAACGTACCAGCTATCACGTCTGGGATGAGTTCGGCTTCTTGAGTGGTTAGCTGGAATGCTCGTGCCTTCTTCTTAGTAACTCCCTCAGCTGGCTTTCCTTTGTTGCCTGTGGTTTTAACCAGTTTGGGACATTCGGTTTTGTAATGTCCTGTTTCTCCACAATGAAAGCAGACTCTGGTTTTCTTTTTACTGTTTTCTTCACTATGGCCTACAGATTTGCAAAAATTACAAGTTACATTGCATCTTCCAAAATGTTTCCTTCTGCAATTCCTGCAAAATGGCGGAGTTGAAGATTGCCCTGTTCCTTTTCTTCTGAAACTAGTATTATTACCCGTACGAACTCCTTGGGTAATCTTCTGAACCAAGTCCTTCTTCCTATTTTCATCTCTAGTGCGTACTAGTTCATCAGTTAGGGTATTAGCTAATTCCACAGCATCGTCAATGGTACGAGGTCTCACAGCTTTAACGATGTTACGGATTTCACTAATTAATCCCCAAATGTAACAGGAAATAAGTACCGGTTCTGGCGAAGCCAGTGTTGGTACTACTCTAGCGTATTCAAAGAATGTCGAAGTATAACCGCGACAATCTACTCCCGTCATACGATGATTTAGGAACTTATTTGCCATTTGATCTTTTTCATATTCGGGACAAAATTTTCTTTCAACAAGACTCTTAAATTCTTCCCAGCTCATGGCATAGGCTATTCTCCTTCCTTTTGCTTGCAATACTGTGTTCCACCATTCCAGTGCCCCTTCTTTGAACAGATTTGAAGCATACATGACCTGATCTTCTTCAGCACATTTGCTTATTGCAATTGCTGCTTCGGTTTTTTCTAACCAACGCAGTGTTGCAGTTGCCCCTTCGTTACCTGCAAATTCAGTGGGTTTGCAAGCAAGAAATTCTTTGTAAGTGCAACCAGGCGTTGCAGCTTTCATTTTCTTAGGAAGTGGGACTTATCGTGGATCATTATCATGATTGTCATGATTGCCGCCTCCGTTTACACTATGACTAAAATTGTCTTCCTGAGTACGTTTACTAGGAACGATTTGTTGCGATTCAACAGGTTTCCGAGCAGCAGCCATGATTGCTGGAATAGCATTGGCTATTCCTTGAGTAATGATATTTTCAATATCTTGTCTAGTCATATACTGATTTTCCTGATTTTGCTCGGATTGATTTTCTTCATTAACTGGTTCATTATTAGCGCTTTCCATCTGATGATTTTTATAGATATCAACTTATTAGTATCAAATAATTGATAATTTAACAAAACAATTGCACGAAATCACATAATTTTATCACAACACATCTATAGCCAAAATTGTCGATTTCTCGACTTCTATTTTGTGTTGTATATTATATATGCATCCATACACACTGTATCTTACAAGGTTTTATTGCCCATTTTACAAAGTTCTACTTTACTACTAATGCTATTATATAACATACTTCCCCGACTCCACTATTCTGTTTGTTATCCAGCAGTTCTAGTAACGACGCTCCCTTTCGTCGTACTTCCAGGAAAGTTGTTCCCCCATTTCCCTGATCCTATTCCCTGTTCCTATCAGTTCTTCTCCGAACTGTCGAAGTTCGGCTAAGTTTTCATCGCTCATGGGAGGATTGGGGATTGGTTCTGGATCAAATTGTGGAAGGAAGGTATAGGGACTATTGACTATGCTTTGAAATTGCCAATCATTTGTCCACCATTCTTCCATTTCTCCGAATGGTCGAGTGTGGATTAAAGGGTCTGGAATAGCTGGTTCCAGATTCACCGGGAGTTGGATTGTGGCTGGATAAGGGTACAGATTATTGTGAATAGGGCTTATGACATCACAGTTTGCCAGTAGACGGTCTATTTCGTCTTGGAATGTGATTTCTCCAGGTTTTTTGAGCTCTCTCCGATCTCCACTCCCTTTTGCCTAAGGTCTTGCCTTATTTCTATCTCTGTTTGCTTAGAACTCTCTCCAGTCTCTATTTCTTTTCCTTTACTCATAGGATTTTCTATTTTGGGAAGTCTTTTAGTGGTTGGTTTTCTCCTGCGCACTTTTCTCCATCCAACATATCTTCTTTTCTTTTTAGGTTTTGCTTTTTCCAGCGGTGGAGCTTGGAATTCCAGGGGTTCCTCTATATCAGCAATATAACCAGTAAAGTCGTAGGAGATTTCAAATGGTACTGGGTAGAGGTTGAGATTCTAGAATGCTTCCGATATCTCATTCATGCTGTATAGCATATATGCAAATGCACAAAAATGCTAAGTTAAAACTCTGAAACAAAGTTTTATAAATAAACACTGAAGTTTTCTTGCATACTAATTTGTACAAAGACAACAAGAAAGAGACACACTAGGATTTATTTATTTACTGGGTAGTAATTTTCTACTAAACTATGCTTATTAGTGGTTTAGAGGTTTGCATTTTCTGCTACGGTACCTAGCATATAAAGATTTGCTCATTTTTCGTCTAATTTATCTTCCCAAGGTTGATTATTGCCTAATTTCTGGATTTCTGGATTGAACCTCACTTTCTTGGCTTGGGGTTTCTGACTTTTCCTAATAATCGAATTTCTTTTCTCTGGGGTAAGAGGATTTTCATATTGTGCCTTTCGGACAAAAATTCCTTCTTTTAGGTTTGCTGGGTATTTGGAGGAAGAGGTTCCTTTTTCTGTGGATGCAGTATCTAATTTGTGGTAGATAGCAGAAAGCTTTTGTTTACCCATACTGTATCTAACAAATAATCATTTAATAAACACATAATCACAAAATGGCAATCAGTAAAATTAAGTATTTTGTTAAATACTTAATCAGTCATAGGCTTAAATCAGTGGCTCGATCAGTGGCTCTGATACCACCTTTTCCTGTCACGGCCCTCGGCCCCGGTTTGACCCGGTTCCAGAGCCGCGGGACAGGAAAGCTGCGGTATCTAATTTAGGTGACAGCGGAAGTCTTTTAATACAGGATCTTTTAATACTGAAAATGCCCGTTTTAATATATTACATAAAGTTTAGGGATAAAATCCCATAATTTACAATAAAGTGATTTCACTGGGAAATCTTTATTCTCAAAACATGTTTCTTTATTTATTTACATTGAGCCACTTCTCTGAGCTTGTAGTGCTTCACGACACTTTTCTTGGATTACAACAGATCACCTGAAACATGTTTGAAAAAGGTTTTGTCAGCGGGGAAATACTGAGTGAATCATTCATTTTACTGAAAGCGACACATTTGTTATAATTTACAGTATTAAGAGCAACTACAATGTTCTTGATATCAAACCAACTACCCACGGTACTTTACCACTCGACCCATTAGCCCACCTGTCCAATGGTGTCTGTAATTATGGTCATATCACCCATTGGCTGCCCCAATGGTGACGATTATCAAGTAATGTATACAAAACCCCACATACCGGCTGTAACTTGGTGATTATAAAGACTTAATCCCTGTAATTATAACTTTTGAAAATAATTTGGAGTTTTGTAAAACAGTTGATAAAAAGAGAATGACTCACATTGCAGATTTAACGAGCAAGATATAGGCCTACTGATTAGCCTTGATTAACCTAATTTAACAACAATGCACACACAAACGGGTTAGTAACTAATACAGTAGTTATGACAATTCACGAGATTAAACCCTCACAACGATTAACTAAGTGCAATACTTAACAATTCAACGGATTCACAACGAATAACAGAGCATAGTCCGAATTCGAACAGCACTCAAATATTCAAGTCGAAATCACGACGAATAATAAAGTATAAGCTCAATTGAGCAGCACTCGGACAATCGTTGGATAGTTATAATCGATCGGACGTTGAATCGTAATAGCGATCGAGTTATTACCCTGATTGCGGCAGCGATTCGTGAATCGTGTGTGTTTTGGAACTGATTCTACTGTATCTCAGTGTATACAACGAAATTCTTCGTCGAAACAATAGCAGCATGCAAGTGCCAATGTCGGCTATTTATAGAAATTTTTGGGACATGCTTACGGACCGTAAGCCACTTCCCTTACGGTCCGTAAGGAAGCAGTCTAGTTATAGGGTAGCCAGGTCTGGAACTAGCTATGCTGAGTTGATAGTTTGAAAAATAAAATTTAGACAACGAATTATTTAGATAACCGTCAACTAGGATTTACCCCCCCCCCCTGAGTTTTAGGGGCCCTGATCCTGATTCCGATTGTTCTGGAAATTTTAGGGTTTGTGCAGAATCACTCGGGTGTCTCAATTAGGGTTTCCTTATTGGATAATTATCATCCTAATTTTTCATTTTAATGAGAGTTGTTACATCCTCCCCACCTTAAGAAAAATCTCGTCCTCGAGATTTACTGGAATAAATGAGGATATTTCCGCTTCATTTCTGATTCCAGTATCCAGGTGTATTCTGGTCCTCTCTTTGAATTCCATTTGACTTTAACCAGCACTAGTCGTTTGTGCTTGAGAAACTTGACTTTTCTATCTTCGATCTGTACTGGTTTTTCTACGAATTTTAGCTTTTCGTTTACCTCCACATCTTGAAGAGATACTATCAGGGATTCGTCTGACAAACATTTCTTGAGATGGGATACATGAAATACATCATGTACTCCAGCTAACTCTTCTGGTAGTTGTAACCGATAGGCAACGGGTCCTATTCGTTGGATTACTGGAAATGGCCCAACGTACCTTGGACTCAGTTTTCCTTTCTTACCGAATCGTACTACTCCTTTCCAAGGAGAAACTTTCAAAAGTACTCTGTCTCCGACTTGAAATTCTAACGGCTTACAGCGGTGGTCTGCATAGCTCTTCTGACGATCTCGGGCCGTTTTCAGTCTTTCCTTAATATGAGTTATCTTATCGGTCGTTTCTTGTACAATCTCAGGACCTGATAATTGACTTTCTCCTATCTCTGCCCAACAAACTGGAGTTCTGCACTTGCGTCCATACAGTGCCTCGAATGGAGCAGTTTCAATGCTTGAATGGTAACTATTGTTATAGGAGAATTCAATTAAAGGTAGGTGGCTATCCCAATTTCCACCAAAATCTATTACACATGCTCGGAGCATGTCTTCCAATGTTTGTATCGTCCTTTCACTTTGTCCGTCTGTTTGTGGATGATATGCTGTACTCAAATTTAGTCGGGTGCCCATTGCTTTCTCGAAACTTGTCCAAAAATGGGAAGTGAAACGACTATCCCTATCTGATACATTGGAGAGTGGAACTCCATGTAAAGATACCACCTCGTCTACGTACAACTTGGCCAACCTTTCCATGCTAAAGGTTTCTTTCATTGGTAGAAAATGAGCTGATTTGGTTAATCGGTCCACATTTACCCAAATCGCATCATTACCTTTTCTGGTTTGGGGTAACTTAGTAACAAAATCCATTGTTATGAGTTCCCATTTCCATACAGGCATTTCCAATTGTTGTAGTAATCCTGAAGGTTTCTGGTGTTCGGCCTTAACTTGTGAACAGGTTAAACACTTAGATACATATTCAGCTATATCCTTTTTCATACCTATCCACCAGAAATTATTCCTTAAATCCTGGTACATCTTATTGTTTCCTGGATGTATAGTATACCTAGATTTATTAGATTCTTCTAAAATCTTATTTCTTAATTCTCCTTGCTTAGGTACCCAAATTCGTTTCTTGTGGAACCTCCAAATTCCATCATTGTCTTGTTCTAGTTCTTTTATGTAACCTTTCATTCCTTCAGCATCGTCCTTGATTGTTGTTTCCTGAATTTTCTTCAATTGCTCCATTAAATCTACTTGTAGATTTAATCTAAGAGCACGGACTCGTCTTTGCTTCTCATGATATTTACTACTTAAGGCATCTGCAACTACATTTGTCTTTCCTTCGTGATATTGGATATCACAGTCGTAATCGCTTAAGATTTCCATCCACCTTCTTTGTCTCATATTTAGCTCTTTTTGCCCAAATATGTACCTTAAACTTTTATGGTCTGTATAAACAGTAAACTTACTTCCATAGAGATAATGTCTCCAGATTTTAAGGGCAAAAATTATGGCTCCTAATTCTAAGTCATGAGTTGTATAATTCTCTTCATGCTTTTTCAATTGCCTGGAGGCATACGCAATTACCTTCTTGCGTTGCATTAACACACATCCAAATCCTAACTTTGAGGCATCACAATATACTTCAAAATCTTATGTTCCCTCGGGTAAAGCTAAAATTGGAGCATTCGTTAATCTGTGTTTTAAAATCTTAAAAGCTTCTTCTTGTCTAGATCCCCATTCAAATTTAACCGTTTTACAGGTCAGCTTAGTCAAAGGTACAGCTATCTTAGAAAAATCCTTAATGAATCTTCTGTAGTATCCAGCTAAGCCTAGAAAACTTCTAATTTCCATAGCTGTTTGTGGGACCTTCCATTTAGTGATTGCCTCTATTTTAGCAGGATCTACATGGATACCTTCGTGATTTACCATAGGACCTTCCATTTAGTGATTGCCTCTATCTCAGTGTATACAACGAATTTCTTCGTTGAAACAATAGCAGCATGCAAGTGCCAATGTCGGTTATTTATAGAAATTTTTGGGACATGCTTACGGACCGTAAGCCACTTCCCTTACGGTCCGTAAGGAAGCAGTCTAGTTATAGGGTAGCCAGGTCTGGGACTAGCTATGCTGAGTTGACAGTTTTGAAAAATAAGATTTAGACAACGAATTATTTAGATAACCGTCAACTAGGATTTACCCCCCCCCCCTGAGTTTTAGGGGCCCTGATCCTGATTCCGATTGTTCTGGAAATTTTAGGGTTTGTGCAGAATCACTCGGGTGTCTCAATTAGGGTTTCCTTATTGGATAATTATCATCCTAATTTTTCATTTTAATGAGAGTTGTTACAGGTAATGCCTCCAAAGCTTTAGTGCAAATACAACGGCACCCAACCCCAAGTCATGGGTGGTGTAGTTCTTTTCATGCACTTTCAATTGTCGTGACGCATAGGCAATCACCTTGCCCCTCTGCATAAGCACACAACCTATTCCGGTGTGCGATGCATCACAATATACGATAAATTCTTCCGCTCCTTCCGGTAATGTCAACACTGGAGCATTGCTCAGCTTTTGTTTGAGGATATCAAAAGCTTCTTGTTGTTTAGGGCCCCAATTAAACTTTATCTTCTTTCTAGTTAAAGAAGTCAGGGGTGCAGCAATTCTTGAGAAGTTTTCGATGAAGCGTCTGTAGTATCCTGCTAGACCTAGGAAACTGCGAATCTCCGTAGGTGTCTTCGGCTCCTGCCAATTCATGACGGCTTCAACCTTGGCAGGATCCACTTGGATGCCACGCTCACTGACTACATGCCCAAGGAACTGAACTTCTCGTAGCCAAAATTCAAATTTAGAGAATTTGGCATAAAGCTTTTCTTGCTGAAGCAGTTTGAGAATACATCGAAGATGCTTCTCGTGGTCATCTTGACTCTTTGAATAAATGAGGATGTCGTCGTTGAAGACAATAACAAATTTATCTAAATACGGCTTGCAAACGCGATTCATGAGATCCATGAACACGGCAGGTGCATTTGTGAGCCCAAAAGGCATCACTAGGAACTCGAAATGACCATAACGAGTCCTAAATAGCTCGCTCCTTGCAACTGAGTGAACAGATCGTCGATCCTGGGCAAAGGATACCTATTCTTGATTGTTACTTTATTTAGCTCACGATAATCGATGCATAAACGCATCGAACCATCTTTCTTCTTGACGAATAGGATTGGTGCTCCCCAAGGAGATGAACTTGGTCTAATAAAACCCTTGGCTAGCAGATCATCTAGCTGCGTCCTCAATTCTTTCATTTCCGTGGGTGCCAATCTATAAGGTGCTCTCGCAATAGGCGGCGCTGCTGGAATGATGTCGATCCTGAATTCCACTTGCCTATCTGGTGGCAAACCAGGCAGTTCTTCCGGGAAAACTTCAGGATAGTCAGAGATGACTGGGATGTCTTTAATCTTGGGTTTCTCCTCCCCAATAGTCACATGTGCCATATAAAAGACACATCCTTTCTGCAAACATCTGGATGCCTTTAGCATAGATACATGTGCAGGCAATCCATGACGAGTATCTCCCTTGATGGTAAGTGGTTATCCCAACGGAGTCTTGATTACCACTTGTTTCTGGTTGCACACGATTTGGGCTTGGTTATGCGATAACCAATCCATACCCAATACTACGTCGAAACCAGCTAGTTTAAAGGGTAATAGAGATAAAGGAAATGAGTGATTCCTAATGGATATAACACATCCATCTAAAATAGTTGAGACTGTCCCCATAGTCCCGTCAGCTAGTTCTACTTCATATTTTACATTCAAGGTTTTAACAGGTAATTTTAACAACTCACAGAACTTATCATCCACAAAGGATTTATCTGCTCCAGAATCGAACAATACTCTTGCAAATACATCATTGATAAGAAACGTACCGGTTATGATGTTGTCGTTCTGGATAGCCTCTTGAACGTTCATCTGAAAGACCCTCGCATTGGTCTTTTTCCCATCTTCAGCCTTCTTCGCTATCTTAGGGCAGTTAGTCTTGATGTGCCCCTTCTCATTGCAACTATAGCAAGTTGCATCCTTGAGTTTCTTGCACTCAAGAGTCCTATGCTCCGAGCACTTGCATATCCCACAGGCCTTCGGCTGGGATTTCTTTTCAAATCTGCACCTTCCGAAGTGGTGCTTCTGACAGACCTTGCACAAAGGCTTATCGCCAGACTGTCGATCATTCTTCTTATTCTCTGACCCCTTCTTGGGATCACGATTTCCCCGATGCTTCTTGTTGGATCTACCTGAATCATTATCCTCACGTTTCCTCTTCTCACCATCAGCATTCCTCAACGATCTCTGTCTCACTGCATCCAGGGTGAGAGACAGAGATATATCTGCCACGGATCTGAAAGTAGCAGGCCTAGAAGCCTTCACGCTAGCTTTTATTTCTGGGGCCAAACCCCCAATGAAGCGCGCGATCCGTTTGGGTTCCGGTGTAACAAGGTACGGAACCAATCTCGACAGAGTGTTGAAAGTTGTGAGATAAGCCTGGCAGTCCAGGTTCTTCATAACCAACGATAGGAAATCAGACTCGATCTTTTCAACCTCGTATTGAGGGCAGTAGTTTTCTTTAATGAGAGCCATAAATTCCTCCCATGTCATGCTATACAAAACAGCCTTCCCTGAGGCTTGAGTCAACGATCTCCACCATGCTAGGGCTCCACCCTTAAACGACTGGGATACAAACTTCACCACGTCTCTCTCAACACAACCACTGATGTCCACAACAGTGTCCATTTCGTCTAACCAGGTCATACAATCTATCGCGCCTTTCTCTCCAGTAAAATCTCTGGGCTTGCAGGAGACAAAGTACTTGTACGTGCAACCCCTGGTGCGAGGTGCGTCATCGACCACCTTTTTCTTAGGATGGACATTATTCTCATTGGATGAGTGCCTATCGTCGTCCTTCTTAGGTTTAGACGGTGGTTTGCTGTGAGATTTAGAGTGGGTTTTTGGCTTTAAATGTGGTGTAGATAAGGTTCTGCTTCGAGACTCGGTGTATTCTTCGTACCGCCGATCCAAGGCTGCCTTAACAGCGTTATCTACCAAAGCTTTTAATTCAGCGCCCGTTATGTGAATTTGGGCGTTATCATTGTCATCTCCTTTCGAATGACTATTAACTCCACTTGGGTCAGCCATTGCAACTTGAATCTGCTACAGATGATAATGACAAAGTTTTATTTAGGAGTTTATTATGGAATTGTCTTTTATGGCAATTCATTAACCATGGTAAACATAGACCACATCTGGTTAATTTGTTACTCACTTTTATTTAGGATTTGAATATAACTTATCCTATTTACAAATAATATTGTTAGTGGTACAAAAACCTAGTCACTAGGACGTTTTTATAATATAGGCCGGGATTACAGAGAATCAAGGCATGAAGGTTTGAACCGTAGTCCTTTTACCTTTTTCTGACAGGGAGTCATAGACTATAACTGTCTTTTGTCTTATTTGACAATAAGTATGGCCCGTAGGCACCACATCACTAATGGATGTTTGGTAATTGGTCATCTTTATTGACGACTTAACCCTTGATTTACAAATCGTTACTTTGGGTTTTGGAATCCTTTGAAGGATTCTTATATAAGAATGACGCGTGTGATTTTAACGAATCACATTTGCCAAGGATGTTAACATGTTTACAGAGGTTAACAGGAAACTGAATCTTTTAATCAGGTCTTACCATCTTGGCCAGGCCTATTAATGACACAGGGCTAGGTTTCACCACTAAGATTCTTTATTTAATAACTGATAGGCAGATTAATTTAAAAAGGAACGATTTTTAAATTGTTTCCTATAATAGTATATTAAAATGACAAAAATGAAATTTATAACTTAACATTCCATTAATCATAATAGTGATTACACACTGCCCTAAACGGGACTTTTAATAGACAATTACCTACACAGAGGTTTACAGAAACAAGTCCACGCAGGGACCAAATACAAGGATAGATGTCCACGCAGGGACTAAAAGCAGTTGTCCATGCAGGGACTAAACATAATAAATGTCCACACAGGGACTAAAACAAACAGATGTCCACACAGGGACTTGATTGAAATAAGAATTACAGTAGAATATATAAAAAAACTAATGGTCTCGTTTCTTCTTCCCCTTTAACAGGTTTGCTAGGCCTTTAAGGAATCCACGATTTTTCTTTCGTTCTTGCTCAAAGTCTTGTTCCACACGATTCAAACGGTGGAGAATTTCTTCCTGCTCCGGTGGAGAAAAACGTGGCTGCTGCGACGGTTGCTGAACCGAAGGTCTAGGAGGTGCTGGATACCCATGAGCTGAGTAATCCATTCCCCAAAGGTTTCCATAATTTATGTCGGGATGGAGGGCGTTGTAATTGGCCGCTACCACGTATGGGTCGGCATCGTAATTATAGTTGTAGTGCGTGTGAGTCGGTTGCTCAAACGGGTTGTACGCGGTGGAACCGGCGTACGCTGGTATAGGGTTGTTATACCGAAATGGTGGCGGAGGTGGTGCAACTGGTGAAGAATTCACCTCTGCAGGGTGACTCGAAGGTTCCCCTAACTGTGGCTCTTCAGGCACTGGTGGAAAGTGACTCGCACTCGAGTGGCGAGGGGTGCTGAAGTGGAATTCCCCCCTCGGGTAGACATCCGCGCGCCTGATCTCTTACGCCTTGGTGGATCAGGAGGTGCTTGTTGAACTGGTGGCGGAGGAGGCGGTGGCGTAACTGCCACGAAACGTGAATCCTCGGAAGGATCCTGTTGCTATTGCTGGTGGTGAGGTGATGAATGGTGAGAGGGCGTAAAATACCACTCATGCTGGTTAAATAGCGCCTGGAAACTGTCGGGACCTTGATAAGGTGTGCCATGAAAGGATGACCCATCAGAGATCTCGATAGGATGGTTGGGTGTGCCTCTTGCGGGTTCTATGGGATCCGTATCTTCGTCCATATCTACCGCATTATCCTCGGAAAAATGGTCTTCAGGTCCTAAAGGGTTATAACCCATTGGTTCTTGGACATAATCAGCCGGGTTGAACCGACCCTGGAAGAAAGGAGTAGGATCGCCATAAGAATGGTGCGAAACCGATCGTTGGAGAGTTATAAACGAAGGTTGAGGGTTACTGGGGTCGTTCTCCGAATCTGGTCCAAAAGAGTGACGGTATGAAGGTGTTGAGCTGTGTGAGGTGGACCGTCTTACTGGCTCAAAGAGGTTTCTTCTACGTCTCTGAGGTTCTTCGCTCCTCGTGCTGGAAGGAGCTCGCATGTTCGAAGGTTCGGCCTCGTGATCATTATGAGTAATGATCGGCCCTTTGCCTCTTCCTCCTCTTCTAATTGCTGGCGGCATATTTCCTGCTTAACAAACCTTTAAATCACAATAAACAATAAAAGACAAACTAGAATAACAAATTCGAATTTGTCCTATGTTCTTGTCTAGACTCAAGTATGTGCAATTATGTCATTGAGATTAAACACATCAGGGTAGTGTTTAATTCACTCAACGTTGGCTCTGATACCAACCCGTCACACCCCGATTTTCCACGCATTTCACCGGTGGGCCCGGTGGGGGATTACCGTGACGTAGTTGGCAACAATATAGTCAAACCACAATATTTAAATGCACAGCGGAAGCATAAAGATAAATATATTTCAACTATCGAATGTAATATCCAAGTATCACAATCGTCGAAATATAATCCACAGGGGATCAAAATAAAAATATAAATATTGTTCAACAGATATGGCATCCCAAGCTTGCAAGACTCTAACGATGCTTAAGGAGTGGCCAGCCTATTCCGTACAGAATCCTGCATTTAATCTTTTTGGGGAAAATACGTCAGTTTACACTGGTAAATACATTCAACAGACACTTTTGTAAAATGTTTAATAAAAATTGATTTGAATGCACAAGGCACAAACTCTTTATAACTTGGGATAATTTATTAATTAAATCTTGTAAAAGAATTACATGTTCACTATGCGTTCGGTCGCCCGGGTCGTGCCGGGTTTAAGGTTAATAGACACGCCACAAAGCATAAAGCCGTGGCGGGAAAACCAACGGTTATACCTTTAATAATATAGACACAATACGGGTGTACGCCTACACCCGTGTGTTGGGGTCGTGGCCATTTCGTGAAATGATGCCAAGGATATCCGGGACATGGTCATTAAGCTCCCAAAGGCGTAAAGCCAAGAAAAAATTTTAAACGGGTCACATTGATAATACCCAACTACTAATGAGTTGGGGTCAATTGCCCGACCAAGCGGTATTTTAAATACCGTAACCCAAGCCCGTATAACGGAAAATAAGTTAAAAGTATTTACCTGAGCAAGTAATAATCCTTAATCAAACAAATGCAAGTTTCTTTTACTGGTCTCCTACTCTGGAACGAAGGTTTATAACAACCTATTAGAATCCTAACGGGTCTTTAATTTAGCCTTAGCTTTAGACCGGTCAGTTTCAAAGGATATATACGGTTTAATCACGTGAAAGGCGAAAACCGGGAATGGAATGTGGTTTGGACCCAACAAGTTTGAAGACTCGTTTTATATGGGTATAATAACCACACTCTGGATTTTGAAGTATAAACGATAACGTTTGACTCGTTTCGGCTAGTTTATGTAAACTAGTTACATAAACCGAACCGTACGCGCAAAAGGCGTAACGGGTAACCGTAAAAGTCCTACACAAGTTTCCTAAGTTAATATGCTTTAAAGAGGTTGTGGTATCAGTAGGATACCTTCCATAATGCCCGTAACGAGTTTAAATCCAATATATGCCCCATAGGGGTATTTTGGCCTTCTTAAAGATTATAAAAGAGGTTTCCGAGTTCTACAGGAAATCCGAGTTTTCCGAACAGTTTATAAAGTCCAAAATACTTTATTTATTATTTAAAATCAGTAGCAACTGGAATCGGGTCAAAAGACCATGTAGAACTCATGTTATGTTCGAAAAGGGTATATTCGGTATTTACCGAACCGATGCCATAACCGCAGGTTATGAGCAGGTCAAAAAAATAATTAAAAATCTTTAAAATTCCCAAAATATTATTTTACATCAGTGTGTAAAAGGTTTGGTGTCGAAATTTGGGTTTAGATAGGTTTTATGCTAAATGCGCCGTTTAATTACTAAAGTTTCCGTAATTGCGCTATTTAGCATAACTCCTATTCTAGACCTCGGATTGACACGAAATTTTAGGGACATGTTTAGAAATCAGTAAGAAAGATTTTTGCTCTCTCACATTTCCAAAATTCTCGTTTTAAAGTTAAAAGGGCGTTACGGTCAACTTTTAAGCATTTAAAGGAAATGTGCTAAAGACTCGGACAAACAACGAACCGGTCACAGAGGGTTATACCATCATGTAACCTGGTCCTAAGAGAGTCCTAAGGCATATCTAAATCATACCATAACGGGTCATAACTGAACTCAAAGCAAATTTCGGTTCCGAACCGGGTCAAAACAGTAAATGGTCGGATCAAACAAGCTTAGACTAGCTAATATACTTATTATTAGGTTATATGAGTGTTAAAACAGGTTACACGCCATCTACATTACTGATTATGTATAAAATAGCAATTTGGCATTCTGTTGACTTTTTCTAAGCAAGTTTGACTCGACATTTGGACTAGTTAGAGTGGGAATCAGAGGGTGCCCTTTTAAGGGTTTAAAGCCCACATGATTACCAACATATAACTACCTTTGATTCGACTAATCACTGGACCATTAGTGGTTAATCGCTAAGTCAACCGTTAATTACGACGGTTTGACTTCTAAGCTAAAACTAAGCAAAAACTAAACTAAGAGAGGTTAAGCATACTTACTGAAGTCTAATGAATGACCAGAGATGCTTAGAGAAGGCAATTGTGCTCCAGAGAAGCTCCAAGAATGCAGAAGTGATGAGTGAACACAATGTGCAACTCATTGGCCTTTTATAGAGTTCTAAATCCTCTAGGATGGTGACAACTAAGTCTATGGGGTGATCCGGATCATTTACAAGTGTATCCTAGTGTCTAGGAAGTGTTAGGAGTCGCCCATGTTCCCAAAAATATCTTGGTAAGTCGGTTTAACCGTTAAAACAGCCAACAGCCAACTTACTGTCGCTGGGCATCCCTTACGAACCGTAAGGCAGGGCCTTTGCGGTCCGTAAGCCTTTGGCGGGGAAAACGTTTTACCCTTTCGCTCCTTGCGATCTGTAAGGCAGGATCCTTACGGTTCGTAAGCCCATGTCAGAGGCAAAAAAAAATTAACCTTTCATGCATTGAACAGACAACTGCCAATGCATGATTTCTAGTCATGAATTATCAGTACCATGCCTTTAAACCATGCTTTATCAGCTGTCTACCCCAATATGCAATGTAAAGGATTTGAAGAATAATAGGATTCATGAAATGGAGATTTTAACGTGCATTATTTTCATAGGATCCATTTTTGCAAATTTGGCATCCATCATGTGTAGTAATCACCGGGTTAAGATATATTAGATGCTTATTAATTATGCTTAGGGTCTTGGGATTTATAATGAAGTCGCTCAGAGGTAAAAATTTAACATGTCGACATGTTCAAAAATCCTACCATACATCTTTAATTAAATCCGGGTTTACAATACTTTTGTCGAATGTGACACGTGTCATTTATTTATTGGACACAAATTTTCGAGGTGTTACACATGGAGCAACTTATAGCACCCCAACCATTACCCTTGTTTCCCATGCAACCAATGGAAATTGTAGCCAACCCAGAAAATCAAATCCAAATGCATGATTTCGACCCAGCAGATATACCTAGAATACTAGCACCCAATCCCTTAGACCCAAACTACGATCCATGGTTTGATGACCATGCCAGCAACACTACCCAATACCAGAAGACGAACTCATGCCAAATCTAGCAGCTTACCCAAACTTGGACCCTCTAGATCCTTATTAGGGAAATTCTAGAGAATCCTTACCCTTACCAAGAACCCATGCCCTAGTTCCCAAACCCAGTACCAGCCCCTGCACCCCCAATGAGTGAAGAAAATGTGCAAGAACTCCGAAGCTTCGGTGAGGAGATTTTAGAAGGTAGTGAAAGAATGAGGCAGATAGGAGAACGGCTCGTCTGGAAATATGACGAGCGTAATATGGACTTTTGGATGAACCCCTACCCTTAGTAATAATAATATAATAGCAATAATAATATATAATATGTGTGTATGTTTGAAAAAAAAAATCTAGACAATAGCTACTAATGCCTAATAGTATTGTAATTTCAATTCCAGTTGTATTGTAATATATATTGATGCATACTGTATAAGAAAGAGTAAGTCGTAACGATCGACGATTTTGATCAATATGTGTATTATGTGATTGTTTGCATTAAATATTATTTTGTGATATTAATAATTGGCAAATGTTTAAAATTCAGATGGACAACGAAGTGAACCAGAAAAACCAGAATAACAATAATAATGGAAACCAAGTGGATAATAGTGCAATCCAACACATAGTGGCACAGGGGATTATAGACGCAATGCCATATATCATTAAAACAGTTAAGGAAGCGGATAATAAAAGTAACAATGGCAGTAAGCAACGCACTGAACCAGATCACAGCGTAAACAATGGACCAATACTTCAAGTGCTCATTCCCAAAAGAAGAAGAACCATGTCTTATGGTTGTTCTTATAAAGAATTATGGTCCTGCAAACCAATAGAATTCTCGGGAAATGAAGGACCCATTACAGCTCTACGCTTGATAGAAAAGACTGAGGCAGTCTTAAAAATAAGCAAGTGTGCAGAAGAGGATAAGATAATGTTTGCTTCCAATCTGTTTAAGAACTCAGCCTTAAAATGGTGGAACACTATCCTCCAATCTAGATGAACTGAAAGGGTTTACAATATGGAATGGGAAGAATTTAAAAACATGGTAGAAAGGAAATTTTGTCCTCCCAATAAAAAAGAACAAATAGAAAATAAGTTTTTAAACCTTAGAATGACTGGAGTAGATAGTATGGGTTACACTATTACCTTTTTTGAATATGCTAGAATAGTGCCAACCCTTGCATCACCAGAACTAGTATTAATCTCCCGTTACATCTAGGGATTAATCGGGGAGATTAGAGATGTAGTCAAGGCAGGTAGACCCCAAACCATAGAGGAAGCTGTGGAATTAGCAAACACCTTTACTGATGAATTAGTGCGTACACGAGAAGTAAGACCAGAGGAGAAACTTAGCTCAAAGGCTTACCCTGGAATTCCGCTACGGTAATTCCAACCGTGGGAAAAATGTAGGTTCTACCTCTTCACCTTACTGTAAGGCCTGCAAGAGGAAGCATTCAGGTAGATGCTCCACTTACTGCAATTTCTGCAAGATACCAGGACATGTGACACCCCGGGAAAACCAGTGAACACTACAGCTTACCCAGCTTCCTCAGTGAGTGCGTACCAAATTTCGGGACGAAATTTCTTTTAAGTTGGGGATAATGTGACAACTCGAATTTCCAAGATTTCTATTTCGCATTTATTGCACGTTCATTGTTCGTGTAGTTAATTATTTGCACAATTGATTGCTATGGAATGGTATACGTTTTGATGAAATAAATCGTATTGTGTGATTGTGCATGGTTGTTTGATTAATTGTGATAGACTTGTCAATTATGTGAACCTGGTGGTGAAACTGTGAAATGCTTGTAAGATGGTATGCTTGTGTAAAATATAATTATTCAGGGTGTATTGAGCAATTAGTGAAAAGTTAATTATACTTAACCCTAATCCTTCACTAAACCACACACACAAAAATCCAAGCACGTAGTTCACAATTCTCTGGCAATCATCACCAAATCATTCGCAAGACATCACAAGTTTGATTCCTCTCTTTCTCTAGGATCAACACAAGGTAATTGTTAATGATTGTTTGTTGATTATTTGATTGATATCAATTCTTGATTCTTGTAATTCTTGCAAACCCTAGTTCTTGATATGATGGTCCTGTATTTACTGGATTGAATCTTGATTATTGTGTTATGATAATGATTAGTCGTGAAATCGTTGTTTGATGGCAAAATCTGCTTGGTAGTTTGAAGTTGTTAATTGTTAAAGTGATTCCTGCTATGCAAAAGTGATGAGTTTAGGGTTCTGGTCGTATGAAAACAAGAAACGTAACTGATTTGATTCTTTGGACTCTGTGCAATGATTGAAATTCACGTGTTGCTTATTGTCAGAGTTTCGTAACCCTAATAAAATTGTCTGAGTTTTGTTATAACACGATGATGTCCGAGCTTTAATAACATCAAGTAGTCTGAGTTTTATCATTGGATGACCTTTAACACATTGTGTGTCCGAGTTTTATAGGGGTGTGCTAATGTCCGAGTTTTACAAGTGTGCAAGGTCCGACCTTTAACCCTTGCCACATGGTCCGAGTTTTATGTGAGCCACCATGTCCGATCTTTAAATTGATAGGTCCAAGTTTCTTATACTCAAGTGCTGACCGAGGTTATAGTGAATATGAGTTTGGTCCGAATTTTTGTAACAAACAAGTAGGGTCCGAGTTTCTTAATGAATGCATGTCCGAGTTTTGTGAATAAGGGTTGGGGGTCCGAAGTTTAGATATGATGGAGGTTGGTCCGAGTTTGTGGGGGAGGTTGTTGTCCGAGTTTTAACTCCCACACTCCTGTCCGACTTTAACTCCCCTACCTTGTCCGAGTTTTGATCCCTATACCCCCTAGTCCGAAATTCATGTGTAAAAATTATGTTGCCCAAGTTTTGAAACCCTCATGTGCTATCTGACTTTTAAACAGGGGAAACCCCCCCCCCACACTTGTCTGAGTATTGAATCTGATGTGTGTTTGATATGAGGCCGCTGACTCGGTTAAACTTGTTAAGTCTATCAACGCCGTTGAATATACGAAGTATGTTAACATTGACACATACGTTAACCTCCATGTTAGACTGAAAGGTGAAAGTAAAGATGTGACGCATGAAATATGTGAATACGATGAACTGATTACATGATGTATGATTCTATGTGCATAATTATTTGATACTGAATGCAACGATATGATTCTACGTGCGTGAACATTCTATGTGATATCATCACGTACACAATAAACACACACAACACAATCGCTTGGATATCAAAGATGTGTAAACCCTAATTTGATGCAAGCACTCACATCGAATCATGTGCAATATATCCTAGGTCGTGTGTAACGGACTTAGACGATTAACAAACCCTAGAAGCAATAACATACCGAGCAAACCAAGGTGAGTTCACACTCTTACTAAGGCATGGGATTCCCAGGGCTTGGGAATGGGATTGAAGGAATAAGGTTGAATAGATTCGTACTGACACTAATACTAGACTATCATACCACAGTCCTCGGTTGTGCAGGACACATACTTATGCTATTCACTGTCCTCGGTTGTGCAGGACACATACTTACAATCTACGTAGACTTATACTTACTACTATCCTCGGTTGTGAAGGATACTCACGTAAAACCTACGTGCACTTATACTTATCACTATCCTCGGTTGTGAAGGATACTCACGTAAAACCTACGTGTACTTATACTCATTACTATCCTCGGTTGTGAAGGATACTCACGTAAAACCTATGTGTACTTATACTTATTACTATCCTCGGTTGTGAAGGATACTCACGTAAAACCTACGTGTATTTATACTTACTACTATCCTCGGTTGTGAAGGATACTTATGGTTACGAGTAGTCTAGTGGTTATACAACATGAGAAGCCCCCACCAATAGAACGTACTAACGGCCCAGTAGAGCCACCTGTTACAAACGAACTTACTATTTCGCACTTACTTTCTGTGAACTCGCTCAACTAGTTGTTGATCCTCTGTTACATGCCTTGCAGGTCGTTAGGTACATGGAGCTTGCACAGGGAGGAGCTGGTCGTTGTGGGCTTGGATCGTGATTGTTTCTTTAAACACTTATGACATTACATTATTATTTATGTTGGGTTTACTCACATGCTTCCGCTACTTAAACAAATGTTTGGTTTTGAACATCAATCATGTCTTGTTGAATTACATTATCTATTTTTATTATTAAATGCTATGTTCGATATGATTGATGGCTTGATCCTGGTCAGTCACGCTCCCAAGCGGTGATACTCCGCGTGTGGATTTTGGGGGTGTGACAGATTGGTATCAGAGCCATTGGTTATAGAGAACTTGGTTTTAATATGGGAAAACGTTTTTATTAAAACCAGACTATAACCAGAACAGTGCTCTCAACGATCCACAACGACGCTTCGCTCCACGTGCAAGACTCAACATCCTAGGTAATAAGGTTTATGTTTATTGCCTACATGCTAGAATTGCATAGAACTTTGCTCGTAGTATGCTTACATTACATTGCTCACTATTTGTTATTGCTTGGGAACACTTGTGTGCTTACACTTTTCTGTCATCGCAGTACTCGCGAACCATTCATACTTATGCTACCTTTACTGTTCGATCATGTCTGGACGTGTTAACATGACTCCAGCCCAGTTGACGGCTCTCATTAACGAACAAGTTGTTGTGGCACTTGCAGCCGCACAAGCAGGAGGTATAACCTGCAATTCCAAACCTATCCTAGGATGTTAGATCCTACCCTCGTGACCCAACTCTCGCGCTTAACCTTGACCTATCTTTCTCGCGCAACGGGTCAGAACACACAGCAACCTGTCTGCACATTCAAGAACTTCATGGACTGTCGTCCAAGCACATTCAGTGGCACAGAAGGAGCAGTGGGACTACTCCATTGGTTTGGGAAGCTCGAGTCAGTATCCAAGATGAGTGAATGCCCTGAGGCTCGCAGGGTCAAGTACGCCACTGGTACTTTGGAAGGAATCGCGTTAACCAGGTGGAACGCGCAAGTACAGTTACTAGGGTTGGCAGCTGCTAACGCCACCCCCTGGAACGAATTCAAAGAACGCATTAAAAGGGAATACTACACGCGTGATGACATCCACAAGTTGGAAGTGGAGCCTTACCATTTGAAAATGACGGGGTCAGAAATTGAAGCTCATACGAAACGGTCGAACGAACTGGCCATCTTGTGTCCAACCATGGTGGACCCTTCAAGCAAGCGTATTGAATTGTACCTCAAGGGTCTAGCCTCAGAGATTCAGAGCCATGCTACATCGGCTAACCTCGACAATATCCAAGACATTTAGTGTCTTGCTCATCGCCTCACGGATCAGGCAGCGGAACAGAACAGGCTACCTAGTTGTATCAGCGCTATTACTACCGCTATCACTTCTGCTACTCCCGCTACTCCTAGTGACAACAAGCGGGAATGGGATGGGTATTCCAGCAAGGGTTCAGCTACCATTCGGTCTCAAGCACAGCAGCAGCGCAAGAATAGTGATCACCAGAGCCGAGTCAGCCAACCTCTGGTGGTCAGGGGCAGGGTGGATATCAGGGAATTCACCCAATGCGTAACTAATGCAACAGACACCACGGTGGTTAGTGCAACGAGGGACGTTGCCAGAGGTGTCTCAAGATGGGCCATGAAGCTAAGGATCCAGGAGCCCACGGCCTGCAAATCTAAATCGCCAGCAGCAACAGCAAGCAGAAATCCTATGCAAAGAAAAGGTTGTTCGCATTCCTCGTTCTGGTCAAGAACCTCTCGAAGTTCAAGGCGACAAGAGTGGTGCTGTGGTTGGCATCACCTCTTTCTTGAAGGCTCAGAAATGTTTGCGGAAGGGCCACACCGCAATTTTGGCTCTCGCTGCTGACGCATTAACGAAAGAAAAGAAGTTGGAAGACCATCCAGTTGTACGCGAATTTCCTCAGGTTTTCCTAAAGATTTACCTGGTCTACCGCCTCATCGTCAGGTCGAATTCCAAATCGAGCTAGCTCCAGGAGCAGCACCAATAGCCCGCGCACCGTATCGTTTAGCTCCAACTGAACTGGAAGAACTTTCAAAGCAACTACAAGAGCTCTTGGATAAGGGCTTCATTCGTCCAAGCTCATCGCCTTGGGGAGCTCCAGTATTATTTGTGAAAAAGAAGGATGGCACCCTCAGGATGTGCATCGATTACCGTGAATTGAACAAGGTCACAGTGAAGAACCGCTATCCTCTTCCTCGTATTGACGACTTATTCGACCAGTTGCAAGGGTCGTGTTATTACTCCAAGATAGACTTGAGGTCAGGTTACCATCAGCTGAGAGTCCGGGATGAGGACGTCTCTAAAACTGCATTCAGAACTCGCTACAGCCATTACGAGTTTCTTGTCATGCCATTCGGGCTTACGAACGCACCTGCAGCCTTCACAGATCTTATGAACAGGGTGTGCAAATCCTATCTTGACAAGTTCGTCATTGTCTTCATCGACGACATTCTGATCTACTCCAAGAGTCAGGAGGAACACGAGCAGCACTTACGTCTTATCTTGTAACTGCTACGAAAGGAACAACTGTACGCTAAGTTTTCAAAATGCGACTTCTGGCTTCGTGAAGTCCACTTCTTAGGCCATGTGGTGAACAGGGATGGGATTCATGTCAATCCATCCAAGGTAGATTCGATCAGAAACTGGCCTGCACCGCGTACACCAACGGAAATACGCCAATTCTTGGGTTTGGCGGGTTACTACAGACGATTCATTAAAGACTTTTCGAAGATCGCGCAGCCGCTTACTATGCTGACGCAGAAAGGTGTCACCTACCATTGGGGAGATTCACAAGAGACCGCTTTTCAGTACCTAAAGGATAGGCTTTGCAGTGCACCTATCCTCTCATTGCCGGAGGGCACAGATGACTTCATGGTTTATTGTGACGCATCGATACAGGGTCTTGGTTGCGTATTGATGCAACAGGATAAGGTTATTGCTTACGCTTCGCAACTCAAAATTCATGAACGGAACTACACGACGCACGATTTAGAGCTGGGAGCTGTTGTTTTCGCGCTTAAGATATGGCGGCACTACCTGTACGGTACCAGGTGCACGATTTACACCGATCACAGGAGTCTCGAGCATATTCTTAAGCAAAAGGATTTGAACATGCGTCAATGGAGATGGGTTGAACTACTGAACGACTACGAATGCGCCATCAAGTATCATCCAGGCAAGGCCAATGTTGTGGCCGACGCCCTCAGTCGAAAGGACACCCTACCTAAGCGCGTGCGAGCGCTTCAGCTTACTATTCAGTCCAGTCTTCCTGCACAGATACGAGCTGCTCAGATAGAAGCATTGAAACCCGAAAACGTCATGGTTGAAGCCTTACGCGGTTCAAGGCAACGAATGGAACAAAAGGAAGACGGCGCCTACTATGTAACGGGGCGTATTTGGGTCCCACTTTATGGCGGTTTACGAGAGCTTGTGATGGACGAAGCACACAAGTCTCGCTACTCGGTACATCCAGGGTCGGACAAAATGTACCACGACATCAGAACTACTTATTGGTGGCCTAGCATGAAGGCCCACATCGCCACCTATGTTGGCAAGTGCTTGACCTGTGCAGAGTCAAGGTTGAATATCAGAAACCCGCAGGCCTACTTCAGCAACCCAGGATACCACAGTGGAAATGGGAAGAAATTTCCATGGATTTTGTTACAGGCCTACCCAGATCCCAGCGTGGGAATGATACCATATGGGTGATCGTGGATCGACTCACCAAGTCTGCACACTTCCTGGCTATTAAGGAAACGGATAAGTTCTCCACCCTCGCAGACGTGTACCTTAAAGAAGTTGTTTCGAGGCACGGGGTGCCCACCTCCATCATTTCGGATCGGGACGCACGATTCACGTCAGAGCTATGGCAAGCGATGCACAAATCTTTTGGCTCACGTTTAGACATGAGCACAGCATATCATCCTCAGACGGATGGGCAGTCTGAGCGAACGATCCAAACTCTTGAAGACATGCTTCGGGCATGTGTTATTGATTTCGGCAACGGCTGGGAAAAGCATCTCCCTTTGGTGGAGTTCTCATACAATAACAGTTATCATACCAGCATACAAGCCGCTCCATTCGAGGCATTGTACGGGCGTAAATGTCGGTCAACTCTCTGTTGGGCAGAGGTGGGGGATAGTCAGATCACGGGTCCAGAGATTGTAGTGGACGCCACAGAAAAGATTACACAAATACGGCAACGCATGGCGGCAGCACGCGACCGTCAGAAAGCCAACGCGGATAAGCGTAAGAAGCCATTGGAATTTCAGGTCGGGGACCGGGTTTTACTTAAAGTCTCACCCTGGAAGGGTGTGGTTCGATTTGGTAAACGAGGTAAACTCAATCCACGGTATGTTGGACCGTTCGAAATCACTGAAAGAATAGGCCCAGTAGCCTACAGACTAAACCTACCAGCTGAACTCGGTGCAGTTCACAATGTATTTCGCGTGTCGAATCTGAAGAAGTGCCTATCAGATGAGACCCTCATAGTTCCTTTTAAGGAACTCACTATTGATGAGCGGTTGCAGTTCGTCGAGGAACCAGTTGAAATCACGGACCGGGATGTTAAGGTCCTCAAACACAAGAGAATCCCTCTTGTTCGAGTTCGTTGGAACTCCCGACGTGGCCCAGAGTACACCTGGGAACGCGAAGACCAAATGAAAGAAAAGTACCCCCAGTTATTCGGAACCAATGCAACCACTACTGAGGCTGAAGCTACTACTGCTGAATTTCGGGACGAAATTCCAAATCAATGGGGGGATGATGTGACACCCCGGGAAAACCAGTGAACACTACAGCTTACCTAGCTTCCTCAGTGAGTGCGTACCAAATTTCGGGACGAAATTTCTTTTAAGTTGGGGATAATGTGACAATTCGAATTTCCAAGATTTCTATTTCGCATTTATTGCACGTTCATTGTTCGTGTAGTTAATTATTTGCACAATTGATTACTATGGAATGGTATACGTTTTGATGAAATAAATCGTATTGTGTGATTGTGCATGGTTGTTTGATTAATTGTGATAGACTTGTCAATTATGTGAACCTGGTGGTGAAACTGTGAAATGCTTGTAAGATGGTATGCTTGTGTAAAATATAATTATTCAGGGTGTATTGAGCAATTAGTGAAAAGTTAATTATACTTAACCCTAATCCTTCACTAAACCACACACACAAAAATCCAAGCACGTAGATCACAATTCTCTGGCAATCATCACCAAATCATTGGCAAGACATCACAAGTTTGATTCCTCTCTTTCTCTAGGATCAACACAAGGTAATTGTTAATGATTGTTTGTTGATTATTTTATTGATATCAATTCTTGATTCTTGTAATTCTTGCAAACCCTAGTTCTTGATATGATGGTCCTGTATTTACTGGATTGAATCTTGATTATTGTGTTATGATAATGATTAGTCGTGAAATCGTTGTTTGATGGCAAAATATGCTTGGTAGTTTGAAGTTGTTAATTGTTAAAGTGATTCCTGCTATGCAAAAGTGATGAGTTTAGGGTTCTGGTCGTATGAAAACAAGAAACGTAACTGATTTGATTCTTTGGACTCTGTGCAATGATTGAAATTCACGTGTTGCTTATTGTCAGAGTTTCGTAACCCTAATAAAATTGTCTGAGTTTTGTTATAACACGATGAGGTCCGAGCTTTAATAACATCAAGTAGTCTGAGTTTTATCATTGGATGACCTTTAACACATTGTGTGTCCGAGTTTTATAGGGGTGTGCTAATGTCCGAGTTTTACAAGTGTGCAAGGTCCGACCTTTAACCCTTGCCACATGGTCCGAGTTTTATGTGAGCCACCATGTCCGATCTTTAAATTGATAGGTCCGAGTTTCTTATACTCAAGTGCTGACTGAGGTTATAGTGAATATGAGTTTGGTCCGAATTTTTGTAACAAACAAGTAGGGTCCGAGTTTCTTAATGAATGCATGTCCGAGTTTTGTGAATAAGGGTTGGGGGTCCGAAGTTTAGATATGATGGAGGTTGGTCCGAGTTTGTGGGGGAGGTTGTTGTCCGAGTTTTAACTCCCACACTCCTGTCCGATTTTAATTCCCCTACCTTGTCCGAGTTTTGATCCCTATACCCCCTAGTCCGAAATTCATGTGTCAAAATTATGTTGCCCAAGTTTTGAAACCCTCATGTGCTATCCGACTTTTAAACAGGGGAACCCCCCCCCACACTTGTCTGAGTATTGAATCTGATGTGTGTTTGATATGAGGCCGCTGACTCGGTTAAACTTGTTAAGTCTATCAACGCCGTTGAATATACGAAGTATGTTAACATTGACACATACGTTAACCTCCATGTTAGACTGAAAGGTGAAAGTAAAGATGTGACGCATGAAATATGTGAATACGATGAACTGATTACATGATGTATGATTCTATGTGCATAATTATTTGATACTGAATGCAACGATATGATTCTACATGCGTGAACATTCTATGTGATATCATCACGTACACAATAAACACACACAACACAATCGCTTGGATATCAAAGATGTGTAAACCCTAATTTGATGCAAGCACTCACATCGAATCATGTGCAATATATCCTAGGTCGTGTGTAACAGACTTAGACGATTAACAAACCCTAGAAGCAATAACATACCAAGCAAACCAAGGTGAGTTCACACAGCCAAGGCATGGGGTTCCCGGGTGGGAATGGGATTTGATGAACAATTGTATATACTTCACTGATAGAACTACGACTAGACTAGTAACACTTATTGAACTGATCTTCGCACACCTGCCAAGGGTTGGCCGCGATATTATGACTGACTTCGCACACCTGCCTTTGGAAGGCCGCGAACTGAATTTACTAATCTTCGCACACCTGCCTGGTAGGCCGCGATACAGATAAACCTAGTCTAGAATACTCGGGATGAACATCCCCTAATATCTTCGCATACCTGCCTGGGAGGCCGCGATGGAAACTAATACGATGCATGACATAAACAAACGAACATACTACTACTCACACTATACTATTACTGAACTGTTAACTGTGAACTCGCTCAACTAGTTGTTGACTCGTTGCTGCATGCCTTGCAGGACCTTAGGTACTTATGGAGCTTGCACTGGAGGCGCGGTCGTTGTGGACAAGGATCGTGATTACTACGTTGAACTGTTATGACATTTAAAACTATTAACTATGTTGGGTTACTTACTATGCTTCCGCTATACTTTGAAACTATGATTATGTTTTGAACACCTATCGTATTGGATGTTTGGTTTACATTTATTTTACTTGATATTAATTACATGTTCAATATGATTGGTGGCTTGATCCTGGTCAGTCACGCTCCCAAGCGGTGGTACTCCGCGTGTGGATTTTTGGGGGTGTGACAGGACACAAGTAAGAAGAATGTAGGAAGAAACCTAATAATGGAATGTGCTTCAACTGTTGAGAAAAGGGTCACATCAAGCCGAACTGTCCGAAACTAGCTCCGGCCATAAACAACAAGACTACAAAAAATGCTAGAGCATTTGTTCTGATTGCAGAAGAAGCAAAGATGATCTCGGACGTGATCGCTGGTACATTTTTAGTTAATGATGTTTTTGCTAAAGTATTATTTGACTCTGGTGCAAACCAAAGTTTTATTAATACTTCATTTTGCAAACTTCTCAATCAACCATTAACTAAACTCCAACAAGAATGTCTAGTAGAGACAGAAAATGGGGAAACCATTAAGATTTCTGAAATCTTGTAGGGAGCAAGAATAGAATTTTTAAATCAAAAGTTTATTGCAAATCTTTACCCAATGAATCTGGCAGGATTTGATGTTATATTAGGAATGGATTGGTTAATAGCCAATAAAGCCAGTATTTTATGTGATCAAAAGTCAATTCAAATAAATTCACCAAAAGGTGAAAAGATCACAATTAAAGGAGATAAGCCATCTAGATCCACGAAATTTATCTCTATGATGAAAATAGCAAGTTGTGTAAGAAAAAGATCGTTAGTGTATTTGATTTCTAGAATCATTAACACTAAAGGAAAAGAGTTAAAAGATATCCCTGTAGTATCTCAATTTTCAGACGTGTTTCCAGAAGAGTTACCAGGATTACCGCCGGACAAGGAAGTTGAATTTCGAATCCATTTGCTACCAGGAACAACACCAATTGCCAAAGCACCCTACCTCTTGGCACCAGCCGAAATGCAGGAATTAAATAAACAATTAGACGAACTGTTAGAGAAAGGATTCATACATCCAAGTTCATCACCATGGGGAGCACCGATATTGTTTGTCAAAAAGAAAGACGGGTCAATGTGAATTTGCATTGATTATCGTGAATTGAATAAAGTCACGATTAAAAATCGGTACCATTTACCGAGAATCGATGATTTGTTTGACCAGTTGCAAGGAGCTCGATTTTTCTCTAAAATCGATCTACGATCAGGATATCATTAATTAAAGGTACAGGAAGAGGACATTCCTAAGACCGCTTTTAGAACAAGGTATGGCCATTATGAATTTACTGTCATGCCATTTGGTTTAACCAATGCCCCAGCCACATTTATGGACATGATGAACTGAATATGTAAGCCATATTTGGATAAATTCATAATTGTCTTTATAGATGATATTCTCATTTACTCTAAGAGTAAAGAGGAACATGCAAAGCATTTGCACGCACTTCTAAGTTTATTAAGAAAAGAAAAGCTTTACGCTAAGTTTTCAAAATGTGAGTTTTGGTTAGAAGAAGTGCAATTCCTTGGGCATTTAGTCAATCATGAAGGAATTCATGTGGATCCCGCAAAGATTGAGGCAATTACCAAATGGAAAACCCCTGAATCACCAACCGAGGTTAGAAATTTCTTAGGATTGGCCGGTTATTATAGAAGATTTATTCGAGATTTTTCTAGAATAGCCATTCCCTTAACTAAGCTAACTTGTAAATCTGTTAACTTTGAATGGGGATCAAAACAAGAAGAAGCCTTTAGAATTCTTAAGCAAAGATTAACCCATGCACCCATACTAGCGTTACCAGAAGGAACTAAAGACATTGTAGTCTATTGTGACACTTCTAAGTTAGGTTATGGATGTGTGTTAATGCAACGTCAAAAGGTTATAGCCTACGCCTCTAGACAACTTAAGAATCATGAAGAGAATTATTCAACCCATGATTTGGAACTAGGAGCTATAATTTTTGCTCTTAAGATCTGGAGACATTACCTTCACGGTAGTAAGTTTACCATTTTCACTGATCATAAGAGTTTACCACATTTAGTTTGGTTTGTAAACCAAAATCCGATCTTTTAACTATAATTCTGATTAGAAACCATTATTTTTCTAAAATACCACATTTATAACTTAAAGCATTCGGTTTGCCTTTAAGGTAACCGAATATCCAATTTTGACTTTGTTTAATTCTTAAAGAGTCTCAAGTTCTAAGTGATGAGTTAAACCATTTTACATACCTGACTTGGATCAATAATTTTACCCGTTTGGATACCTTGCCTTAATAGCTGCTAAGAAATAGCGAGGTATACATCCATTTGATATTCATTCCTATAATCATATAACTCAACAAACCATTAGTCGATATTGTCAAAGGGTGATAATTTAACCTTTCGACCCATTTATCTATTTAGTTATCTCCGTCACTTCAACTAAATACCAATTTCATCTATAATGCTAATTTAAAGTCTACTAGCGAAAATACGTAATCAAGAATAACGTAACGAAACCGTAGTTACGTACCTTTTTAAGCGCCCCCGGCTTGTCCATTTGACGATCCCGATTCCTCGCCTAAAGAATTCATTTTGCAATTCGTTTAGAACCCTTTCTCAATCATGTATCGCATAATTTGCTAAATCATCACAATTATGCGTTTTAACTTTAAATTTCAAGTTCAAGTCTTCTTTGAGGCATTTATACAAACACCTTAAAGACAGAATTTTAAATAATTCATTAACAAGCTCATAACTTGTCACATAACCCGAATTTTCATCAATCAAACTATCTATCACAAATATTTGCCTTTAAATTTCTGAAATAACTTCACATATGTCAATTTTACACTAGAACAACCCCAAATTTCCTAGTGTTTATCAAGTTCTACATAACCCACTAATCACCTACAATGGTGACCATGGATTTCACTAGAATTTAGCATAATTTCAACATGTACTTGTCTAGAGTTTACTCCTAGACGTTTTAATGTTCCTAATTCATCTACAAATCACACATGCATCATCAGATTTCAAGTTCTCTAAATTCATGAGAATTTCAAGTAGAGGGTTTTTGTCAAATTCTACATACCTTATGATCTCCTTGCAATGGGGATCATTAATCTTAGCTCGGATTTCGTTTTTGATCAGATTTGAACCCTCAATTGATGAGATTAGTGGAAGCTTGGGTTTTGAAGAACCCTGGTCGCCTTCCCCCTGCCTGGTTCGACCTTCACCCACGCCCCTAAGTGGGTTTTGAGTTTTAATTTTTGTTTTAATAATATTAGTTTCAATTTACACCCTTTAGGCCCCTCAACTTTAGTTTGGTTTGTAAACTGATATTTTGTTCTTTCATTTCATTACAAGACTTGTACTAGGTTATTTATTTCCTAGTTACTTTAACTTGTTCACAACTCATTTTATTTTAAGTCCCGTTAAATCTCGGGCCTTTTATATACTTTGCTTTCTCAAAGTATTTCTCATACTTTTAATAAATATTAAATTTATTTATTTAAATCCTGAAATTTACCGGGTAAGTTTTACCACTACCTGTATTTTACCCGTCTTGTAGTATTAACGTGGTTTGATTACCAAACCCGTTTTCGGGGTCTTACAAGTCTACCCCCCTTAAAGAGGTTTCGTCCTCGAAACCTTTTCTTACATAATTCCTTGAGTTTAAACTCAAATGTATTCGATCCGAGAAATCTTTTAAACGTTACTTATACTTTTAACCAATTGTTAGTATTACCAGAAAGGTATGGTAACATATTTTTGGTTTCTAATTGTCTACGTATCTCATAAGACCTAGTGCAACTTGAAATAATGTAATCTCGTTATTTCTACTAGTTTAGTTATCTTAGCGATATCCATCGCTTTCATATACTATCGAATTCTTTATGAATCCATTACTTTGACCCGTTTAAAGGCCTTTGGTGAAATCTTTCACCTTTAGCAACAATTTCCTTTGTTTTCAAATTTATTTATTCGGCTCAGTTATACCGAATCCACTGCTTACAAGCAAACCAAATTTATTTAAATGGCCTTAACCGGTCTCACTAACTAGACTTATTGGTCCAGTTACTTTCTACCCTTATTATTTGCTATGGTTTACCTTATAAGGTAACCATTTGAAAACTCGTTATCTTTTAGTTAAAAGTTTTCATGTATACTAACGCGTACGTCTTTCATGTGTAAGGCCTCGCGGGCCGTTACTTACTGCTTATAACCCTTAATCTTTATTGACTGAGTTGTAACTTGACCACTCAGTCTCGTTAGTCTTTTAACAGGTCTATCCCGCGCTTGTGTTATATTAACAAGCGCTTGTATTTGTTATGACGCTTTCTTAACTTTGAATAGTTTTACTAGCTAGACTAATTAGTCCCCGTCACTTCATACCCCGTAACTTACGTTACAATGTGATCATTTTCTATATTTCTTTTCTCGTCCGTGAGCGTGACACGTCACGTTTAAGTTTAATTCAATGTTTCTTTATCATACTTCTTCTTCTCGAATGTATCGTCTCGCACCTATCGGTGTTAAGACCAATGCTCTTTGATATTTGTTATTTCCGAATTCGCCTTACAGTATTCATATTTGTTAAAACGTTATTTCTTACTAAAACTAAATTTTAGTTTAACGTCCTTCGCTTTAACTATGTCAATTACTCTCATCGAGGAAATTGACACCTATAATTTATCCTTTTCGTTCTCGTTTACACGAAAAATTGTAACCCGTTCCCTCGCTTTATACTGTCGACCCGTAGGTTCTTTCACTTAGCCTCATGGACTATTTCATTTAAATTTTTCACCCTTTTAAGGTGGGATCTCAACAGTTCGTTTCTTTCATTTATGACCCAAGGGTCTTCTCGGTCCCGTAGACCTTGACATTTCTTTGAATCCCGTAGGTTATGATGATCCCATAGATCATCTTTTATTCGTGTCTATATTCAAATGTATATATGTATACATGTATAGCTTCAAGGCATCCCTTGTTATATTGGAAATCATTTATTTTCGCTTTTTAAACTTTAGTTGACCTTGACCGTAGTCTAAGACTTCATTTGTTTACTTTCGGACTAATCCCCCGACTTTATGACTTCAGACGTTAATTACACGTCAGTTCGTTCTACGCCTACCGTTTCCCGGTTCATTCTTATACCTCTTGACAACCCTTTACATAGGTTTGTTAACAACTCACACTTTTATTTATTCAGTCCGCGCCCACTTACATTAGCAAGCGTCATCATTTATTTAATTCGTTTGACTTGTTCGTGAGAAATTTCATCACTGGTGAACGTCAAATTTCATTCTTTGTTCGACCCGTTCGACTTTTAACTAGTCGAACGTAATTTTTATCAAAATTTATGTTTGCGAAAATTCTTGTCATCTTTTAGTCATGACTCATATTCCGAGTCTTTTGACTTTCTATTTCGTGTTCCTGTTTCTCAGTCTACGCATGCGTTTTAATCCTTACCCACCAACCGGATGTTTTACCGAAGTCGTTATTATTGCAACCCTTACGGTATGCATTATGACTTCGTTTCGTTTTTATATTCCTACTTTGTTTTCAAATTTGACGTTTTACAAAATTGGCCCGTTAAGAGTCATATTTGCATTCTCTGGGTTCGAGTGTAAGCACACCCCTCCCAATTGCATACCTTAATCATTTTACACTAATCTTTGCCCCTTCACTCGGGCTCATCATCCTAATGTAATACGCTTCCGTCACCCGGCTGTGCGTTTACATTATTATCAAATATTTTGCTCCTTTGATTCATTTGGGTACTTTTTAAGTTAGTCCCATTCACCCCACCCTTACTACATCAGACATAAATGTGTCCATCATAAGAAGTTCATCGTACCACATGTTCACTACCTACTTGGCCAGAGTAAGCGATCAACACCTGGTATGCATGACCTTTTTTATAATTTTCACATTACACCCCATGTAAGTAATGCCTCTATTTGTTTTTTTCTTGGAAACAGTATCCCGGATAGGTTTTCTATTCAGGTTTTTTCCAAGTTTTCAATCTACATATGCAACTTTCAATTTCTATATATTTGTTGCATATTACTTATTTATGCAATAATTTAAAACGTGCACCTGATAATGCTTGCTCTATCAGGCTCTCCTTTTTCCGTTAACCTTGTTCAAGATCGCTACGCGATTTAGATCCTTGATGAGTATGCTTTGCTTGTCATACATCGGGCCGTTTCATCCTCATATCCGTAATTTGTCCAACTCTCGTCATCTTCAGATGCGAGTGTCCTTCAATTGAAACATTCAAAAAAGTTAGTAGTGTCGTCATCAATAATCGCCCGTATTATAATACAAGGCTTTTCCACTATACGTGTCAACACACGTAATTTCATTGACTATATCTATCCTTTATCGATTTGATTGATGTATCGTGTATTACACGATAACCCTATGTGTTGTTCTTCAACACTTTAATCATACTCAATCATTACTATATACATGTACTTACCGGATTTGCGATCAAGCCTCGAACCGAACACCAATCTTTATCAAGAGCGTAAGGTTTAAGTCCAAGCATAGCTTTCCCGCCATACTTGAATCTCTTAAACCAAGGCTCTGATACCAACTTGTAACACCCTTGTTATTATTTTAAAGGTTTTCGTATAAATAACGAAAATAAACACGTAATTACTATTAAGTATCCTTAGAAAATACGAGTTTACTAAAACTTTTACACCTTTAAAAGTTTGAACAACTTAATGTAATTGGATTCGTCGTTTTAAAGATATGACAAAACGCCGCGCGGAAGCTTGTATTTTATTGTGTTCGGTTCCTCATCGAGCTTGATCTTCATCCGGGCACTCTTGGCGATCACCTATGATCAAAACCAACTTAAAAGTTAGTTTTGGTAGTCAAATATTAAGTTCAAATAAGTACAGGGGTTAAAATGACAAAAATTAAAAATTTTCCGAAGTTAGGGGCGTCGTGTGACGCCAAGGGGCGTCGCGTGACGCTAGGCCCCCTTTTTCACAGACTGTTGCTTAACAGCTGCTGTACATTCCCAGCATCACCCGATTTCACGGAAACAAGCATAACTTCTTCGTTATTGATCCGTTTTACCCGATTCTTTTTCCTACGCGTCCGTAATTTAATCCTCCATCTTATGGAGTTAAAATCCTACATCCAACATAAGAAATTTTGAGACTTCTAAGCCTTCGACTCGTTACCTTTTTACCGAATTTTAACCCGTTTATGCATTTTATCAAACAAACGTATTCATTTGATTCCTATATCTCATACACTTCTTCAAATTAATGTTACCTACTATATTAGGTTCTAATCATAGGTTTATTACACAATTTAAACCCGTTTTTGCTCGTATGCTTATTTTGACCCGTTAAGGGTATTTAAGCACTTTAAAGCTTGAAATCGTTTTCATTCATTTCTAGCATCTTATTCCTACATTTCTTATCAAGTAATCTTCAACTACAACTCTTTGTGTGTTGGATTACAATGTGTATATCTATATGTTCCGAGTTTTGCCCTTCGGATTTTTATTTGACTAACATATTACATCTTTCAACTTCTATACTTATTCTAAGTATCTGTCTAATCATGAAATTCGTTTCCAAACAACCCTTAAGGGTTGTTTGTTCAATTTATCCTACAGGGGCGTTTTGGTCGATTTTGGTCCCTCTTTTACGACGAATGACTCATAGATGCTTGTTTAACCCAAAATCCGATCTTTTAACTATAATTCTGATTAGAAACCATTATTTTTCTAAAATACCACATTTATAACTTAAATCATTCGGTTTGCCTTTAAGGTAACCGAATATCCAATTTTGACTTTGTTTAACTCTTAAAGAGTCTCAAGTTCTAAGTGATGAGTTAAACCATTTTACATACCTGACTTGGATCAATAATTTGACCTGTTTCGATACCTTGCCTTAATAGCCGCTAAGAAATAGCGAGGTATACATCCATTTGATATTCATTCCTATAATCATATAACTCAACAAACCATTAGTCGATATTGTCAAAGGGTGATAATTTCACCTTTCGACCCATTTATCTATTTAGTGATCTTCGTCACTTCAACTAAATACCAATTTCATCTATAATGCTAATTTAAAGTCTACTAGCGAAAATACGTAATCAAGCATAACGTACCGAAACCGTTGTTACGTACCTTTTTAAGCGCCCTTTTCAAACGCGTATTTCCACAGGCTTGTCCATTTGACGATCCGGATTCCTCGCCTAAAGTGTTTAATTTGCAATCCGTTTAGAATCCTTTCTCAATCATGTATCGCACAATTTGCTAAATCATCACAATTATGCGTTTTAACTTTAAATTTCAAGTTCAAGTCTTCTTTGAGGCATTTATACAAACACCTTAAAGGCAGAATTTTAAATAATTCATTAACAAGCTCATAACTTGTCACATAACCCGAATTTTCATCAATCAAACTATCTATCACAAATATTTGCCTTTAAATTTCTGAAATAACTTCACATATGTCAGTTTTACACTAGAACAACCCCAAATTTCCTAGTGTTTATCAAGTTCTACATAACCCACTAATCACCTAAAATGGTGACCATGGATTTCACTAGAATTTAGCATAATTTCAACATGTACTTGTCTAGGGTTTACTCCTAGACGTTTTAATGTTCCTAATTCATCTACAAATCACACATGCATCATCAGATTTCAAGTTCTCTAAATTCATGAGATTTTCAAGTAGAGGGTTTTTGTCAAATTCTACATACCTTATGATCTCCTTGCAATGGGGATCATTAATCTTAGCTCGGATTTCGTTTTTTTATCAGATTTGAACCTCAATTGATGAGATTTGTGGAAGCTTGGGTTTTGAAGAACCCTGGTCGCCTTCCCCCTGCCTGGTTCGACCTCCACCCACGCGCCTAAGTGGGTTTTGAGTTTTAATTTTTGTTTTAATAATATTAGTTTCAATTTACACCCGTTAGGCCCCTCAACTTTAGTTTGGTTTGTAAATTGATATTTTGTTCTTTCATTTCATTACAAGACTTGTACTAGGTTATTTATTTCCTAGTTACTTTAACTTGTTCACAACTTGTTTTATTTTAAGTCCCGTTAAATCTCGGGCCTTTTATATACTTTGCTTTCTCAAAGTATTTTTCATCCTTTTAATAAATATTAAATTTATTTATTTAAATCCTGAAATTTACCGGGTAAGTTTTACCACCAACTGTATTTTACCCGTCTTGTAGTATTAACGTGGTTTGATTACCAAACCCGTTTTCGGGGTGTTACAAATACGTCCTACATTATACCCCTTATACGAAAATAAGCCCCTAATACCTTTATTTTTATTTAAATTAATTCAAAACTAAATTTGAAGGGCCGTCGCGGGGCACGAAGCCCTTGGTTACCTCAATCGCGGGCCGCGACAACCTAGACACCAGGCAAGCCCCGAGGCCGCCACGTGTCCCAGTCGTGTCGAGCCTAGTAGTCAACTCAGCAACCCTAGGGCCTACCCCAGGGAGCCCCGCGGGCCGCGAAGGCCCTGGACGAAGCTTACGCGGGGCGCAACGGAAGGCGAACATGCACTATAAATTGAGGCCATCGGCATCAGTCTCAAACCGCTCATTTTCTTTCTCTCTCTCGAATTTCTGAAGAGTAAACATAATTTTCGGGTATAATACCCCCCTAAATAACGAAGTTCTGCCTTATTGTAAGTATCATAACCCCGGTTACGTATTAGATACGTTGCCCAATTGATCCAGGGTTCCGTAACGGCTGTCGAGGTTCTACCCGACGTAGTCGTTGGAATACCGTCTCGGGGAGGGTATTACTAATGTAAATATTGGGTTATTATACTAACGCGTGTGCATCGTGTAATTAATAGATAATCACCAGGAAATCCTAAAGGAAACCCCTAAGACAGCAATGTGAGTAATCTCCTTTTTGTGAACCTTTTTGCAAACTGTTTTTACAAAACCTCACATGATTAACATTATATTAAACAGTGATCGAGTATTTGTATTCTACAATTATCGTCGGGATGTTGGGGTTTTGCATACAAAATTTGTTACTACATTGTGAGTAGTAACATGACCACAAGTCGGGTTGACAGTACCGTGGGTGGTAATTAAAGTAGATGGAAACAAATGTAATTGCGCGACCGCCCTCAATACTGTACAATGGTTTTACTTATCTTAATCAAACTGGGATTCACTACCAGTATTTCCCACTGACAAAATGTTTTTAAACGCGTTTCAGGTAACAAAATGTGAAATCCAAATAGAAGCCAGCTGGACAGCACTGAAGGCTTGGAAAAGTGGCTATAAAGTTATCTAAAATAAATAGATGTTTTTATTTAAATAAAATAGGGTTTATCCCTAAGAAAATGTGTACTAAAACTTGGGATTTTTCCCACGTGTTTAATATTATAAAAGTGTGGTATTTTACTCTGATAAAATATTTCCTAATTACGGTCCTGATGTAATTTCCGCTGCCAAAATGATAACCACCGATACCACTGAAACTGGCCGCGGCCGCCTGTTCCCGGGTTATTAGGGGACAGGGATAGTTGGGTAATGCATCAATAAGAATTTGGTTCTGATTTGATGATGCTATGTTGATGTTTTATCTCCAGGCCAGTGAACATTTAGGTGAAATGGCTGAAGCAATTAATTTGACTGGAGACGACTGTGAAGAGTGCTAAACCTTATGTAGTTGCTCCTTCAAAGAGCCTTCCTCTTGTTGATGGTAATGTTATTTAACACTTTTAGACTAAAATTGTTTGCTATTGTGGCTCTGATTCTAGTTTCATTGTCTTGAATCGGTGATAATATCCAACACTACTTAAATATATGTATGTTGCTGCTCATCATCTACCATGCTCTTGGGTTATATATATGTCAAACATGTTACGCTACAATAGAGTTGAATTCTTATTGTTTAGGTGATAGACACAACAATGTCATGTGTTTATTTGTATCATACACACACATACACACACACAGATATATATATATATATATGTATATATATATATATGTATATATATATATATATATATATATATATATATATAACAATATTAATAGACGCTGATTGTGAACATGGGATTTCATGGGGTGTGTGGACTGTTGGACAATGCATTATGAAGGGAGTCTGGCTGAAACAGGTGAAGTTTTTTGACACTACACATGAGGACAATACAATTTTCACCTTTCAACTTGGCAAGGGCCATGTGATTAAGGCAAGGACTAGACTAGAGTAAGTTATTTATCCAAGTTCATACACTTGTTCTTATATTAGCAACCTGAAATGGATCATGTTTAGTTACTACTGAGCTGAACTTATATTTGTTTGCTCAAATGGATCATATTTAATAACTAGTGAGCTGAAGAGGCAAAGGGAAATGGCTGCTGCACATAAGGAAGAAGAGAAAAAGAAGTGTGAAGAAGCAAAGGCAGTAGTGCTAAGCAGTGAGTATATAGACTGCTTCTCGTATTCAAGCACTGAGTATATGGGCTCGAAGAAAACAACCTAGAAATAGCTCTTAGTTATTGTGTACATTTGTTTCCCTTTGAAACTTTTATAGATAGGTTTTGATTAGAAGTTTGTCTTTAGTTAGTATTTAAATTGAAAACTTATGTATGGATGTTAGGATATTATTGTTAATATCATATGGTTTCTAGATTATCTCATGTTTACTTCAGTTTTTATTTTACAAAAAAAATAAAAATAAAATAAATACTTACCTTAAAATGGCTACATAGAACCATTATAAATAGGCAAATTGGAAATAAATCATCCCAACTCACTGTTATTGGCCAATAATAATCCCAACTCATTTAATTACCAATAATAATCCGAACTATTCACTTTTGTTTGTAAAATACTCCCACGTTAAAAAAAACGCTAACTAGGTTAAAATATTGCTGATGTGGCTTAACATGTGTGGACTGACGTGGCTTGTTAACATCTTACCTGTGTATAAAATGATTATCAGCCTCATTTGCACACACAATCGATTGAATTTGCCCAATTTGTAGAATTAGGGTTTTGAAGGAGAGTGCGATTGTGTGCGCAAATGAGGCTGATAATCATTTTATACACAGGTAAGATGTTAACCAGCCACGTCAGTCCACACATGTTAAGCCACATCAGCAATATTTTAACCTAGTGAGCGTTTTTTTTTTAACGTGGGAGTATTTTACAAACAAAAGTGAATAGTTCGGATTATTATTAGTGATTAAATTAGTTGGGATTATTATTGGCCAATAACAGTGAGTTGGGATTATTTATTTCCAATTTGCCTTATAAATATGTGTGACTAAAGGTTAAATAATAGTTATACTTAAATTACAAAATCATGTGGCTTTACATAACTATTAGCCATGCTATAGTCACTTTGTTTTTTGTTTGTGTGACGAAACGATAGTAAACGTCATGGGAAAAAAAGTTACGAGTGACTGAAGGTGAGATGATAGCCATACTTAATATTATAAAATTTTGTGTGGTTCTATATAACCATTAGCCACACCATAATCACTTTGTTTCTTGTTTGTGTGACTAAATGATCCCAAACGTCATGGGAAAAAAAAGTTATGTGTGACTAAATTTTATACAATAGCCGCACTTAAAAATAAAAAATAAATTCATGTGGCTTTACATATCTTTTAGCCAAACCACCATTATTGTCTTTTCTATGTGACGGACTAATAGCATACGTAATGGGCAAAATGAATATGTGTGACCAAGGTTAGATAATAGCCACACTTAAAATTATAAAGTTTCATGTGACTTTACATAATCATTAGCCACATTATCATTACTTTGTTTTTTTTTTATGTGACGGGATGATAACAAATGTCATGAGAAAAGTAAAATATATGTGACCAAAGATTAGCCATTAGCCACATTTAAAAACACAAAACTTCATGTGGCTTTACATAAACATTAGCCACACTATGGTCACTTTTTTTTTGTGGGACGGAATGATAGCAAACGTCACGTGAAAAAAAACGAATGTGTGACCAAAGGTTAAACAATAACCACATTTAAAATTACAAAGTTGTTTTGTGTGTCTAGAAATAGTTTTTAGCCACGTTTATGTGACTAAATAATAAAACAGCCACACTTACAGTGAGTTCATGTGGTTGTTGGCTTGTTGCTACCATTTAGTCACACTTAATGGATGGAATACTTGATTACAATAACTTTTTTTGCCACATTTTTTTTTTAATTTGATGTGGCTAAAACAAAATTTTATGTGACTATATAATAGAAATCACCACGCTTACAATAAATTCATGTGACTGTTGCAACCCTTAAGCCACACTTATTGCACATAATGCTTGATTCTAGCATGAAACAGTGGTACTCTTTAGCCACACTTTTAAGTTGCTATAGCCACTAAACGTGAATGTGACTGTATGGTAGTTACGATGACTCGACCTTTAGTCACACTTAAGCTGGAAAAAAAAGTGTGACGTTCTTCATGCCCCTCCACACCGTGTTATGAAAGATGATAAAACGTTTCCGTGCTTACTTTTATAAACATTACGTTTTGATCCATAAGCAACTACAAAAAAAAAAAAAAAAAAAAAAAAAAAAAAATCAAGACTCAAATGACATAAAATAACCAATCCCAAGAAATGAATTATAGTTTTGATAAAAGGATACCCAGCGACATGATAAATCAACTCTAGTTTTGATAAACTATAACTAACAAATAAAAAAGAAAAAAAAATATAGAAAAGAAAAAGGTCAATCGTACCCATATGTGATGTTTAATAACCACATGACATGCTATATATTTCAATATGGTTTAATAACCACATACATGCTTCGCGGCTATAAGATGAACCATCGGAGGTCGACCATCCAACAAACAGCATAGCATCATGAAGAAGCTCGCATTTTTCTTGATTCTGTACTCAAATTTCACATTCACACAATCAGCAAAACTCGATAAGCAAGAAGGTCTTCTATTCTCACTCACTGATTAGCTTGTTTTCCGGATCTATATATTGACATCAATTTGATTGATTGTTGCAGTGAAGGTACTCGCACAAATTTGGGGAAAGTTAGGGCTAACGGAGAAGAGGCGATGGGATTTTGAGGAGGATCCGTGCAGTGGCCAGGGGGAGTGGCAGTTCTCTGTTCGATGTGACTGCTCCTTCAATAAAAATTCCACCTGCCGTGTTACTGCAATGTGCGTAGTATTTCGATCTTATTGCTTTAATTTGTTAAGTAGCTAACATTCTTAAGATTTTAACCACTGTATGATGTCATTATTAGTCTTCTACTAGGTTATCTACTTATCTAAGATCTTAGTGTTATACACAATTTGCTTTGATAATAAATAAAAGTTAAATAACTTATATACAAAACAAAACAAATTAAAAACAAAAGCAGCAGCACCTAATATTTAGATTCTATACTTCATTTGAAAAATATTACCCCATTTCGGGGACGTTTAAAAAAAAATAAATAAAAAATAACGCCCAAAAACGCCCGCTCCCATTACATAGGGCGTTTTTTGGCTTTTTTTTTTTTTTTGAAAAAAATGAATTTGGCGTTTTATATAAAACGCCTTCCCCCTTCTCCCTTGTCCAATCATCTTTCATCCCCCTTCTCCTTATCCAATAAGATTTTTTCTGTGTTTTTTCTTTATTTTATTTAATGCCCCATCCCCACTACACCCATTTTAGAAAACGTCCAATAATGCCCCTTTGCTGACTGGACCGCCACATGACGTAAAATGCCCTAGGGTGGGGGCATTATCTTCCCCTTCCACTACACATGGTCTTAGTAGCATAACCAAGTATATGAATTAAATCAAAGAGAATATGAGACACTATGTGAGCCAAGTATTTGAAACCATCTGATGAGGTAATGTACTGCCTGCACCATTGTGGTGGTGAATATAGGAGCTGAACTAATGTGCTTGTGGGCTAGGTACACCTTATCCTTTCTCATTGCTAGTAGGTATTGATCAAATACATATATATATATATGAACTGCTTGGGGTTTAAAGTGACACCTTCTATGTTTGACATCCTTTAAAAACCTGCATACTTTATACTCTTAAGTTCTCCACCTAACTCCCTTTCTGATATCCAATTTGAATGTGATCATCCTTATCCTTTATCAAGTGTTTGACATCCTTTTATAGAACGAGTGTTTGACATCCTTGCATTTGTCATCCCGCATAAGGTACAGAAAGAGTATCACCCCACAAGCCCCATCTTATACACCCTCTATTGACGATCCGAACCCACCCAATCGAGTGAACTGACACCAAGCACAAAACATAAATTTAAACCTACCCCAGGTTCACGTCAAATACTCACACAAACCAAAATATATCCCCTGCTAGTGTCATAACATAGTTAAAAAACATCCATAAAACACAAAAGCAACCTGAATATGGCAAACTGAAATTCTGCCCCCGTTAAACGAAACACACCCCATACGAAAGATATAACACAAAAAAATAAATAAATAAAATATGCTATATACCGCCACACATTACTTGCAAAGACCCGCGGCACCATAAGAAAATTCCCAATTGTTAAAACCTAAAATACACGCAAAACTCACACCCTCTCCCCCAACGATTTATATGCACCTAACACCTAACCCAGACACACCAAAACGTAGACCCCTCAAAACCTAATCTATGTACTAATGAACAGAGCACTTACATGTATTGTAGACCACCCGCTCATCAGGAATTGGGCATACGATCCGCAGATCTATTCCCCATGCCGAGCAGCTTGATAAACATTCTCCTCAGATAATCAGCCTGAAAAAACCCAAAAAATAATGTCCCAACAATCCAACATATATCATGAAATGAATAATAGTGTCTTAATATATCTTTCTCTTGAGTTCTTCTTAACACAGTCCCCTCCTATAGAACGTTTACTTAAATAAAATAGATACTTTTAAAAATAGTGAAAGGTTCAAATGGAACAATTTTTTTGTAAGAAAAAAAAAAGTTTAAACCAATAAGAATGCTTCATTTTACTTAATTTAATATTTGCATTTAATTTTAATATAAGGGTATATTGGTAAACTTACATAAATCATTAATTTGTATTCTTCCCCTTTAATAACTAACTAAATTAAATTTGTAACTCCTTTTCAAAATATATACTTTTCCAAATTAAAAAAAAAACAACTTAATTTAAAGTGTAGAATAAATTATTATTTGTGTAGGATAAATTACGCGTTGTGTAGGATATATTTCGAGGTTTGTAGGATAAATTTCGACTATGTAGGATAACATTCTATAATGTGTAGGGTATATGTAGGAAAATTTTGACATGTGTAGGTTTTGTAGATTATATGTATGATAATTAATGATTAGTTGACTAATTAATTAAAGAGAGAAAATTAATGATATGAGTTATAAATGAAATAGTATTTTTTTCTTCTTTTTCTTCTCACATTAAATTTCTTCTCAAATACACCTTCCCCTTTAAAAATAATATTAACATAGTAGAAAAGGTGTGCAAATACAAACCATGGCTACAAAGCCTATTTTTCACTTTTATATAGTTACCTTATTATATAAACTTACCTCATTACATAGTTATATACCCCAAAATATTATATGAGCAGGTTATATCACGTTTGGGATTATACCCGTTTGAGCGTTAATCTCCATTTAGCCAATATAATCCTACAAAAGGATACAAAACAAAAACTCAACTTCTACTTGCTATGCTTAGTTATTCCAAATATCAGTCAACCAAAAAGGCTGCCACATAGAGATCTCATCCTTCAAATAATATGAAGATCTACAACAATTCGCCTTAAATCATAAATCAAACATAACAAAATCTCACAAACAACAGCAATCAAGTAACAAAACATATACAAGATAGGACAAATAACACGAGATATGATAACCGACTTCTAGAAAGTAAAGTTACCTAAAATCGACAAAAATGAGCAGATGATCCGTACATTGGAAGAAATTGACATGAACTGATGCTAATTTCTCAATTTAGGAGTTCTGTTGTTTAGATTATGAAGATTGAAGTGAGAATCAAGAAAGGAATGTAGGAATCCGTTCGTACAAAATAAATAAAATCCTTTATTAACTTGAATTACTGAACAAGAAACAGAATGATACTGAAAACTAAACTACAAGAAACAGAATGATACTAAAAATTAAACTACAATTATTTACAACTGAAAAATCGAAAATTAAGAACATAATTATAAGCAAAAAGGCTGTTCTTGGCTGAGGATCATATTAGACACGGGTCCCTTAAAACAAATTTCGACCCAAGGTATACCTTGAAGCTTGAAGAAAAAGAAGAAGAAGAAAGAATTCAGTTGCACTGCCGGTCTTGACTCCAACCCAAGGTATACCTTGAAGCTTGAAGAAGAAGAAAGAATTCAGTAGAGAGAGATGATTAGCTGGTAGTTTTCGGTGTGTTTCTGCAGCAGGGGTAGCAACCTTTTTATACTGCTGATCTCGAGATGAAACTGAAAAATGAATTAAATGGGAGAATTAAATTGCATTAAACGTCTTCAATGCATTTTAATTCGTCATTTAATTCTCAGTCAAAATCGTTGACTCGTCAGTTTCGAATACTGAAAAGTAACTACACTGTCATTAATTGCTAGAAGCTTCTGCGCGTGCGCGCACGCAAGACAGACTGGTGCGCGCGTGCGCCCTTCTAGCTCATATGCGCGCAGGTATTCACACTCATGTGCGCGTGCGCCATTTTGGCTCACTTTCATGCGCAAGCAGGGCTCCTTGCGCACGCTGGTTTTGCTCACTTACATGCGCACGTGCGCCAACCACCAGTGACCTATACGATCACGCCACACAGTCGCGCTGTTTTGGCTCAGTTTGCTGCGCCATGCACGTCACTTTAGTGCCCATGCTCCATGCGAGAGTGCGCTCCACCATGCCACGTGTATGCATAAGCCGCTGCCACGACACCCTCCAAGGTCTACCTGCCACCTTGTCCTTGCAGCCCATGTCCTTCACCATGCGCACGCAGTTAAAATACAAAGGCGGCTCTCAAGCGGCTCGCGGTGATGCGAGCGTGCGGAGTGCAAAGTGCGCCATCAAAGCGACACATTGCCCCCGTCGCCCACGCCACGTGCGTGCGCGTGTGCCTGATCATCAAGTTGTCCAATGGACATCAGCATCCCCATCAAACCAGGAATGACCCGAACATTCTTCAAGGTCCATATGTTTCCCAATGGTGTTTTTAAGTCTATGTCTTCAACTCCTGTAATATCAAGACTAAGATTATTAGCCAAACGAACTTTACCAAAGTTACTTGTTTGTAGATTCTTCTTCTTACCAAAGTGCGCCATCAAAGCGCCACATTGCGCCCATCGCCCACGCACGTGTGCGAGTTAGGGTGCTCCCTTCGCGAGTAAACTTAGTGTGTGCTTCCATGAAACAATAAGGATGGAGAGTTCCCACTTAAATACCCCTCTAAGTTTCATCTTTCCTCCTATGTGGAAAAAGATGCCACTTTCCCACTTTTTTCAGCATTCTATGTTTGAAACACCAAACTTTCAGCATCGATATCTCATTCATCTTAGCTCTGTTTTGGACGTGGTTTAGTTCACTGTGAAGCTCTTCCAAAAAGAACACAAACCAACAAATAAACATATAAAGAAACCTCAGTTTCTTATATATATTTCTAGTCCAAAATAGGAAAAACTCATTTTCCTATATTTGTGAAAATTTTTATTTTCACAAATTTCCAACAAGGAATATATGAAGAAAAAAGGTTGTTTTTATATAAGTAAATAAGTTCGATTGCAGGTTACATTGAAGTTATCTTCAATTGATAATAGGATTAGTGTTTACGAATTCATCAAATCAAACCTTGAAACGTCTTCAATGTTTTTTCATCAATCAACAACGTTGGGAGATTGGGTTTACGGTTCTTGAATGATGAAACAAAATTGAGAGAGAAAGTAGCGAACAAAAAGGCATCAGTTGTATGTTGACAAAGGTAATGTGAAAAATAAAAAATGGATCCAAACTAATGAGCGGGAAACCCATCACAATAATTGATTGAGAATGTGCCACGTGTCCCAACAATAGTTTTATTTATTATAAGAGATAAGAGATAGGTCATTATTTATATTCGGGTAAATTACTTTTTGAGTCTCTGTGTTTTATGGGTTTTAACTAGTTGAGTCCAAAAGCAAAAAGTTTAACGACCTAAGTCCCCATAAGCATTTTCTTTAACCATTTGAGTCCAAAGTTCTAACCCAGTGAGAATTTTATTGTTAAGTTCTGTTAAATGAAAAAATTACCCCTATAAAACACATAAAACACAGACCTCTCTTTTTCCTCTGCTCTTCTTCTCCTTCAAGGTTAGAAACCCTATTTCTCAAATCCTTCTCTTTGCAATCTTATCTCCTCCATACACACACCTGTTGCCATCACTCCCTTTCTCTCCCGCCGGCGCCGGTTAACTAGCAAGCCGGCACCCAAACCCTCACCTTCATATACCACCCACCTTCATATACCACCCACCCCCCCCCTCAACCTCTCGTCTCTCTCAGTTCCGAAGGAAAGACAACCGGCGACGTGAATATGAATAGGAGAAAAGAGATCGACGACGACGAAGATCGACGGAGTTGTAGAATGCTTGATCCGTTGCAAGGCGGAGATCGAATGCTTCGTATTCACGTAAACTAGGGGAGTAACTAATAGCTGAGTTGAATCTCTGAGTTGAATCAGTCGCAAGGCGGCGTCGATCTCCGTCGCCGTGAACGGCGGTTTAACAATTACATATTTGAATTTTCGATCTCCGTCGCCGCTGACAGGCTCACTGCTGTCGGTCATTATCATGAGTTGTAGAATGCTTGATCATCACAACAATGGGCATCTTCTTTACAACTTTTCAAGGACCATTGCTAGTATACTGTTTATTGCTCTCCAAAAAATTTCGGTGGTGGGGCTGTGGCGGTTGCCGGAGTAGGTTAACTTTCGATCTGCAACAAAGATTGAAGTTGTGGGTGTTGTGGGTGATGAAAATGGGATTTAATTAGGTTAAAGAGAGAGAGATTGAAATGGGGATTGAAGATGAAGGAAATGTGAAACGGGGATTGAAATGGTGATTGAAATGGGGATTTAATTAGGTTAAAAAGAGAGATAGAGATTTTTTTTTTATTTTTTAATTATAAAGGGTATGTTGGTCATTTAACAATAGTTAACCAAAAAATTCTAACAGTGTTAGAAATTTGGACTCAAATGGTTAAAGAAAATACTTATGGAGACTCAGGTCGTTAAACTTTTTGCTTTTGGACTCAAGTGGTTAAAACCCATAAAACACAAGGACTCAAAAAGTAATTTACCCTTTATATTATTAGTATTTTATATCTATCCTCTAGAATAGTCCACAGGAACAGTCCTCTAGTAAACTAGGAAACTTAGTTTGGTTAGTTAGATTATTTCTCCATTGTATGTTGTCAAAAGCGAGCTAGGTGTGTGCCTAGGCGCTCTCTCGCAGCGAAACACAACTAAACTGTCTGGTGGAGAGCTAGGCGCAAATCTGCGTCTTTTATCAAAAGACACACTCAGATGATGCTCGCATAGAGCTGGGCGCAGGCGCAAAAAAGCGACCCTAAACCAAAAAAAAAACAACCTAAAACAAGGATGGACGACATGGAGAGTTAACTAGAGAGGGTAGATAGTTAGGAACCTAGTTTAGCAATTTGTTGAAGACTCAACAAATGGGGAGAAACCCTGGTTAAACCCTAGAGCATTGTGGCCGACCAGGTGGACTGGCGTCGGCTGCTGCTTTTTATAGGAAACCCTAATTCAATAAAATTGATGGGCTGCCTTTTGTAGATTATGTGTAGATTGTAATGTTCCGGTCTTTCTTTTAAATAACTAACCTAATTTGTAGAATGAATGGGTAGCCCAACTAAAGATCTTTAAATTGTTTTCCACTTTATTGTTTTAGTTTGTTACGAATACTTAAATGCTTTTATAAACATTAATTATTGTTATACATATTCTAAAAGGATATTATGTTTTTTTACATTATATTTGTATAATAGTGTAAAACTATTAATTTTATGCCTATGATATGTAATTTCTTTTATTTTTTACTACGGCGCCTTACTTAAAAAAACTCTCTCTTTTCTTTGTGCCTTGCGCCTAGGCTCCAGGAGAGACCTTTGCGCCTAGGCTCCAGGAGAGACCTTTGCGCCTTAAGTGCGACTAACGCTTTTGACAACATAGTCTCCATTGTACGTGTATATATTTGATTGTGAGTGTGAATAAAGATCATCGGAATATTCAAACATTTACGTGGTATCATAACACACTTGCTTTATACCTATTAAACCCTGAGCCTGCTTATCGAACCCTTTTCCTATCCAATTCTTTTCCCGTCTTAACGTATCGCATCCATGGGTGAAAAGCAAGATCCAATCCCAAAGCCAATGTCTTTCATCCCATCTACACCGTCACCGACATTCAGAAAAAGGTGTGTGTTCTTGACGGAACAAAGATGTCGCACTCGTCTTGGGTGAAGCGTTTTCAACTCCATGCGTGTGGCTATAAGGTTGTCGATCATATCAATGCTATCGTGTTACAATGGATTTACGGAACATTGTCCGAAAATCTGCTTCTCGAACCAGATACCACCACACTTGAGGCCTGGAACAAGATCGGTAACATATTCTTGAACAACAAAGGAGCTAGGGCCGCTGCCTTGGAACACGAGTTCAACAATCTTAAACTCGGTGATCATTCTCTAGATGCCTATTGTCAGCGACTCAAAGAGCTCTCTGATTACTCAATGATGTCCAATGCCCGGTGAATGAAAAATGCTTTGTACTTCAACTGGTCTGTGGTCTACCATTGGAATTTGATATAGTTGGCTGGCTCGTTCATCAATCAAAGCCTCCCATCCTAGCTTCCCATCCTGGAAACGACATGTAGCATGTTACAGCTCAAGCAATCACAGCAATCGGCTCGTGATCAGAACTCCTCCCCGGAAGCCATGGCTGCAGTTGCTCCCACTCAGAATCAAACCAATAGGCGTAACTCAAATCCCAAACACCTTGCTCGTCAATCAGGGCGTAGATCTGCTTCTACTTGTGGGCCTAAAAATCAGCATCAACATCGTGGACACAGGAACGAGCCTAATCAGGCTTCTAGGCCACATCAGACTTCAGTTGGGCCTAATAAGGTTTCTGGGCCATCTCATCAGCCACATCAACAATGGACGTTGACCCAGGCACAGACCCAATACCAGCAGATGCCTCCAGTTTGGGCTCAATCCCACTGGGCTGCTCCACGGCCTAGCCCCTATCCAACTCAAGCAGGTTCGGCTTCCCCGTGGAACAATCGAACATGCCCACTCAATCGTCTTCTTCATCGGCCCATGCACAGGCCCACATCACAGAAGTGAACCGACCGAAGAAGTAAAGTAAATTAGGCAAAGCCGTTGAAGCTATGTCTATGGATCCGCCTGACGCACAATGGATCATGGACATGGGAGCTACTAACCATCTCACGTCGGACTCATGTATATTTCTAAACTCATGTGTAAATTCTATTAAATCTATTTTAGTTGGAAGTAGCAGTTGAGTACCAGTTCTTAGTTCTCGGATCGAGTAATACCATTCTACCTTACTCCCCCAAACCATTCCAACTCGTAAACATTTTACATACACCGGGCATTATCATACCTTAGCATATATTAAACTTCCTACAGTAAATGCATACGGAACTATAGTCATATCAGCCTTTTCTTCTTTTGTTCTGGGACACTGATCTTTGGCAAGCTTGAGGTGACTTCGTAAAGGCGTGTTTCTAGGATTGGTCTTCTCACTGTTTATACCAAATCTCTCTAACACTTTCCCGATTTACTTCTCCTGGGATAGTGTCATTGAGCCATCCTTCTTGCTTCTATTTATTATACTCATCCTGAGTATCTGTCTGGATGGACGCAAATCCTTCATCTCGAATTCTTTGGACATTTGCTTCTTTAACTTGCTTATTTCCTTCCTATCAGATCCTGCAATCAACGTATCATTAACATATCAACATACAATAATAATATGATATAAAAGCTACTGAATTTCTTCAGATAGCTACCCTGCTACTCTGATCACTCCATGAAGTCATCAAACTTCATGTACCACTGTCTGGTTGCCTGTTTAAGACCATATAAACTCTTCTTCAGTTTCCAGTCCCGATTCTCTTTTCCAACAACCTTGAATCCCTCAGGTTGTGCCATATAAATGTGTTCATCTTGGTCACAATGCAGAAAAGTTGTTTTCACATCTAGCTGCTCTAGATGCAACTTTTATGCAGCTATAATACTAAGAACCAACCTGATGGTAGTCATCTTCACCATCAGAGAGAATCTCATCATAATCAACTTCCTTCTTCTACTGAAACCCCTTAACTACTAAACAGGTTTTGTACCCTTTAGACCCATTGTGTTTTTCTTTGACCCTAAAGACCCATTTATTTTGTAAAACTCTTTTATCTGGCGGAAGCTTGACTAAGACCCAAGTCTTGTGTTTATCTCAAGAGCTCATCTGATCCTTCATTTCATGCGCCCACTAGAGAAAATCCTTCATCTTGATTGCCTCAGAGTAGCTTTCTTGTTCATCGGTTTATGTCAAGAGAATATAATTAACTGAAGGATTGCATTTATTAGGCGGCTTACTAACTATGTTGCATCTCTTGACCCAATTCTCTGTCAGGCTGCTGTGGAGGCTATTTTACTTCATGATCTGAGCTCCCACTGTTAGAGACTTCTCTTGTCTTATTATATCCACCTTCAAACTCTGGTCCTGTGTGGTCTTCAGAATCTGATTCGGGTTCTATAATCGGTTCATTCTTTTGACCGTCAGTGTCAAACTCAACCACTTCTTTCTTAACCTCTGACTTTTCCATATTCTTGTCTTTGTATAGCTCTGCTTCATTGAATTCAGCGTGTTTTGTAACACCCCGTGTTTTCGAATGTCAATGTCAAAGTCAAAGTCCAAGTCAACTTTGATTTCTTTGACTGTAATTAGTCAATTTTATGTTTTATTTGTATCATGTGGAGAAAGTGTTGTTAATCAGAATGAATCGAAGTAATCGAATGTTTAATCAACACGAACCGACTTATGACTATGAATAGTAGGAAGTAACAATGCGATAAAGTTAATCAATCACAAATCAAGCTAATCAAATCATCAATCGAACTCGAGACTCGAACTATGCGAATTTGGTGTTATGTTGTTATACGTGTATGTGTGCCTTATGTGTTACCTGTGCGTGCTTACTTTATGTTTTGTGTGGTATTCAATCGAATCAATCGAGACTCGAATCGAAACTCGAAACTCAAATCGAATGTAATCGAAATCGAATTATGACGAATGGTAACGTAAGGATATTGTGAAATATAGATGATTGTATGTTAGATATAGTGGTTGGGATTAAAAGTAATTTGAATAGGAACTCCATCGTATTCAATCGAAATCGAAATATCAAAAATCGTCGCACCGAACACTCGAACCAGGCTGTTGATCGATCAGGCTGTCAGCCGATCGAACAGCCCAGCCGATCGGGCGAACAGTCCGATCGAGCAGGCTGTCCGATCGGGATGCCTTTCCTCTTTTGGAGCCTATAAATAGGGTTGTCATTGTCATTCTTTCTACTTTTGGAAACTCTCTAACCGACCAGCTCGTGCTCCTCATCTTTTCTCAGATTTCTTCCGATTTCGGTAAGTTTTCATCCTAAATCTTGTACTTTCTTGATCAAAACATGCTCCTACACCTTTCTATCTTTCAAATCTTGATTTCTAACCGTGAAATCATCAAGATCCAAGCATTCTAGGATGATGTCATCATGGTGTTCTTCAAGAACATCATGTTTTGGCCTCAATCCACCATGAATAGCTCGGATCTAACTGATTTCCACATAAACAAGTAAAGATCTATCAAAGATCTAAACATTTACAAGATGTGAAGGATTGAAAGAAGGAATTCCAACTTTCTTTCAACTCTTTTACACTCAATGCCTTCAAACCGGTAGAAACGGAACTTGAGCCAACTCACTAATCATTCCAATGGTTGTGTGGTTCAAGATTCGGGTTCTGTCTACGAGGTTCACCGACTTCGGGTTAAACGTCAAACCGCCATTCCGAACCGTTCACCGGCCGGACTTGGGTGATTCCTGTCCGAGCAGGAGGAACAAATAAAAACGAAGGTTCCCTGGTTCAGCTCGTTGTCAAACTACCTCAATATAACGTCAAATAATCAAAACAGCCAAGTGTTAGACGAACAGGCCGACCAGGTCAGGATGCTGGTCGAATGGTTAGGCTGTTCGAACGGACAGCCCAACCGATCGGACATGTCAGCCGATCGACCAGGCCAGCCGATCGGCTAGCATATGGCCCCACACTTTGACAATTTCACGAAGTATGGTATTGAACGAGATGATGTTCGATCGAACGAGCCGTTTGGTAAACATTACTCATCGGATCATGAGATACTATGCTTCAACACTTAATCGATTTTACAACTCGTTCGTAGTATGGAGTGCCACCCGATCGAGCATGTTGTTCGATCGAGTAACATCCAGCTGAGGACTCATTATCGAAGTGTCTAACCGATCGGTTGAGCCGGCCGATCGAACAGACCGTTCGATCGATCGATCTGAAAGGTAAGAGCACTTCAGTGTTCTCAAATACTACAACGAAAACCTCAAAAGTTCAAACCATCATACACAAACACATCTTACTTAAAGGAAGAAACAATCCACTCGAACAGTCCAGCCGATCGTGCCTACCGGCCGATCGAACAGACTGTCCGAACGGATTGTCTAGCCGAACGAACAACCCGTTCGATCGAACCTGTTGTTCGATCGACCAGGCTGTTCGACCCTTCATCACTTGTTCCATGACTGCAATGATAGTTCCTAACCTGTCAGGTAATGAGGATAAAAGCAGATATGCTTGCAGTTCATCATCTATCTTGAACTTTACTGAATCCAAACCAGACAAGTGAGAATTAAACAAATTAATATGCTCAATAATAGAATTTCCCTCTTTCATACGGGTGTTGACTAACTCTCCTATCAGAAACACCTTGTTGGCAGGAGACAACTTCTCATACATATTCGACAAAGCCTCTATGATTCCTTGTTCAGAAATATTGTAACCAACATTCATAGAAAGAGTGAGCCTGATAGTTGACATAGCCTTCTTGTCAATGGATGTCCACTCTTTCGTTACAGGTGCAGTGCAGGAGGAGGCTCTAAGGGCTGCACCCAGATCCTTCTGTATTAGCAATCCTTGATTTACATCTTCCACCATCTGAAATTTTCCATCAAACTTCACAATTCTGACTTTCAAGCATCAGTCATCTTTAGTCATCTTTGCAACGTGTGAGAATAAACTGAAAAACAAACCTGAAATCTGACCTCAAAAAACGTGCAGAAAGACCGAAAATCGTAGCAGCGAAAATCAGTACAGAAACCCTTCTGTTTGAGCGGCGGCGACGATTCTGCGGTTCTGGCAAGGTGGTAGGCGGCAACGGCTAACAAAACCCTAATTTGGGTTAGGTGGCGGTGGCGGTACCCGGTTGGTTGCCCTGGAGCAAAGCTGCGAAACTATAGCGAGTTGGTGGTGTCGGCGATAAAAACCCTAGCGGCGGCGGCAGCCGGTGGCAGGGATAAAAGTAGGTATCATCATCAACAATTATTCTTATTTGTTCATGTTTCTTTAATTATTTCTCGACTATGTGTTTTGGGTTTCAATAATCTTTTAAGGTAATTGCATACTTTTATTTCTTATATTTCTATGTCAAATCAAAATCCAAAGGATGAATTTGGCCATTTAAATTGTTAAATTTTTAGGAAGGGCCCTAGTTTTTATTTCTCTTTGTGACTCCAAATAGGTTGAGCAGCCATATGAATTATTACATTGACTTTTTATTAGTGGAATTCAGCATTTGACTCTGAATTTTAAATTTTTAGTCACTGAAATTTGATGTTTATATTTCTTTAACAACCCAGATACATAATATCCGAGAATGTTTCAACTGCTCTCCCAGTGGAGTTTACCAAGCTCCTGAAGCTGGAAGTCTTGTAAGAAAACCGTCAGCTTGATAACATATAATCAATACATTCTTTTAATGTTAGTGAAATGACAATCCTATTGTTTTATTAATGCAGGGATGTAGGGCAGAACTACCTCAAAGGAACTATACCATCTGAATGGGCTACCATGCGCCTAATCACATTGTAACCACACATTATATAACCTCATTAGCAGTAAAATCATTATTTAAGTGTGATAGCTTATCATATATGTTAAATTCTAATTATGTAACTATGCAGAACCCTCGAGGACAACCGGTTATCTGGACCATTTCCAACCACTCTTACCTCGATAACCTCCCTTCAGTATTTGTAAGCCACATAACCACTTCTTTAGTTGTTGGAGTATTTGATATAATAATGAAGAAGAATTATATAAATATGATGTAGCTTAACTGTGAATTACTTCATTTTCCGCAGGAACATACGTGGAAATGACTTTTCAGGCCTCATACCTGAACATATCTCAAAACTGAACAATTTGGAGAGACTGTACTCAATTTTTACCTATAACATCTATGTTTATGCTTTTAACAACCCTACTGGGAAAAATAATAGATCAAAACTGTATACTTTTCTCAAATTTTGCATAAAATAGCCAACATATTCATGTACAACTTCCAACTTTGTTTCCCAGTTTTTTATCTTCAAATAAGTTCAGAGGGCTCTCCGTTGCAATTGAAAACCTTACCAACTTGAATGATCTGTGAGTACAAGTTTTGTAAACTTGAATGATAATAGAGAGAGGGTATTCCATATTTTTTATGTGTACCCTCAAATTTAAAAAAACCATCCAAAATACCATTACATCACACACTCTATAATAGAGAGCAATTTAGAGAATACAAAAGCAACTCACTATGTTTAGAGACTCAAAATCAAGCCTCTATATTTTTTTTTGTGAGTATATAAGAAAAAAATAATAATAATATAAGTGTTTGTGAGTAAAATAAAGATATGAGTACAGAATGAGATGTGTGAGGATTTTATAAAATATTTTTTTTAAAGAAAGGTGTGGGTTTTAGTTAAATTATGTAGACGAAGAAGAAGAGTGGGATATGAATGCACTATGTCAACTCGTTTTCTACGTCTTTTGTAAGCGCAAAGTGGTTAAAATCAATATATTTTGGTGGTATAGAAATCGTTTCACATCCGCAAACGTTCAACAGGTTACTTAACTTTATGAATTTGTTACATATTTTAGGCGGATAAGTGACAACAATTTCACTGGAAAGATACCCAGCTTTATTAGCAGGTGGACACAAATTACGAAATTGTAAGATCCTATGATGAAATGACAACTTATGTATTAGTAATCTTGATCATGTTGACTTCTTTTGGTGTGGCATCTTAGAGTCCGGATGAAAACTGGTTAAATTACAAGATTAAGTTAAGAGAAATATATATTTTTAGGTCCAAACATTTTTATAGGTGGAAATCCGATGTCTATACCACATGAACTTTTTTATGCCATTTCTCAAAGCTTTTTTCTTCATTTATAACGCTGGATATTTCTACCACTCGTTATGGATGTACTAGTCTGAAATGCATCAACATTTGGTTTTCGATGTAGGGAACTACTAGGTTCTTCATTCGAGGGGCCCATTCCTTCTAGTATCTCTCTCTTAACACAATTGGATAATCTGTACGACTTTTTCCACTTGGGTGTGTTTTCTATTTGGAGAGGGGGGATTATCTCTATTGATTGAGGTGGCTATACTTATCTTGGTGTACAGGAAAATAAGTGACCTAAAAGTACAAAGGTCTACCTTTCCATCAGTAGAGAAAATGACAGAACTACGTACATTGTGAGCATTTTCTTCTGGTTGGATTCTTCCCTATTTTTAGTACTCAAGTGAAGATATTAACTACATTTAATTCCAGGATCCTCAGGAATTGTTTGATCCATGGGACAATTCCTAACTATATTGGGAATTTGAGACATCTTCATGTTCTGTAAGTTATTCTGACGATGTTCCTTGCTTCTATTATATATATATATATATATATATATAGGGTCAGGATAATGAGTGAACAACATCCTTGTTTGTGAACAGAGTGAACTAATCTCAGCCATCCATTTGTTTTTTAATTAAAAGGATATGATTGTAAATTTACCTTTAATTTTCATAAATTAGATTTAAATCATTTTGTTTTAATTCTTGATTTCAGTTACACGTTTCCTATTTAAATCATTTTGTTTGAATTCTTGATTTCAGTTACATGTTTCCTATTTTGTAGAGATTATACCTTTTCTCATGACATATTTACATATATGTACTTTTTAATTTACATGTGTATGTATGTGTATAAAAAAGATATACATATGTGTATAAAACAGTTTGGTTGAATAGAAACTGTGTATAAAATATACATAAACAGAACTAATAAATGGTTTATACACATATGTAATTGTATTGGATACTCAAAGTACACATATGTATTATTCAAATTACATATGTAAGCATGTGTATAAAATGGATATACATATGTGTATAAAACAGGTTGGCTGAATAGTAATTGTGTTTATTTTTAAATTAATAAATTAGTTAATTGGTGAGAGAAATGAAGAGGGAGAATGTAATTAAATATTTAATTGGAAAGAGAACTAGTTAATAATTTACACTTATACCCTTTTCATTTATTTTCTACACATAAATAATTAGGAAATTGTCATTATTATAAATCTCAAGATCTCCTAAATCAATGGACAAGATTTGTTCATTTTGTTCACAAAAACAATATGGTTCACTCTTGAACCCTACCCCCCTACCCTATATATATATATATATATATATATATATATATATATATATATATATATATATATATATATATATATATATATATATATATATATATATAGGACAATGCTAGACAGAAAACCCTCATTTAGGTAGAAAACTCTGGAAACCCAAATCTCCCCCCATTTTTACCCAACCCCCCGACATTTTTTTTTAAATTACACATGTAATATACATGTTTTAGAGTGTTTTGGGCCAAAAAAAATAAAAAAAAGCGCTGAAGGGATTTTTTAAAAAAAAATAAACAAATTTCAGTGCCTAACATGTGTTAGGCAAGAAAGACAGAAATTGCTGAATTTTTTTTTAAAATTATCCCTTCGGCGCTTTTTTTTATTTTTTTTGGCCCAAAAGTCTTAAAAACATGTATATTACATGTGTTATTTTTTTCAAAAAAAAAATGTCGGGAGGTTGGGTTTTCTAGGGTTTTTTTATATAGATAGGGTTTTCTATATAGCCCAACCCTATATATATATATATATATATATATATATATATATATATATATATATATATATATATATATATATATATATATATATATATATATGGGGCCGCTAAAATGAAAACCACCTCCAGTTGTAAGAACCATGAGAACCACTTTTAACCATTAGATCAAGAAGATGGATGGACAAGATTAAAAGTAGTTAAAATTAATATTAAATAGATTTTTTGTCTTATTATGTCTTTAATATTTTAATTCAAAAGAGTATATAAGTAAAATTGCTTTTTTTTGTCTTTTTATATATATTATTTTTAATTGTTTTTTTTTGTCCTATTCATTAATTACCTTTTGTCTTAAATTTATTTTTTTTATTAAGAAAACAAATTTTTTGGTAAATAACTTTTTGAAAATCAGATTTTTGTAATAACTTTTTTTAAGATTTGTTAAAAAAAACGTTTTGAAGAGCCGTTTTTACGTCCGGTTTTTACGTTAACGTTATTTACGTTTTACGCGCCGGTTTTTTACGTTAATGTTTTTTTATGTTTTACGCGCCAGATTTTTAAGTTAAAGTTTTTTTTTACGTTTTACGCGCACGTTTTTTTTTTAGGTTTTACGCGTCGGGTTTTTACGTTAACTTTTTTAACACCGTTTTTACGTTAACGTTATTTACGTTTTACTCGCCGGTTTTTTACGTTAACGTTTTTTTACGTTTTACGCGCCGGTTTTTTACGTTAACGTTGTTTTACGTTTTACGCGCCGGTTTTTTACGTTTTACGTAAAACTTTTTACGTTTTACTAAAAAAAATTACAATTTACGTTTTACCTAAAACTTTTTACGTTTTACGTTTTTACGTTTTACGTTAAAAAGTTTACGGTTTAACTTTTTTTTACAAAAACGTTTTTACGCAAAACCGAAAGCACCCAGAAAATCGCACACTCGGGGAGGTGTCGCAGATAGGTTGCTATCATCATCGACGCCTCAAAAAAAAAACCCCAACAAACAAAAACAAAAAGGAACGAGTGGATTCTTGAAAAAAAAAAACGAATTTTCGGCTTAGATTTTCCGATAATCAGAGGTTGCAAAAGTGGGGTTGCAGGTTCAAAAACCTACCTTCCACCGTCCTTGTCGCGCCATCGTCAGTTTTTTTTTTTTTTTTTTTTTTTTTTTTGCATCATCACCGCCGATTCAACATGAACATCATTCAAACCCAGGTTCAACATGAACATCATTCAAACCCAGATTCAACATGAACATCATTCAAAAACAGAACATCATTCAAACCAGATTCAACAGAATCAAAAAGTTCCCAAAAACATCATTCAAACCCTAATTCAACATGAACATCATTCAAACCTAGATTCAAACCCAGATTCACCCATCGTTCACCCGCCCACCAACAACCACAAGATCAGAATCAAAGAATCCCAAACCAAAATAATCAGAATCAAAGAAACCCCCAACTCAATCAACCCCCAACAACACAAGAAAGTTTGACCTAGTAGCCACCACCCCCAAAAAAACCTCTTCCTTCACCCCCCAAAACCGGCACCACCTCTAGCCATCACTCAATCACCGGCACCACCTCTAGCCACCACTCAAACTTCGGCACCATCGACGTCGATGGCACCACCGGCACCACCAACATCGCCGACACCACCGACATCATCATCGCCATTAATCTCTTAGATGAAGAACAAGGCTCATGTGTGGGTTTCCACATCATAATCACCATTAAACCTCTCAGATGAAGAACAACCAGAAGAACTTGTCTTTGAAAACAAGAAAAAAAACACACATTACGACTACCTGGCTGGCGTCGGACGGTGGCGGAGGAGACGGCGGCGGCGACCAAGGTTTAATCTCCGATAAACGAGGGCAGTAATGATGGCGGTGATGATGGCGGCGGTGGTCACTACCCCCAAATTGGAGCGGTGATGATGGTGGCGGTGGTCGCCGGAGTACGATTGGGGGGTGGGGTCGCCGGAGTAGGAGTGGGATTGCCAGAGTATGAGGGTTCGCCGGAGAAGGAGGCTGAGGGTTTCATCGGTGAAGATGATGAAGATTTCTTCATCAGATAGGAGAGAGATGAAAATGGGTTTAAAAAATGAAGTTCTGCTATTTGAATAAAGGATGAGAGAAGAGAGAGACAATAAAAAAGAGGAATAGACATTTCTGATGGAAATAATTGAAGAGAGAGAGTGTGAGAGATTAGACATTTGAGGTAAAAGACCAAAACACCCTTTTAGTTGGCATAATCTGATTGGTTGAAAGTGGTTGTTGGGATTGAACCCTATCAGAGGAACAGATAATTAAAGCCAACACTGGATCAGAGCAGTGGATCCAGAATAAGCAGATGCTGATATACATATCTCTCCCCTTGAAAGTGATTACAACAACTGATGACCTCCTATCTGCTGATCTTACTAACTACTGACCAATAACTGCTGCTCAACTAAAGATCTGATGAAGACTAAAGTCCTGCTGATTCAATCTACTGCCTTGAGTCAAGCACTGCTGATCCGGACAAGTGCTGCTGGGTTCACAACAGTAGAATGTTGCAGCAGTTGTTCTAAAGTCTGTTTGTAATAGAATGTATTAGCAGTAGTTAACATAAGCAGTGTCTGTATAGATCAGAGGTTAGAGTTTGTTAGGAGGTTAGATGTCACTTTCATGGTGACGTCAGCTAAGATGCTCAGTAGTTTGCAAGTGCCTATAAATAGTTCAGTACTTTGTACTGTTCTATTAGCTCTTTACATCATTCGTCTTCTTTGCACGAACAAACTACTGAGCTCGGGCTGAGGGGGAGTTTGCATTCATACATCTATCTTTGTAATCGTTGTTGAAATTAAATTCAATCTTTCGGTTCATTGTGTAAAAGATGTTTGATTAAAGTATTACTCTCATTTGATTGTATGCAAAGTTTGTTTCCATTTTAATTCCGCTGCACAACTCATCCATTTTCATCTTAACTTCAAACAAAAAATACAATCAAAAGGAAACTCAGGTCCAACAATTGGTATCAAAGCTAGAACAGTCAAATTTGATTTAACAATCATTTTGACGTAAATAGTTCAGCTCAAAACAGTTGATACTGATCGTTTGTTCGTCGTTGAAAAACAGAGTAAGGATTAATCACCATTATAGTTGATTTCTCAGTACCTGTAAAACAACAAGAATGACGTCACAATCTCAGGACGATAAAAACAACATTGGCTCTCTTTTTAAACCACCTATGCTAAAAAGAAATGAGTACAACATCTGGCAGAGGAGGATGGGTCACATCCTCGCTCAACAAAGCACAGGTTGTTGGAGGTCTATCGTCTTTGGTCCTCATGTTCCTACAGTGCCAAGCGCTGAAGATGCTAAAAAATTTGTGCCAAAACCTGTCGAATATTATACTGAAACAGATTATCAAAAATTTGAACTAGATGCTAAAGCATTTAGTATCATAGCATCAGCGCTGCTCAACGAAATATATGCTGGACTGTTACATTGTAACAGTTCCAAAGAGTTATGGGACTCGCTTAAGGAACAGTTTGGAGGTACCGAAGAGGTCATAGAAAACAATAGGGAAATCCTGAACCAACAGTATGAAACATTTTGTCATGTTAAAGGTGAATCACTGACGCAACAATTTGAGCGTTTCAGTTGTCTCATCAGTGAACTGAGGCTTGTTAATGTCACGTTTGCAAACTCGACTCAAAATAGCAGGTTCCTCAGATCACTGCCAGAAAAATGGGACACCATAGCTATTGTCACCAGAACTGCACCTGAGTTCAAGGATCTGACCTTGACCCAACTCCATGGTCGACTCCTGACCTTTGAAAGGGAGTTGAACCAGAAAAGGAAGTTACAAGAGTCAGGGAAAACCGTTGATGATTATTCATTCGGTAACACTGCTCTTCTGGGTCAAGAAGAATCTGGTGGTAGTGGTAAGGATCAGGGTTATGATCACTTCATTGACATAACTACTGGTGCAAATTTTAACAACCCTGATCCTCACTCTACAGGCTATGCATTTACTGCAAATGAAAACCAGATGTCAGACAATTTAAGCTTTGAACTAAATGATCTTCAGCATTTTGACCCCACTGACCTAGAGGAAATCGACATCCTGCACCAACTGGCCTTGCTAAGTGTTAGAACTAGCAAGTTTTATAAGAGGACAGGGCGAAAATTCCCAGGGTTGCATGGGAATCTAAGGGTTGGGTTGGATAAATCGAAAATCAAGTGCTATAAGTGTAACAGGTTAGGACACTTTGCTAGAGAGTGTAGGAGTTAAACAACTGGTCCCATAGTCACTCACCCTAGTTCAAATCCTAGACCTCAAAGTCAAAACACTGTGCACTATGCCCAATATGCCCCAGCAGCACATGTGAACACTGCTCACTATGTTGTTGCCCCTGTGCCAGTGCATTATGTTCAAACAGCTGCTCCACAGATCCAATATGTTCAAACCCCTGCTCCACAGGCACAAGTACAATCTGCACCACAAACCACTGCTCCAGTAGTAACACAACCAGATCAACAAAGTTTCTTTACTCAAGAGTTTGTTGATTGGAGCAGTTTGCCTGAAACTCTTAATGATGAAAATTTTGCACTCTATGCTTCAAATGACTCTTCTCACAATGATTTTTTTTTGATGACATTAGAGTCAATACAAGAGGGGGTTGAATCTGAAGAGGAACAGCTGAATGTTGAAACAGTGGAAGAGGTGACTGAAGCAGTGGTTACTGCTGTGGCTGATGAAGTACTGTTGGGAGAAAGTTCAGGTACCCTGATTGAACCACTGACAGATCTATGGTCTGAAGAAGACAAGAAAGAAGAAAAGGCAGGTGAGAAAGAAGAGAGAGCTGGTGATGAAGAGAATCCTCAGTGTGATTGTGCAATGATGGCTGCTGCCAAGGTATCACCTCAAGTTCTAGAAAAACTATGTTCTGACAATTGCATTATTGCTTTTGCTAACATCAAAGAGGTGAATGAAAACCTTAGGAACAAAATCTTAACTGATGAAGTCAAATTTGAAAGATCTTTAAAAGAACTTAAAAACAAGTTGACTGAAAAGGAAAAAAGAGATTAGCAGCATGAAAGAAGAGCAAAGCATAACCAAAACCCAACTCCAAACTATGGTAGAAAAATACCAAGTTTGAAAAAAGGAGTTAGAATCCACCCAGATCACATGTGAGAGATGGGTGGAATCATGCAAAGGGTATGAGGTTATGCTTGAGAAACAAATAAAAAGCAATGTGAAATTTGGGGTTGGTTATAGAAAACATGATGATGAAAACACTGCTTTTGAAAAATCTATTTCAACCACTGATGTAACTGCTGAGTTCATCCCCACAAACAAGAATGGCCAAGAAGTGAAAATCACTGACAAACTTGGTAACAAAATCACACTTGACAGACCAATGGGCCCCTCTGTTTTTTAGGAGATTGAGAATCATCAATTTAAACCAAAATGGTCTGATGAGTGTGATATTCTTGAAAATTTCAAGCTAATGGACTTTACATCAACTGATGGTGTTAAGGCTCCAAAAGCTAAAGTCATTCCTCTTAAGGACATTCCAGCAGTGGTCAAAACCTCTGCTACAAAGGAGTCTGAAAAGAGGAAGAAGAAAGAAAAAATTGATAACTTGTTTTGTGAATTCTGTGAGAAGAGGAACCATCTAACAAAAGATTGTTTCCACTTAAAAGCTTATGATTTAACCAAAACAAGTGTCACTACTTCAGCTGAAAGTTGCAGTGTTTGTGGTAAAACAAACCATAAAACTCAAGCGTGTGTGTATCTCAAAAACTTCAATGAAAAGAAGAATGAGTACATGGCTAAAACATCCTTGAGTTCATCAGCATCATCACCATCTGTCAAGTTCACAAAGAAACAACCACTGTTTGTGCCCGTTCAAACAGCTGTCACAAAACAGCTGAACCAAACATCTGTCAAAAGAGATGTTCAGGTTACTGATGCACCTCCTGCCAATCAATTCAGAAAAGGCAAGGAAAAACAGTCCTACCAAAGGATTCTACACGTTTATGAGGTCTACAAAAGGACCTCTAAACCCAGAGTGAATAGGCATCCTTTCGGTTACCAGCAGGTGATTGGGCAAGACCCTCAACAGTGGTTAGCGAGAAACAGTACTAAAACTGTCCAAACCCCTCACTTAACCACTGTCCATCACACTACATCCATACCAGACACTGTTGAGACTCCATCCAAAGCCCTGTTGGCTTTGGAGTCCTTAATGAACTAATCCTTTTACTTCATGTGCAGGGAGCTTCTGCATGCTTTGATAGTCTTTGGTATGTAGATAGTGGAGGCTCCAGGCACATGACAGGATGTAAAGCCCTCCTCAAAGACTTTAAAATCCATGGTGGGGGTGATATATCCTTTGGAAATAATAGTAAAGGGAAGGTTCTGGGGTCTGGAACAGTGCAATCTGGCAATGTAAAATTTGAAAATGTCAATCTAATAGACAATCTAAAATTCAACCTTCTGAGTGTATCTCAAATGAGTGACAAAGGGTTTGGGTCATTCTTCACAAGAGATTGTTGTAGGATTGTTGGACTAGAAATGGTCAAAAAGATTGAAGCAATAATCAAAAATGGTCAAACTAAACTTGTTGCTCAAAGAAGTGGCAATGTTTATGTTGTTGACATGTCTAAAGAGTGTCCCAGAGCTGATGCTTGTCTGTTCTCAGTTGCCTCTAACAAAGAGACAGAACTTTGGCACAGAAGACTGGGACACACAAATCTTAAGACAATAACATAAATTTCAAAAAATGGTTTGGTAAGAGGCCTACCACAAAAATTGTTTTCATGTCCTGAACATTGCATTTCCTGTTTAAAAGGAAAACAACATAAAAGTTCCTACAAGTCCATTGAAGAGTCCAAAACAACCCAGTGTTTGCAAATGCTACACATGGATTTGTTTGGCCCAGTTCAAGTCATGAGCCTTAAAAAGAAAAGATATTGTTTAGTTATAGTTGATGACTTTTCTAGGTTTACATGGACTTTCTTTTTGCACTCCAAAGATGAAACTGCAGGCATTTTGCAAGACTTTGTGACACAGGTTGAAAAGCAATTTGACCTTCCAGTGAAAAGCTTTAGGAGTGACAATGGCACAGAATTTAAAAATAGGGAGTTGGATGCCTTCTGTTTGAAGAAAGGGATTGTAAGGCAGTACAGCATCCCTAGAACACTAGAGCAAAATGGGGTTGTTGAAAGAAAGAACAGAACTTTGATTGAGGCTGCCAGAACCATGCTTGCAGATTCAGGTTTGCCATTAACTTTCTGGGCAGAGGCAATAAACACTGCTTGCTATGTCCAGAACAGAGTTTTAATAAACCCTAGGCACAAAAAGACTGCCTATGAAATTATGTATAAAATCAAACCACTGATCTCATACTTCAAGGTATTTGGCTGCCCATGCTTTATTTTGAACTTAAAAGATTCCATTTCAAAATTAGCAGCTAAAATTGATTGTGGTTATTTTCTGGGATACTCAACCACTGCCAAGGCCTACAAAGTCTTCAATGCACGGACCAAGGTAGTGGAGGAGACTTTGGATGTAAAGTTCAATGAACTTTCATCAATGAAAATCCCAGCAAATCCTGCTGATCTGTTTGATCTTGAAAAATTCACTTTTGAAAATACTGCTGTCAAGACTAACAGTGCAGGTCCATCAGAGGATACAACACCAGACTATGGGTATGAAGTCATCATCCCTCAAAGGTCTGCCACAAAGGGAAAAGCACCAGCTGTTCAAAACAGCTGCCAAAGCTCAACCACTGCTACCTCAACATTTGTTGACCAAAGTAGCCCATCTACCACTGCTTTCACATCCTTAAACACTGCTGACAAAAGTCCTCAAACAGTGGATAAAAGTCAGCAGTGGTCCACTTCATTACCACCCATTCCACCACCTTTTGAAGCCACTGCTGGGTCATCAAAGTCAGCAGCAGTGGTTAGCTCAGATGATACACATTTGCAGCCTTCACCAACAAATGCCATCATACCATACCAAGGAGATCTAATTCTTGAGATCTCATCCACCTGATCAAATCATTGGCAACATCAATGAAGGGGTGCTCACAAGAAGCCAAACCCAAAACATTTGTCTTTTTGCTGGTTTTCTATCACTCCATCAGCCAGTCAAGTACCAAGAGGCACTAAAAGACAACAGCTGGGTAGAAGCTATGCAAGAAGAGCTCCAACAGTTCAAAAGACAACAAGTATGGGAGCTTGTATCACTGCCAGAAGAGGTTAGTCCCATTGGCACAAAGTGGGTCTTCAAGAACAAAACAGATGAAAGGAGCATTGTTGTCAAGAACAAAGCCAGGCTTGTGGTTCAAGTTTACAGACAGGAAGAGGGGATTGATTATGATGAAACATTCGCCCCTGTTGCAAGATTGGAAGCTATTAGACTGTTCCTGGCCTTTGCTGTCAACCACAACATGAACGTGTTTCAGATGGATATCAAAAGTGCTTTCCTCTATGGTACATTGCAAGAAGTGGTATATGTATGTCAGCCTCCAGGTTTTGAGGATCCATTTTATCCTGATCATGTTTACAGGCTAAACAAAGCCTTGTATGGCTTGAAACAAGCACCAAGGGCCTGGTATGAAACTCTTTCCAACTTTCTACTCTCAAATAGTTTCAAACGAGGTACCATTGATAAAACACTGTTTCTTAAATGGAGAGGGAAAGACTTAATGATTGTCCAAATTTATGTGGATGACATTATTTTTGGAAGCACATGTACCAAAATGTGTGAAGAGTTTAGAGAACTCATGACAGCTGAGTTTGAAATGAGTGCAATGGGTGAGCTGCAATGCTTTCTTGGTCTCCAAGTACAGCAATTGCAAAATGGAACTTTCATTCATCAAAGCAAATATGCTAAAGAACTTTTATCCAAATTTGATATGAATGATTGTAAACCATGCAGCACACCCATGGCAACAAATAAGCTGGTCATGTCTGATGAAAAGGATGAGCCGATTGACCAAACACTTTATAGAAGCATGATTGGGTCTTTATTGTACCTAACTGCATCTAGACCAGACATCATGTTTGCAACATGTGTCTGTCCAAGAAGTCAATCAGCTCCCAGAAAATCAAATCTCATTACTGTAAAAAGGATTCTCAGATACATAAAAGGTGCTCCCACACTTGGTATCTGGTATCCAGCTAATGGGAATATCAAGCTTTCAGGTTTTTCAGACAGTGACTTTGCTGGATGTCACACCACAAGGAAGTCCACTTCAGGAGGGTGCCAGTTTCTAGGTGATTGCTTAGTTTCTTGGCAAAGCAAAAAGCAAGCAGCAGTTTCAACATCCATTGCTGAGGCTGAATACATTGCTGCTGCAAGCTGTACAACCCAACTCCTGTGGCTTCAAAATCAGCTACTGGATTTTGGTATCACTGCCTTAAAGACACCACTCATGCTGGACAGCCAGGCAGCAGAAAATATCAACAAAAATCCAGTTTCCCACTCTACCACAAAACACATCGACATCAGACATCACTTTGTGAGGGATTGCTATGAAAAAGGTTTGATTTCTCTGCATCATGTCCCAACCAAAGACCAGCTGGCAGATGTGCTCACAAAAGCACTTGATACAGACACTTTTGAAAGTCTGGTCTCTAGGATTGGGATCCTGAACATGGAATAACAAGCAAAATCTTGTTTTTCTATGAATAAAAGCAACAAAATGTTTTCAGAAAATGAAAAATCCACCCTTAAAAATAGCTAAAAATGAAAATTTCATTAAAATCCTTAAAAGTCTGCCGTAACCACTGATTGTTCAAAAGTCTGCTCTCCTACAAAAACAGTTGTCCACTGCTGAAAGGCAACCTCTGTTCTCTCATTTCTTGATAACCACTGTTGTTCACAAGCAGTGTCTTATCCACTGATATGCTATCCACTGATAGTGAAAATCATCCACTGTTTCCTTTCCACTGCCTTCATCAGTTGCTTTCATCAAAAGTATTGTCCTTCATTTTCACCAGTGGTTGTCACGTGGGCAGTACATAGCAGTCAGACCTTTTTGTAACGGCTGCCACGTCAGCATTCACTCTCTCTCCTATACCATCCCCACTCACCATCAAAACAGGGTTTTACTGTCGAATTGAATTCTTAAAAATTCTCTTCTCAAAGCATTTTTCTTCTCATCTCTCACAAATTTCTTCGATCATTCGTTTCAAAAATGACAAAATCGAAGTCCTCTGCAAAACCCACATCAAAATCATCGAAAACAGCCTCTAAAAAGGCAATCTCCACTGAAATTCCATTCAAAAAATCTCACAATCTCCTGGGTCTTCTCACAAAACCAGGATCCACCGATGTTTTCGATTCCATTATCACCATCATGGCAAAATCAAAGTACAAAACTTTGCTCACCGCCGACGCACCAATCTATCTGGCGACCCAAAGGGAGTTTTGGAAGAATGCAACCCTTGAAAAACAAGGAGACATTGTAACTGCAATAAAATCTTCCATAAAGGGTAAAGATGTCCACATTACACCCCAATCCATCTCTGAAGTCTTTCAACTCGATGACCAGGCAGGTAAAACTTCCTTCACTAAAAACGAGTTGCACATTGACTTCATTGAAAGAGGGTATGAAGCCACAATGATGACGAAACTAACCTTAGAAAAAGGTTATTTTCCTCCTGCACCAAGATTTCTATTTCATACTCTCCTACTATGTGTTTCAAACAAAACCACTTCTTTTAATGAGATCCCTATAAAGATTCAAAATCTGGGATATGCAATTCTTCAAGAAGAAAATTATAACTATTCTCTGGAAATCTTTAAAGATTTGGTTAATAATGTTGAAAGCAGATCATTCTTACTATTTCCAAGGTTTTTAAGCTATTATTTTCAAAAGAAATTCAGTAAGGATGATTTGGCTTTAATAAACCAAGGTGAAATAACTGTAATAAACTGCCTAACATCTGAAACATTTTCAAGAATGTTAGCACCTTGCAAAACACAAGTAGGGGTACCTGAGCAGACTTTAGCAGCTACCACTGCTCTTCAGGTATCTGCTGCTGAGCCTACTGCTCTAGGTGATCAAAGCAGCAGAACAACTATTTTGAAACCCACACCTACCAAACCCAAAAGGCCATCCAAAAAGAAAAATCAAAAACCCCCCAAACCAATCAAACAGGCAACTCTGGAGGATGAGATACCAGAGTTAATGCCCGTGACAACACAAATGTCACAAGAAACCACTGTTGCTTCTTCCTCACAGCAGTTGGTACAAATATCTCAATCCATAACCATAACTCCTCCTGCTTCTTCACAAAAAGAACAGGTTGTACACAAAGTGCCACCACATCATGATGCTCTGGATACACTCGTCTCCATCATCCACAGCTCAATGTCCGGAGCAAATCCGCTTTCTATACCCACCATCACATCCTCAATTCCACCAAAAACACAACTATTGTTGGATGCAATTGACTTGAACCAAGCATTATCCAGTCCTTCTCAATCACCTGTCAATGAGAATATCCCTCAACAAATGACTGAGCTTGTTGTATCATCCATTGCTAACCCACCAACAAAGCCTGAGGAGGTTACACCCATTGAGTTACAAGTAACTCTTTGTGTTAATCCAAGTGAAGCAGCCACTACAACCGTTGAACCTACAGGTTTACAGTTGGACAGTGGTTACATCCATAAGACTTCCTTGGAGGCAATTCCTTATATAGCACCTCTTCCAACCACCAGTGGATTTATCTATCCTACTGGCAACATCAAAAGGTTGTCAAGTGTTGTAGGAAGAAGACCCCAGTACCAAGAAAAAGGGGCATCAGTGGTTAAGGTTTGGAGTAAACTCCCTACTTCTACCACTGATAAAACCACTAATAGTGGGAAATCAGATGATCCCATTAAATTGGGTGATGATTTAAAGTACCAGAAATTGACAGATCGTGTTGAGAAACTTGATAACTCTGTTGCACAGCTCAAAAATATGCTCCAACAGTTGTTACAGGTATAAAAGGTACAATCCACTGTTGTTCCACCTCAAGCACCTGCTCTACAACAAGCACCTGCTACAAATGAGCTCTTGAATCTCTTTCAACCTTATCTCCATCATCAGGCACAACTAGCAGATCAGCAACATGAAAAACATGTTCAACAGCTGAGAAATGCAATGGAGTCAAGGTTCAAGAACACTCAGGCTGATCTAAAGGCTCTCAAAACTCAGATCCTGCACACCACTGGCACTGCTCCTCCACTAGTGTTTTTCATTGATCAACTCCCTGAACATAATGCCAAAAAGGGGGAGAAAATTTAGGAGTGGAGAAGAAAGGGAATAACTGATGGTCTTTACCTTGCACCAGAAAATTCAAATATGACCAAGCAGATCCCTTTGCCAGATGGGAGTAAGAAAATTGATGTGACCACAAATGCACTTGCAGAAGCACTTGCATGTGTAAAAAGAGATAGAGAGGCCAAAAAGAAAGCCAGGGTGGATTATCCGGATCAGGGTACTTCAGGGTCAAGAGATGATGAAAATCTCATTGATGAAAAGAAGAAGAAGCCTACAAGAAGAGGAAGGCTACCCAAATCCATCCCAGTCAGACGTTCAAAGTCAGCTCAAAAACCTCCACCTAAAACAGCTGTTGTAACTCCTGTTGTATCTGCTGTTGTGGGTACTTCAGTAGTTTCAACAACTGCTCCCACTTCAACACACACCACCTCAACACACACTACATCCACTGCTTTACCACCATCACCACCAAAATCACAATCACCTCCTGTCAAAAGGCAGAAGACAGCAGTTGTTAAAACATCTGCTGTAAAGACAACAGTGGTTGGAACACCAGTTGTTTCAACAGCTGTTAGTCTATCACAAACCACTGCCACTACAACCACCTTTCCATCCAAAACATCATCAGTCCCTCCTCAAATAAAGAGGAGAAGGCTAATTCACAAAGATGATGTCTCTTCACCATCCCAAACATCTTCAACATCCTTAGCTCTTGTCAATATACCAAAACCAGTTCCACTTTCTTCTGTTCCAATGCACAAACCCTTACCTCCTGCAGGTGTTCAATTTCCTCTTGAACTGGAAGCTGTTAGAGAAGAGATAAAATCCTTCTATACTGAGGACGACCCTGCCAAAAGGAGTTTGCCCTCAATCAAAGGATATCCCTGGCCCAAAAATATTGATGAGTATTTGAAGTTAAAGGCCAAGCAAGCAGAGGATATCTCGAAAGAAACTCACAAGGGAAATCTGACAAAGAAGTTTCAAGATACTACCAATATCTGCTCACACAAGTCAGTTCCCTAGAACGTTTTGCTAAAAATGTCAGTCAAAAAATTTCAGAAAGAGCAGCTGAAACTTTGAAAAAAGACTACATTGAAAGCATTATGTTTTACAAGAAATACAAAGGAGAGAGACACATGTACAAAGAGTGGACTGTTCCTGAGCTTGAAGCTGAAGCAGCCAGAATTCAAGATATGATAAAAAGGAAAGTCACTCACACTCCTCCTGATTGGGAAGGTTAAAAAAGAATGTACCTGAAAAGCAGTTGGAACTAAAGAGAATGAAAGAAGAACTGATTGTTGCTGAATTTGGCACCAAAAGACAAGTTGCTAGATGGAAAGAAGATTTGGTCAGGTCAACCTACAAAAGGTTGGAGGAATTAAGAAAGAAAGATCCAAAAATTTCTCAAAAACCTGACTATCCTGAAGCAGAGGTTTCAAAAAGGCCAACAAAGCTGCACATCAGGAAAAACACTGCTCCAACTGGCACTGCCTTTTACAAAAGAAGGAGTCAAAGCCAGCTAGGTGCAGAAACAGTTCAAGAAATTCTTACTGGAAATGCCATTGTAAAAGAAGGCTTATTAAGAAAGTTAAAGGAAGAACTTGAACTGGAAAGCTCTGCTACCACTGCTCAGCCAGTGATGAACAGGCCAGCCTCTCCAAATACTTCTGCTAATAAACATCTCCCAAGAAACCCACCAGGCTCAAAAATACAAAAGTGGGCAACTGACAAACAGACATGCGTATTGACCTTGCTCAGGTCTGGTGGAGAAGTGAAGAAAATATCAAGGGAACAAGCTCTTGCCCGTAGTCTTGAAGATTTGCAGGATCTCCTTGATCTTCCACTTAGCAGGGATGATGAAGATACAGATGCCCTTGACTTTGAATTACAATTTAAAGGTCAAATAAGGGAACTGTTAATGAGGCAATAAAGTATCCACAATAATGAAGGGTTTTGGCATTATCTGTTCCAGGGGGAGATTGTTGGGATTGAACCCTATCAGAGGAACAGATAATTAAAGCCAAAACTGGATCAGAGCAGTGGATCCAGAATAAGCAGATGCTGATATACATATCTCTCCCCTTGAAAGTGATTACAACAACTGATGACCTCCTATCTGCTGATCTTACTTACTGCTGACCAATAACTGCTGCTCAACTAAAGATCTGATGAAGACTAAAGTCCTGCTGATTCAATCTACTGCCTTGAGTCAAGCACTGCTGATCTGGACAAGTGCTGCTGGGTTCACAACAGTAGAAGGTTGCAGCAGTTATTCTAAAGTCTGTTTGTAAAAGAATGTATTAGCAGTAGTTAACATAAGCAGTGTCTGTATAGATCAGAGGTTAGAGTTTGTTAGGAGGTTAGATGTCACTTTCATGGTGACGTCAGCTAAGATGCTCAGTAGTTTGCAAGTGCTTATAAATAGTTCAGTACTTTGTACTGTTCTATTAGCTCTTTACATCATTCGTCTTCTTTGCACGAACAAACTACTAAGCTCGGGCTGAGGGGGAGTTTGCATTCATACATCTATCTTTGTAATCTTTGTTGAAATTAAATTCAATCTTTCGGTTCATTGTGTAAAAGATGTTTGATTAAAGTATTACTCTCATTTGATTGTATGCAAAGTTTGTTTCCATTTTAATTCCGCTGCACAACTCATCCATTTTCATCTTAACTTCAAACAAAAAATACAATCAAAAGGAAACTCAGATCCAACAGTGGTTCTCGTGGTTCTTACAACTGGAGGTGGTTCCTATTTTAGCGGCTCCATATATATATATATATATAGAGAGAGAGAGAGAGAGAGGGAGAGAAAGTATATACATACATATAGGGGATGGATCATGAGAAAACTAGTTTAAATGAGAAAACAAAAAACTAACTAAAAAGGCCGAAAAAACATACCATTTTTTTTAATCTCTATAAAAAAATCGCAGGTTTTTATACCTGGAAAAAAAATTTCAAAAAAAAAAATAAAAAAATAATAATTTTTTTGATGTATTGCACATGTGCACTATTACGGATATAGTGCACATGTGTAGTACATGTGTAGTACACATATAATTAGATATATTGAACATGTGCAATACAACAAAAACTTTTCTTTTAAAAAAAAATTTTATGTATAAAAACTAGTGATTTTTTTGTTAAAAAATTGTAAAAAAAAAATTGGTATGTTTTTTAGCTTTTTTAGGTTCTTTTAGTTAGTTTTCTAGTTTTCTCATTTATATGTAGTTTTCTCATGATCCTCGCTCTCTCTCTCTCTATCTCTCTCTCTCTCTCTCTCTCTCTCTCTCTATATATATATATATATATATATATATATATATATATATATATATATATATATATATATATAGGGTAGGGATATGGTAAAAAGTGTCTAAAATGTGAGAAGGGTAAGAAGTGTTTTAAACCATTGGATATTTGATCTAATGGTTGAGATCAATAGGGTATAAAAATGTAATTGTGTTTTAATTAGAAGGACCTTATGTAGAAGGGCAATAGTGTATTTTCCAATGTTTCAAATATGGTAACCGTATCCTACACAACCAAAACCCCCATCAATCTCCTAAAAACTAGTTATTCAAATTTAATTGCTAAATTATATCGATCATAAATTCTAAAAATACAATAATATGTAACTGCTGCAAGAAACGTATAACACTATACATCCATCATATAACACTATACATCTATCAGATAACACTATATAACAATATATAACACTATACATCCATCATAGACATGCTACCAGAAAAATATAACACTATATAACCAAAGAACACTATAACATTATATAACCAAAGAACACTATATAACCAAAGAACACTATATAACACTACGTAACACTATATAAAAATATATAACACTATATAGTTCTGAATGGTAGTTGCACTACAGAATTAATAATTGATGGTGTTATATAGTGTTTTTTGACGGTTGCGCTACAGAATTATATAACACTACAGAATTATATAACACTACAGAATTATATAACACCAAAAACCATATTATAACACCATATGACACCAAGTAATACTATATAACACTGTATAAAAATATATAACACTATACAGTTCTGAATGGTTGTTGCACTACAGAATTATATAACACTAAACAAATTCGTAGATTAATTCCTAAATTCGAATTTCTATAATAAAGGGTGGCGGTTATTTTAGGCAGTTATCTTTTAATCAATTAATTGAAAGAAATAGAAAATTACTAATTCACCCTTTTGAATTAATTTAGATATAGGACGTTTGTCATCACCACATTATTTCTCACACTTCTCACAAAAGTTGAACTTTGTACAGGATCCTCTACCTATATATATATAGGGAGCCGCTAGAATGAAAACCACCCCGAGTTGTAAGAACCGCGAGAACCACACCATCCGGGTCGCCGTTTACCATGATTTTTTTTTACAACTAGATGTGTATATTATAAACACATCCGTAAAAAAAAATATTTAAACGCCCCCCCCCCCTGAGGGGGTAGTTTTTTACACCACAAGTTTGGTGTTTTTATTATTTTTTTTGTTTTCTTTTTTTTTTTCACCAAACTTGTGGTGTAAAAAACTACCCCCTGGGGGGGGGGGGGGCGTTTAAATTTTTTTTTTTTACGGATGTGTTTATAATATACACATATAGTTGTAAAAAAAAATCATGGTAAACGGCGACCCGGATGGTGTGGTTCTCGCGGTTCTTACAACTCGGAGTGGTTTTCATTCTAGCAGCTCCCTACATATATATATATATATATATACATGTATATGTATATATATATATATATATATATATATATATATATATATATATATATATATATGTATGTATATATAACTGGTTTCATCAAATTAATTACGATTACTTATCCATTTGCAATAATTAGAATATTTTATTAACAATTCGAAAAACGAAATCTCTTTTCTCAAACATTCATTTATTTGGAAATCTCTTTTTTTCATGTATATACATTCGATAATTGACATTTGAAGATCTGTTGCTCATGGATTGTGTATATATAATATAATAATTCATACTATAATTACACATGTGTAATTCCACATATTTACACATACCTAAATTTACTTTATCTGTAAACTATTTGTTTTTACAGTGGCAAAGCTTGACCTGAATGTCAGGGGGTCGAAAACGTATACCCAAAAATTTCTATAGAACCGGGGGTCGAAAACGTATATACCCAAAAACTTCTATAAGAAAACTACATATATAACATTACTGAGCGAAAAGTTCAAGAGGTCGGGCGCCCCCTCCCGCCTCTTCTATACTTCGCCCTGTTTTTGTATATATGTAAAACATACAATATGCATATATGTACAGTATTTTCATATATGTAAATGTAAGAAAGTTAATATTCTATATGTTGTTGATGAATATATAATTTCTTTAGTAGCTAATTATGCTTTAGGTGTATATTTCATATATTTACATACATGTAAAATCACATTATATTTATAAACTACTTATCATAACTATAGTTTATTTGTTGGTTACATATGCGTAAATCCTATATTTACATATAGAGTAAACCGCTAAATTGGTCCCGAGGTTTGTTCATTTTTGTCATTTTAGTCCAAATCTCAAAACTTTTGAATCTGTACCCATGTGATTTCAATTTTGTTTCCATTTTCATCCAAAAGCAAAATCTTGTCAGATTTTTCAGTTAATATCCGGTTTTTTTTGTCTTTTTCCTCCCTTTTAATTAAGGGCAAAATTTTGAGATTTTTTTAATTTGTTATAATAAAACATTAAAAGACTATTTTGCCCTTCATTAAAAGGGAGGGAAAAGACAGAAAAGTTGGACCAGATTTTGATTTTGAATGAAAATGACAACAAAATTGAAACCAAAGGGACCCAGATTCGAAAGGTTTGAGTTTTAAACTAATGTGACAAAAGTGACCAAACCTGAGGGACCATTTTGGCAGTTTACTCTTACATATATGTAAATTTAATTTATATATGTAAACTACTTATTTACATATATGTCAATACCTAATATAAGGCTATAGGGTGTGGTCATGACCATCGTGACCACCATGACCCTCCACGTCATATTCCTAGGTGGCGAATTATGTCCCAACCGTAACCCCTACACCCTTTAGCCTAATATGTTTAATATGAAAAATACATGATATACACTTATAAAATGTAATTTACATTGAGCTTGAAATTGACAATTTTAACAAAATCTCCAAAATTAGGTAATGTGATATTGCTTAAACAACAAGAACAAATATATAGAACCTATATTACATGGGATTTAGAATCAACAAAATCAGAGATTTTAAAATTACCAACTTCTTTATTTTACTTAATCACATACTAATATGAAACAAAGAAAACCAGATAACCTTAAAATCCTAATTATTAGGTGTGAATCATGAACTCGTATAATGAGGAGAAAATATAGGGATTTATTTTGGTGTATGAAGTTGTTTTTACTACTATGCCCTTTTCTAATAAAACTAGCCTTTGATTTTCCCATTAATTACAATTCTACCCTTATCTATTTACAACCATTGATTAATTTGTATCGATGACTCTAAATGGTTCTTATAGTTCTGATTAAAATTCAAGTTTTGTATAGAACTCAACCCTATGTATATATATAATCACATAAAGTTAAATTTTCTTAGTATTAAGGTTTCTCTACTTTCGAAAACTAACATGTGTAGTAACAAATTTTTAATGTTTGGACAACATATTCACCTGCTGAGATTGCATTAAAGTTGATTATCAAAAGGAAAACACACCATCGGGTTGGTTTCTGGTGGCAAAGGCAAAGCCCGTCACACCCCGACCTAAGACGGAAACACCGAGGCATTACATATTGCATAACACTTGGACCAATGAAATACTTGTTGTTTTTATTTATAATCAAATAGTTCAAACATCAAACACCGAAAACAAATAAGTTCCCAATTTTAAGTAACTAGGTCTTTTGCATGCGTCCTAGGTTTACTAGACTTGACTACTAATTACTATACTGAAACGACTTAATTTGTTTTGCTGATGGGGGGGGGGGGGGTCTAACAAACTTCTAAAAATAACTAGAACTAACCAGACACGAACTGGGGCTAAAATTTGATCAGATGGTGGAAAACACATTACCTAGGTTTGAATCCTACACATGCATGATATATTCTAATGGTTTTGGAACTAATGTGGAAACCAAGATCTTAAGATGCTAAACTTACAGGTTAACTGAACAGGACCCTCGTCCCTTCTCGAGAAGACGTCTATGGATACATAATGAGCTGTTATTCTACTGGTTTGTAGGACTCCCTCACAGGCTATCCTACTCTAATAATAAAGCACCCTCAAACAATCTACCTCATGACACAAGAATCTAGGGAAAACTAAAAATTTGTAATCTAACACAGCTTAGCAGCTAGCAGACAGAGATCGTGAACTAGGGGATCTTCTTACGAAGGATCTAACCTAGAAACCTAATCACTCGAGATGAGCCAACGACCTCTCACCTCATGGCTATTAAAGATTGGTAGAGCACTTAATCCTAATCAAACCCTAATCACCTTTTCTACAGGAAATCGTATACTATTTGTCACACCCCTAATTTCCACGTATCACGGTGGGCCCGGTGGGGGAGTATCGTGACGTAGTTGATATCATCATAGTCAAACAACACAAATTATAAAGCACGGTGGAAGCAATAAAATAGATTTATTTAAACCAAACAAAATGTAATATCCAAGTATCACATAGTAGCTGAAATAGATCCACAGGCGGATCAAAATAAAAAGGAGAAAATTGTTCAACAGATAATGGCATCCAAGTTTGAGAGACTCTAACGATGCTAAGGAGTGGCCAGCCTATTATGTGTAGAACCTGCACTTAATCTTTTTGGGGAAAATACGTCAGTTTATACTGGTAAATACAATTTAACTGACTTATTTTGAAAATGTTTTTAAAATTGATTTGAATGCACATGGCACAAAACTTTTTATAACTTGGGATAATTAATCAAATCTAAACTTGTAAAAGAATTACATGTTTGTTATGCGTTTAGTCGCCCGGTTCGTGCCGGGTTTAAGATTAATAGACACACCACATAGTATAAATCCGCGGCGGGAAACCAGCGGTTATACCTTAATAAATATGGACACATTGTCGGGTGTACGCCTACACCCGCGTGTCAAGGTCGTGGCCATTTCATGAATGATGCCAAGGATATCCGGGACATGGTTATTAAACTCCCAAAGGTGTAAAACAAACAAAACCAATTTTCAAACGGGTCATCTTGATAATACTTAACCACTAATCGATTAAGGTCAAATGCCCGACCAAGCGGTATTTTATATACCTACCCGAAGCCCGTATAAGGGAAAATAAGTTAAAAATATTACCTGAGCAAGTATAAACCACAATAAGCAAATGCAAGTGTCTTTTACTGGGTCTCCTATTCTGGAACGAAGGTTTATAATAACCTATTAGAATCCTAACGGGTCTTTAATATAGCCTAAGCGTAGACCGGTTAGTTTCAAGGATAAATACGGTTTAATCACATGGAAGGCGAAAACCGGGAAGGAATGTGATTTAGACCCGACAAGTTTGAAGACTTTTATAATATGGGTAAACTAAACATATTCTTGATTTTGAGACAAAAATGATACGGTTTGACCCGTTTCGGCTAATATGTGTAAACTAGTTACATAAGCCGATCCGAACGCGAACGTGCGTAACGGACAACCATATAAATCATATACAAGTTTCCTGAGGTTATATGCACCAAATATGTTGTGATATTAGTATGATATGTCCTATTATGCCCAAAATAATTTTAAACTCAAACTACGCCTCATAAGGGCATTTTGGTCATTTAAAAGGGTATAAAAGAGTTAAACTAGCAATCTGAGTTATATATATCTGAATAAATCAGTAAATATACTTAGTTAACTATGTTATAACAGTGTAGTATCAAATATATGTGAATTTTATTAATTATAACCATCTTATGCACTGAAAGGGCATTTTGGTAATTTCACATAAGCCTAAAAGGTCGAAACCGAAAATCTGAGTTTGAAACCTTAGTTTACTGTTATATTATAAAATTTTACTAAATATATCAGTAGGTATTGAATCTTATATATATATATATATATATATAAACTAGTTTTGACACATACTATGTCGTAAAAATGCCTAAAAAGGCGATTTGGAGCCATTTCCGGGTTTTCAAAGAAAAGCTGATATTTTTATAATTCCAGAAGGCTCAAAATAGTATATTTAATATAATAAATCAGAAGAAAAAGGTTTGGGGGTCAAAAGGATTTATAAAACTCATTTTATAGCCAAAAAGGGCATAACCGGCAATAACCGAATTAAGCTTAAAACTCTAAGTTATGCTCAGCCTAAAAATAAATAAAAATCTCTAAAAATCCCAAAATATTATTATATATCACTGGGTATAAAGTTTGATATAAAAATTTGGGTTTAGATAGGCTATATGCAAATATGCTAATTAATTACTAAGAAAGCTTCTGATTACGTTAATGAGCATACCTCTTAATCTAGACCTCAAACTGATGTCAAATTTTGGTACAAGTTTATAATTCAGTAACTAAGATGTCTACCCTTTTATTTTTTCAAAAATCATATTTTATGTACATTTGGGCATAATGGTCAACATATGGGCTTTTAACGGAAATTTGCATAATAATTAGACAACTAGTGAACCAAGCCGTATAATCACAGAGGGTTATACTAACATGTTACTAGGTCCAAAAGAAGCTCTAAGGGAATCCTAAACTTGGCTAAAACGGGTCAGAACTGAAAGTCAAAGCGAAAGTCAAACTATGCGACTTTCGGTTCCAAACCGGGTCTAAACAGAAAATTGTCGAGTTGAACATATTGGGACATGTTCATACATTAGTTACCAGGTTACATTAATGATCAAACAGGTTGCATGTATCCTACATTGCTAATTATGAGTTAATTTGGATTTAAGCATTCTGTTGACTTTTTAAAGTATACTTTGACTCGACAATTAACATGGTTAGAGTGGGAATTCTGGAAATACCCTTTTAAGGGTTTGTTACCCACATAATTACCTACTTATAGGTATTTTTAGTTCGAGATTTGACTGAGTAATTATGGACTAATCTCGAAGTCAAATCTTAATTATGACAGTTTGACTTTTAGCTAATTAACTAAGCTAAAATGGATTAAGGGAGGTTAAGGACACTTACAAGAGTCCTAAGAATGCTTATGGAGCCTAAGAAAGATTTGTTGCTGTCCAGGAGCTCCAGAGAAGTCTTGAATAAAAGATCTAAGTGAGCAAGACTAATGTTCACAACTCAAGCTCCTTATATAGTGAATCTTCATGGCTCAAGATCATGCCAAGTGACTCTACAATTGTTGTGAGATGATTCCTGTCACACCCCGATTTCCACACGTCTCACCGGTGGGCCCGGTGGGGGATTACCGTGACGTAGTTGACAACAATATGGTCAAACCACACAATATTTGAATGCACAGCGGAAGCATAAAGATATATATTTTTCAACCAACAAATGTAATATCCAAGTATCACAAGTAGTCGAAATAATCCACAGGGGATCAAAAGTAAAATAGGAAACAATGTTCACCTGATAATGGCATCCAAGCTTGCGAGACTCTAACGATGCTAAGGAGTGGCCAGCCTATTTCATGTAGAACCTGCATTTAATCTTTTTGGGGAAAATACGTTAGTTTACACTGGTAAATACATTCAACCGACACTTTTGTAAAATGTTTAATAAAATAGATTTGAATGCACGTGGCACAAACTTTTATAACTTGGGATAATTAATCAAATCTAATCTTGTAAAAGAATTACATGTTCGTTATGCGTTCACTCGCCCGGTTCGTGCCGGGTTTAAGGTTAATTGACACACCACATAGTATAAAACTGCGGCGGGAAAACCAACAGTTATACCTTTATAAATATGGACACATTGTCGGGTGTACGCCTACACCCGTGTGTCAAGGTCGTGGCCATTTCATGAATGATGCCAAGGATATCCGGGACATGGTCATTAAACTCCCAAAGGCGTAAAACAGGCAAAACCAATTTTCAAATGGGTCATCTTGATAATACTTAACCACTAATCGATTAAGGTCAAATGCCCGACCAAGCGGTATTTTATATACCGTACCCCAAGCCCGTATAAGGGAAAATAAGTTAAAAGTATTTACCTGAGCAAGTATAAACCACAATTAGCAAATGCAAGTGTCTTTTACTGGGTCTCCTATTCTGGAACGAAGGTTTATAGTAACCTATTAGAATCCTAACGGGTCTTTAATATAGCCTAAACTTAGACCGGTTAGTTTCAAGACTTCCGGGAAGGAATGTGATTTAGACACGACAAGGAATGTGATTTATACCCGACAAGTTTAATCGTATGGAAGGCGAAAACCGGGAAGGAATGTGATTTAGACCCGACAAGTTTAAAGACTTCCGATCCGAACGCGAACGTGCGTAACGGGCAACCATATAAATCATATACAAGTTTCCTGAGGTTATATGCACCAAATATGTTGTGATATCAGTAAGATATGTACTATTATGCCCAAAATAATTTTAAACTCAAACTACGCCTCATAAGGGCATTTTGGTCATTTAAAAGGGTATAAAAGAGTTAAACTAGCAATCTGAGTTATATATATCTGAATAAATCAGTAAATATACTTAGTTAACTATGTTATAACAGTATAGTATCAAATATATGTGAATTTTATTAATTATAACCATCTTATGCACTGAAAGGGCATTTTGGTAATTTCACATAAGCCTAAAAGGTCGAAACCGAAAATCTGAGTTTGAAACCTTAGTTTACTGTTATAGTATAAAATTTTACTAAATATATCAGTAGGTATTGACTCTTATATAAATATATACTAGTTTTGACACATACTATGTCGTAAAAATGCCTAAAAAGGCGATTTGGAGCCATTTCCGGGTTTTCAAAGAAAAGCTAATATTTTTATAATTCCAGAAGGCTCAAAATAGTATATTTAGTATAATAAATCAAAAGAAAAAGGTTTGGGGGTCAAAAGGATTTATAAAACTCAATTTATAGCCAAAAAGGGCATAACCGGCAATAACCGAATTAAGCTTAAAACTCTAAGTTATGCTCAGCCTAAAAATAAATAAAAATCTCTAAAAATCCCAAAATATTATTATATATCAGTGGATATAAAGTTTGATATAAAAATTTGGGTTTAGATAGGCTATATGCAAATATGCTAATTAATTACTAAGAAAGCTTCTAATTACGTTAATGAGCTTAACTCTTAATCTAGACCTCAAACTGATGTCAAATTTTGGTACAAGTTTATAATTCAGTAACTAAGATGTCTACCCTTTTATATTTTCAAAAATCATATTTTATGTACATTTGGGCATAATGGTCAACATATGGGCTTTTAACGGAAATTTGCATAATAATTAGACAACTAGTGAACCAAGCCGTATAATCACAGAGGGTTATACTAACATGTTACTAGGTCCAAAAGAAGCTCTAAGACAATCCTAAACTTGGCTAAAACGGGTCAGAACTGAAAGTCAAAGAGAAAGTCAAACTATGCGACTTTCGGTTCCAAACCGGGTCTAAACAGAAAATTGTCGAGTTGAACATATTGGGACATGTTCATACATTAGTTACCAGGTTACATTAATGATCAAACAGGTTGCATGTATCCTACATTGCTAATTATGAGTTAATTTGGATTTAAGCATTTTGTTGACTTTTTAAAGTATACTTTGACTCGACAATTAACATGGTTAGAGTGGGAATTCTGGAAATACCCTTTTAAGGGTTTGTTACCCATATAATTACCTACTTATAGGTATTTTAATTCGAGATTTGACTGAGTAATTATGGACTAATCTCGAAGTCAAACCTTAATTATGACAGTTTGACTTTTAGCTAATTAACTAAGCTAAAATGGATTAAGGGAGGTTAAGGACACATACAAGAGTCCTAAGAATGCTTATGGAGCCTAAGAAAGATTTGTTGCTGTCCAGGAGCTCCAGAGAAGTCTTGAATAAAAGATCCAAGTGAGCAAGACTAATGTTCACAACTCAAGCTCCTTATATAGTGAATCTTCATGGCTCAAGATCATGCCAAGTGACTCTACAATTGTTGTGAGATGATTCCTGTCACACCCCGATTTCCACACGTCTCACCGGTGGGCCCGGTGGGGGATTACCGTGACGTAGTTGACAACAATATGGTCAAACCACACAATATTTGAATGCACAGCGGAAGCATAAAGATATATATTTTTCAACCAACAAATATAATATCCAAGTATCACAAGTAGTCGAAATAATCCACAGGGGATCAAAAGTAAAATAGGAAATAATGTTCAACAGATAATGGCATCCAAGCTTGCGAGACTCTAACGATGCTAAGGAGTGGCCAGCCTATTTCGTGTAGAACCTGCATTTAATCTTTTTGGGGAAAATACGTCAGTTTACACTGGTAAATACATTCAACCGACACAGTTGTAAAATGTTTAATAAAATTGATTTGAATGCACGTGGCACAAACTTTTATAACTTGGGATAATTAATCAAATCTAATCTTGTAAAAGAATTACATGTTCGTTATGCGTTCAGTCGCCCGGTTCGTGCCGGGTTTAAGGTTAATTGACACACCACATAGTATAAAACTGCGGCGGGAAAACCAACGGTTATACCTTTATAAATATGGACACATTTTCGGGTGTACGCCTACACCCGCCTGTCAAGGTCGTGGCCATTTCGTAGAATGATGCCAAGGATATCCGGGACATGGTCATTAAACTCCCAAAAGCGTAAAACAAACAAAACCAAATTTTTAAACGGGTCACATTGATAATACTCAACTACTAAGGTCAATTGCCCGACCAAGCGGTATTTTATATACCATACCCCAAGCGCGTATAAGGGGAAATAAGTTAAAAGTATTTACCTGAGCAAGTAATAACCACAACAAGCAAATGCAAGTATCTTTTACTGGTCTCCTATTCTGGAGCAAAGGTTTATAATAACCTATTAGAATCCTAACGGGTCTTTAATTTAGCCTAAGCTTAAACCGGTTAGTTTCAAAGGATAAATACGGTTTAATCGCATGATAGGCGAAAACCAGGAATGGAATGTGGTTTGGACCCAAAAAGTTCGGAGACTTGTATATTATGGGTAAACTAAACACATTCTGGATTTTGAGGTAAAAACGACAAGGTTGGACCCGTTTCGGCTAATTTATGTAAACTAGTTACATAAACTGAACCGAACGCGAAATTGGCGAAACGGGTAACCGCAAGAGTCGTACACAGGTTTCCTAAGTCAATATGCTTTAAAGAGGTGGTGGTATCAGTAGGATACCTTCCATTATGCCCATAGTGAGTTTAATCCCAATATACGCCCCGTAGGGGTATTTCGGTCATTTTAAAGATTATAGAAGAGATTTCCGGGTTATACAGGAAATCTGAGTTTTCTGACCAGGTTATAAAGTTCAAAATACTTTATTTATTATTTAAAATCAGTAGCAATTGGATTCGGGTCAAAATACCGTGCAGAACTCGTTTTATGTTCGAAAAGGGCATATTCGGTATTTACCGAATCAAGGCCACAACCGCAGGCTATGAACAGGTTAAAAATAATTAAAAATCTTTAAAAATCTCAAAATATTATTTTACATCAGTGTGTAAAAGGTTTGGTGTCGAAATTCGGGTTTAGATAGGCTTTATGCAAATTGCGCCGTTAAATTACAAAAGTTTTCTTAATTGCGCTATTTAGCATAACTCCTATTCTAGGCCTCGGTTTGACAAAAAATTTTAGGGACAGGCTTAGAATTCAGTAACTAAGGTTGTTGTTCTTTCACATGTCCAAAATTCTCATTTTAAAGATAAAAGGGCATTATGGTCAACCTTAAGCATATAACGGAAATATGCAAAAGACTCGGACAAACAACGAACTAGCCACAGAGGGTTATACCATCATGTAACCTGGTCCTAAGAGAGTCCTAAGGCATATCTAAAACATACCAACACGGGTCAGAACTGAAGTCAAAGCAAAAGTCAAAGTTTTGCGACCTTCGGTTCCGAACCGGGTCAAAATAGCAAATGGTCGGATCAAACAAGCTTAGACCAGTTACAATACTTATTATCAAGTTATATAAGTGATAAAACAGGTTACATGCCATCTACATTGTTAATTACGCGTTAAATCGAAAATTAGCATTCTATTGACTTTTTCTAAGCAACTTTGACCCGACATTTGGACTAGTTAGAGTGGGAATCAGAGGGTGCCCTTTTAAGGGTTTACTACCCACATAATTACCAACATATAACTACCTTTGATTCGACTAATCACTGGACCATTTGTGATTAATCGTTAAGTCAACCTTTAATTACGACGGTTTGACTTCTAAGCTATAACTAAGCAAAAACTTAACTAAGAAGGGTTAGGCACACTTACTGAAGTCCTATGCACAACCAGAGATGAGTAGTGAAGACACTTGAGCTCCAGAAATGATCGGAAGTGTTGAAATGAGGTGTGGTTACAATGGTTGCACATATGGTCTTTAAATAGTGATCTTAGATGCATTAGATCATGCCACACAACTCTACAAGTGTAACCAGATCATCAACAAGTGTCCCTGAGCGCTAGAGGTCGTTTAGGGTGCGCCCATGCTGTTAATAATGGCTCCTAAGTTGGTTAAAACACCAAACAGTGCTTCTGTCCGAATTTTCTGTTTCTGGGAGTCTGACGCGGCCCGCGTCAATGATCCAACCACTCTTACGCGGCCCGCCTGAATCTTCCTGTCAGAGCTCATATCTTTTACTGTCCACGCGGCCCGCGTAAGCCTTACGACAACTCTTACGTGGCCCGCCTGAGGCCTGCTGTAAGATTTTCAAATCTTTTTCAATTATTACAGTCGGCTCTTGGCGTTTCGAAGGGGTAACTTTGCACTTTGGGCCTCTCTTATTTACGTATAAGGGCCTCGTGACTTTTACCCTCTTTGTTAAGCCCTCGGTTAGTTTACAACTACCCGAAAAGTCCTAACTTTCAATGTTGACGCTTTTAACCCCTCATGTACGAATTCGATCATAACTTTCTCATTTTAAAACGGAACTTGATGAAATTTATACCATGCATTCTAGTGAGTATATTATACTGTTATAAAGCCTCGGGTTTGTTAAAGGGTCACTTAGAGGTATAACTTAAACATGTTGACACATTTGATCCCTGTAGTTTGTAATTTCCTCACTTTCTTCCACATTTTGTTCCGTATGATCCATGATTCATTCGTTTGAAGGTACGAGCATCACGTAGGGTTACTGTAAAGTATGTTTATCCCTTGTTGAGATTCTGAACCCTTAAATTCACATACTTTCTATGTTTGTCAGCTTTAGTCCCCCCTGTAGAAATCATTGCCACGTGCAAATTTATGACACGTGTCAATGCATTATAGGTCGCAAATTTTCCAGGTGTTACATCCTCACCCCTTAAAAGAAATCTCGACCTCGAGATTTACTGAAACAAATGAGGGTACATTTCTTTCATCGTGGATTCTACCTCCCACGTGTACGCGGGACCTCTACGGGCATCCCATTTAACCTTTACAATCGGTATATACTTTCTTCGAAGCTTCTTAACCTGTCGATCCTCGATTGACACAGGTTTTTCAACAAACTTCAAGCTTTCATCGATGTGCACATCTGTATGTGGTATAACTAGTGATTCATCAACGAAACACTTCTTCAAATTAAAGATGTGGAAAACATTATGAATACCACTGAGCTCTTCCGGTAAGTTTAACTTATAGGCTACCGATCCGACACGTTCGATGATCTCGAATGGTCCAATGTATCTCGGGCTTAACTTGCCTTTCTTACCAAATCGCATCACTCCTTTCCAGGGTGATACTTTAAGCAATGCCTTGTCACCTACTTCGAAGTTGAAAGGTTTACGCTTCAAGTCTGCGTAGCTTTTCTGCCTATCTCGGGTAGCTTTCAAACGGTCACGAATTTGGACAATCTTGTCCTCTCCAGGATGAACGGAATATCTGGAACTGTGGGCTTCCTGAAGGATAACGTCCCGGAGACCTCCATAAACAGGAACCCATATTCTTCCATTTAATCTCAGAATTCCGTCTTTGCCATAGGATAACTGTTCTTCAGTTACTCCTAGCTTTTTGTTAGGATAGTTAGCTTCTGACACAGCTTCCTTCTGTGCAGCTAACAATCGTTCATTCAGACTGTTCTTGATTTCAATGCTCTTGGCATTGATCCTTATTGGTTTCACTCTTTCTTTTCTGCTCAAGGCATCTGCGACTACGTTGGCTTTGCCTGGATGGTATCTTATTTCGCAGTCATAATCGTTCAGAGTCTCCATCCAACGTCGCTGCCTCATATTCAAATCTTTCTGATTGAACAGGTGCTGGAGGCTCTTGTGATCAGAATAGATCACGAATTTAATGCCATACAAATAGTGCCTCCATAGCTTTAGTGCAAATACAACGGCACCCAACTCCAAGTCATGGGTGGTGTAATTCTTTTCATGCACTTTTAACTGACGTGAAGCATAGGCAATGACCTTGCCTTTCTGCATAAACACACATCCCATCCCGGTGTGTGATGCATCACAGTACACTACAAATTCTTCCATTTCGTCCGGCAATGTCAACACAGGAGCATTGCTTAGCTTCTACTTAAGGATATCAAAAGCTTCTTGCTGCTTAGGGCCCCAATTAAACTTTATATTCTTTCTAGTTAAAGAAGTTAGGGGTGCAACAATCCTTGAGAAATTCATGACGGCTTCAACCTTGGCGGGATCCACTTGGATACCACGCTCACTGACTACATGTCCAAGGAATTGGACTTCTCGTAGCCAAAATTCACATTTAGAGAATTTGGCATAAAGCTTTTCTTGATGAAGCAATATAAGGATACATCGAAGATGCTGCTCGTGGTCAGCTTGGCTTTTTGAGTAGATGAGTATGTCATCGATGAAGACAATGACAAATTTATCCAAATACGGCTTGCAGACGCGATTCATGAGATCCATGAATGCGGTAGGCGCATTAGTGAGCCCAAAAGGCATCACTAGGAACTCGAAATGACCATAACTAGTCCTAAATGCAGTCTTGTGCACATCTTCGTCCTTGACCTTCAATTGATGGTAGCCTGACCTTAGATCAATCTTGGAAAAATAGTTTGCTCCTTGCAACTGATCGAACAGATCGTCGATCCTGGGCAAAGGATACCTATTTTTGATAGTAACCTTATTAAGCTCACGGTAATCGATGCATAGACGCATCGAACCATCTTTCTTTTTGACGAACAAGACTGGTGCTCCCCATGGAGATGAACTAGGTCTAACAAAACCTTTGGCTAGCAGATCATCTAGCTGCGTTCTCAATTCTTTCATTTCTGTTGGTGCCGATCTATAAGGCGCTCTTGCAATAGGTGCTGCTCCTGGAATGATGTCGATACTGAATTCCACTTGCCTATTTGGTGGCAAACCAGGCAGTTCATCCGGGAAAACTTCAGGGTAGTCAGAGATGACTGGGATGTCTTCAATCTTGGGTTTCTCCTACCAATGGTCACCTGTGCCATATAAATGACACATCCCTTCTTCAAACATCTGGATGCCTTTAGCATAGACACTTGCGCAGGCAATCCATGCCGAGTATCTCCCTGAATGGTAAGTGGTTCTCCAGACGGGGTCTTGATCACCAGTTGCTTCTTGTTGCACACAATCTGAGCTTGGTTATGCGATAACCAATCCATACCCAACACTATGTCGAAACCAGCTAGCTTAAAGGGTAACAGAGATAAAGGAAATGAGTGGTTCCTAATGGATATGACACATCCTTCTAACACAGTTGAGACTGTTTCCATAGTCCCATCAGCTAACTCTACCTCATAATTCACCCTTAAGGCTTTAACAGGAAATTTTAACAACTCACAAAACTTATTATCTACAAAGGATTTATCTGCTCCAGAATCAAATAATACTCTTGCGAATACATCATTAATGAGAAACGTGCCGGTTATGACGTTGTCGTTCTGGATAGCCTCTTGAACATTCATCTGAAAGACCCTGGCGTTGGTCTTTTTCCCTTCTTCAGCCTTCTTCACTAGCTTTGGGCAGTTAGTCTTGATGTGCCCTTTTTTATTGAAACTATAACAAGTTGCATCCTTTAGTTTCTTGCACTCAAGAGTCCTATGCTCAGAGGACTTGCAAATCCCACATGCCTTCGGCTGGGATTTCTGTTCATACCTGCACCTCCCGAAATGGTGCTTCTTGCAAACCTTGCACTTGGGCCTATCGCCCGACTGCTGTTCACCCTTCTTGGTCTCAGACCCCCTCTTGTGGTCACGGTTCCCCCGATGCTTCTTGCTTGACCGACGTGAATTATCATCTTCACGTTTCCTTTTCTCGGTGTCAGCATTTCTCAATGATCTCTGCCTCACTGCATCCAGTGTGAGAGACAGAGATATATCTGCTACGGATCTAAATGTAGCGGGTCGAGAGGCCTTCACGCTACTTTGATTTTTAGGGCCAGACCCCCAATGAAGCGCGCGGTCCTTTTGGGTTCCGGGGTCACAAGGTATGGAACCAATCTGTACAGGGTGTTGAAACTTGTAAGATATGCCTGGCAATCCAAGTTCTTCATGACTAGTGATAGGAAATCAGATTCTATATGCTCGATCTCGTGTTGAGGGCAATAGTTTTCTTTGATGAGAGCAACAAATTGCTCCCATAACATGCTGTACAAAGCAACCTTTCCAGAGGCTTGAACCAATGACCTCCACCACGCTAGGGCTTCACCCTTAAATGACTAGGATGCAAACTTTACCACATCCTTCTCAGCACAACCACTAATGTCCACAACAATGTCCATTTCGTCCAGCCAGGTCATGCAATCCACAACGCCTTTTTCCCCAGTAAAATCTCGGCGCTTGCAGGAAACAAAATACTTATATGTGCAACCCTTGGCGCGAGGTGCATCATCGAACACTATTTTCTTAGGAAGGACACTATTCTCATTTGATGAATGCCGATCATCATCTTTCTTAGGTTTAGACTGGGTAGAGGGTGGTTTGCTATGAGATTCAGAATGGGTTCTTGGTTTAGAGTGTGGTGCAGATCGCGTCCTACTTCGAGACTCGCTATAATCTTCATACTGCCGTTCTAAGGCTGTTTTAACAGCGTCGTCTACTAACGCTTTTAATTCAGCACCCGTTATATTAATTTGGGCGTTATCATTCTCATTATCCTTTGGATGACTGCTGTTTTCGTCCGAGTCAGCCATTGTAATCTTGAGCTGCTACATAAGATAATAACAGAAGTCTTATTCGGAAGTTTATTATGGAATTACCCTTATTGGGTAATTCATCAACCATGGTAAACGTAGACCATATTTGGTTAATTTATTACTGACATTTATTTAGGATTTTAATATAACTTATCCTAATTACAAATAATATTGTTAGTTGCACAGAAGCCTAGTCACAGGGACATTTTTATATTATAAGCCAGGATTTCAGAGAATCAAGGCATGTAGGTTTGAACATAGTTCCTTACCTTTCTGACAGGGAGTCATAGACTACCGCTGTCCCTTGTCTTATATGACAATGAGTATAGCCCGTAGGCACTACATCACTAATGGATGCTTGATAATCGATCATCATACTTGATGATTTAAACCCATGATTTATAAATCACTAATTTAGGTTTTGGAATCCTTAGAAGGATCCTTGTGTAAATAACACGTGTGATTTTAACGAATCACGTCTGCCAGGAGTGTTAACATGTTTACAGAGGTTAACCGGAATATGAATATTTTAATCAGGTCTTACCATCTTGGCCGGGTCTTATAATGACACAAGGCTAGGTTACACCATTAAGACTCTTTATTTAATAACTAGTAGGCAGATTAATTGAAAAGGAATGACTTTTGATTTATTTATTTCATATACTAGTGCATATAATGACAAATATGAAATTTATAAACGTAACATTCCAATACCTATAAAAAGATTACACACTGCCCTAAACGGGACTTTGAAATAGACAAAATACCTACGCAGAGGTTATACAGAAAACAAGTCCTCGCAGGGACCAAATACTAGGATAGATGTCCACACAGGGACTGAAAGATAAGCCCACGCAGGGACTGAAAGGCGAGTCCACGCAGGGACTAAACACACAATAAATGTCCACGCAGGGACTAAAACAAATAAATGTCCACGCAGGGACTAAAACAAATAAATGTCCATGCAGGGACTTGATTTAAAATAGGAAATACAATAGTACATATAGAGACTAATGATCTCGCTTCTTCTTCCCTTTTAACAGGTTTGCTAGGCCTTTGAGGAATCCACGATTGTTCTTACGTCTTGCTAGAAATCTCGCTCCACTTTGTTCAAACGGTGGAGAATTTCTTCCTGCTCTGGTGGGGAAAAACGCAGCTGCTGCGATAAGTGCTGAGCCGGAGGTCTAGCGGGTATTGGGTACCCATGAGTTGATATCCCATTCCCCAAGGTGTTTCATAAGGTACTTCAGGGTGAAGGGCGTGGTAGTTTGCCGCCGCTTCTATGTATGGGTCACCACCCATATAGTTATAGTGAGTGTGAGCTGGCTGCTCAAATGGGTTGTACGCTGTGGATCCGGCGTACGCAGGTATCGGGTTATCATAGCCGAACGGTGGCGGAGGTGGTGCAACTGGTGCAGAATTCATCTCTGCAGGGTGACCCAAAGGTCCACCCATTTGTGGGTCTTCTGGCAGTGGCGGAAAATGACTTCCACTCGAGTGGCGATGGGTGCTAAAGTGAAAATCCCCTCCTCGTGTGGACATCCGTGCGCCTGATCTCCTACGCCTTGGCGGATCTGGAGGTGCTTGTTAAACTGGTGGCGGCGGAGGCGGTGGCGTAAGTGCCACGAAACGTGAATCCTCGGAAGGATCCTGATGCTGTTGTTGTTGCTGCTCATGAGGTGATGAATGGTGAGAGGGTGTAAAGTACCACTCGCACTGGTTGAACCTCGCCTGGTAACTGTCTGGACCCTGATAGGGTGTTCCATGGAAGGATGACCCATCAGAGATCTCGATGGGATGGTTGGGGGTACCTCTTGCAGGTTCGATGGGATCCGTGTCCTCGTCCATATCCATCGCATTGTCTTCGGAGAAATGGTCCTCTGGTCCTAGTGGGTTAAAACCTACTGGTTCTTGGATAAAGTTTGCCGGGTTGAATCGGACCTGAAAGGCAGGAGTAGGGTCGCCATAGGAATGGTGCGAAAGGGATCGCTGGAGAGGTATATATGAAGGTTGAGGGTTATCGGGTTCGTTTTCTGAATTCGGCCCAAAAGAGTGATGGTATGAAGGTGTCGAACTGTGCGAGGTAGACCGTCTAGCGGGCTCAAAGAGGTTCCTCCTACGCCTCTGAGGTTCTTCACTCCTTGTGCTCGAAGGAGCTCGCATATGTGAAGGTCCGGCCTCGTGATCATTGTGAGTAGTGATCGGCCCTTTGCCTCTTCCTGCTCTTCTGATTGCTGGTGGCATATTTCCTGCTTTCATAAATTTTAAATCAACAGTAAACAATAAAGGACAATTAGAACATCAATCCGAATTCGTCCTATGTTCTTGTCTAGACTCGAGTATGTGCAATTGTGTCATTGAGATTAAACACATAAGGATAGAGTTTAATTCACTCAACGTTGGCTCTGATACCAACCTGTCACACCCCGATTTCCACACTTCTCACCGGTGGGCCCGGTGGGGGATTACCGTGACGTAGTTGGCAACAATATAGTCAAACCACACAATATTTGAATGCACAGCGGAAGCATAAAGATATATATATATATATTTCAACCAACAAATGTAATATCCAAGTATCACAAGTAGTCAAAATAATCCACAGGGGATCAAAAGTAAAATAGGAAATAATGTTCAACAGAAAATGGCATCCAAGCTTGCGAGACTCTAACGATGCTAAGGAGTGGCCAGCCTATTTCGTGTAGAACCTGCATTTAATGTTTTTGGGGAAAATACGTCACTGGTAAATACATTCAACCGACACTTTTGTAAAATGTTTAATAAAATTGATTTGAATGCACGTGGCACAAACTTTTATAACTTGGGATAATTAATCAAATCTAATCTTGTAAAAGAATTACATGTTCGTTATGCGTTCAGTCGCCCGGTTCGTGTCGGGTTTAAGGTTAATTGACACACCACATAGTATAAAACCGCGGCGGGAAAACCAACGGTTATACCTTTATAAATATGGACACATTGTCGGGTGTACGCCTACACCCGCCTGTCAAGGTCATGGCCATTTCGTAGAATGATGCCAAGGATATCCGGGACATGGTCATTAAACTCCCAAAAGCGTAAAACAAACAAAACCAAATTTTTAAACGGGTCACATTGATAATACTCAACTACTAAGGTCAATTGCCCGACCAAGCGGTATTTTATATACCATACCCCAAGCCCGTATAAGGGGAAATAAGTTAAAAGTATTTACCAGAGCAAGTAATAACCACAACAAGCAAATGCAAGTATCTTTTACTGGTCTCCTATTCTGGAACGAAGGTTTATAATAAGCTATTAGAATCCTAACGGGTCTTTAATTTAGCCTAAGCTTAGACCGGTTAGTTTCAAATGATAAATACGGTTTAATCACATGATCGGCGAAAACCGGGAATGGAATGTGGTTTGGACCCAACAAGTTCGGAGACTTGTATATTATGGGTAAACTAAACACATTCAGGATTTTGAGGTAAAAACGACAAGGTTGGACCCGTTTTGGCTAATTTATGTAAACTAGTTACATAAACTGAACCGAACGCGAAATTGGCGAAACGGGTAACCGCAAGAGTCTTACACAGGTTTCCTAAGTCAATATGCTTTAAAGAGGTGGTGGTATCAGTAGGATACCTTCCATTATGCCCATAGTGAGTTTAATCCCAATATACGCCCCGTAGGGGTATTTTGGTCATTTTAAAGATTATAGAAGAGATTTCCGGGTTATACAGGAAATCTGAGCTTTCTGACCAGGTTATAAAGTTCAAAATACTTTATTTATTATTTAAAATCAGTAGCAATTGGATTCGGGTCAAAATACCGTGCAGAACTCATTTTATGTTCGAAAATGGCATATTTGGTATTTACCGAATCAAGGCCACAACCGCAGGTTATGAATAGGTTAAAAATAATTAAATATCTTTAAAAAACTCAAAATATTATTTTACATCAGTGTGTAAAAGGTTTGGTGTCGAAATTCGGGTTTAGATAAGCTTTATGCTAATTGCGCCGTTAAATTACAAAAGTTTTCTTAATTGCGCTATTTAGCATAACTCCTATTCTAGGCCTCGGTTTGACAAGAAATTTTAGGGACATGCTTAGAATTCAGTAACTAAGGTTATTGTTCTTTCACATGTCCAAAATTCTCGTTTTAAAGATAAAAGGGCATGATGGTCAACCTTAAGCATATAACGGAAATATGCAAAAGACTCAGACAAACAACGAACTAGCCACAGAGGGTTATACCATCATGTAACCTGGTCCTAAGAGAGTCCTAAGGCATATCTAAAACATACCAATGCCGGTCCGAACTGAAGTTAAAGCAAAAGTCAAAGTTTTGCGACTTTCGGTTCCGAACCAGGTTAGAATAGCAAATGGTCGGATCAAACAAGCTTAGACCAGTTACAATACTTATTATCAAGTTATATAAGTGATAAAACAGGTTACATGCCATCTACATTGTTAATTACGCGTTAAATCGAAAATTAGCATTCTGTTGACTTTTTCTAAGCAACTTTGACCCGACATTTGGACTAGTTAGAGTGGGAATCATAGGGTGCCCTTTTAAGGGTTTACTACCCACATAATTAACAACATATAAGTATCTTTGATTCAACTCATCACTGGACCATTAGTGATTAATCGTTAAGTCAACCGTTAATTACGACAGTTTGACTTCTAAGCGATAACTAAGCAAAAACTTAACTAAGAAGGGTTAGGCACACTTACTGAAGTCCTATGCACGACCAGAGATGAGTAGTGAAGACACTTGAGCTCCAGAAATGATTAGAAGTGTTGAAATGAGGTGTGGTTACAATGGTTGCACATAAGGCCTTTATATAGTGATCTTAGATGCATTAGATCATGCCACACAACTCTACAAGTGTAACCGGATCATCAACAAGTGTCCCTGAGCGCTAGGGGTCGTTTAGGGGGTGCCCATGCTGTTAATAATGGCTCCTAAGTCGGTTAAAACACCAAACAGTGCTTCTGTCCGAATTTTCTGTATCTAGGAGTCTGACGAGGCCCACGTCAATGATCCAACCACTCTTACGCGGCCCGCCTGAATCTTCCTGTCAGAGCCCATATCTTTTACTGTCCACGCGGCCCGCGTAAGCCTTACGACAACTCTTACGCGGCCCGCCTGAGGCCTGCTGTAAGATTTTCAAATCTTTTTCAATTATTACAGTCGGCTCTTGGCGTTTCGAAGGGGTAACTTTGCACTTTGGGCCTCTCTTATTTACGTATAAGGGCCTCGTGACTTTTACCCGCTTTGTTAAGCCCTCGGTTAGTTTACAACTACCCGAAAAGTCCTAACTTTCAATGTTGACGCTTTTAACCCCTCATGTACGAATTCGATCATGACTTTCTCATTTTAAAACGGAACTTGATGAAATTTATACCGTGCATTCTATTGAGTATATTATACTGTTACATAGCCTCGGGTTTGTTAAAGGGTCACTCAGAGGTATAACTTAAACATGTTGACACATTTGACCCCTGTAGTTTGTAATTTCCTCGCTTTCTTCCACATTTCGTTCCATATGATCCATGATTCATTCGTTTGAAGGTACGAGCATCACGTAGGGTTACTGTAAAGTATTTTTATCACTTGTTGACATTCTGAACCCTTAAATTCACATACTTTCTATGTTTGTCAACTTTAGTCCCCCCTATAGAAACCATTGCCACGTGCAAACTTATGACACGTGTCAATGCATTATAGTTCGCAAATTTTCGAGGTGTTACAATTCCAGGTGCCCCTATGTGGCTAAATACTGCCTAGCAAGTCCCTGGTTTCGAAAACCATGCTCATAAGTCGGTGCAAGAGGCTGAACAGGCAGCTGTCCAGTTTCTGCTGCCAGCGACAGGCTTACGGACCGTAAGCCTAAGCTCTTGTGGTCCGTATGCAGCTCTTGCGGACCCTATGCTGAAATGGTTGCGGTCCGTAACCGACCTTTGCTGAAATCGCCCAGGTATGCACCTTACGGACCGTAAGCTTAAAGCCATACGGTCCGTAACCGATGGCCATAAGCCAAAAATTTTACAAACTTCCAAGTATTGACCATGCAACTTACAAGTCCGAATTCACATGCTATCCTTTTCAGTTGTGGGTCCTTTAGCTCAGCCATTGCATGCTTTCATGTCCCTTACATGTTTTTGGATCCATGTGGGAGTTTAAAGTTGACGGAAATACCAAAAACAAGTCTTGGATTCTCATAATAGTTGAACAAGTTAAATTAACTACTTCCAACTCGCATTAGACTAGGATTTAAATCAAAATTTTAGTAGTAACATTCCTAATAGCCCAATTTCCATATAAAGGATGGAATTTTATTTATTTAGAAAACAACCGGTTAATATATAAGATGTTTATCAAACGATTTAAGGATCTTGGAATTTATAAATTTGGGCCGCTCAGAGGTGTTTTAATAACATGTTGCCCTTGGGTCGTTCAGAGGTATTTTTAATAACATGACGCCCTCTTTAAAATCCTACCATACATCTTTTTATTTGATCCGGGTTCCTGACACGTTTGTCTCATGACACGTGTCTTTATTTTATTGGGCAGGAATTTTCGAGGTGTTACACTATTAACTATAAAAAAGCCGCTAACACAAAGTCCACGACCTAACATACATTCTTACATAGAAGACATCCACAAGAACGCAAGTGAAACATATGATAAGGTTAAAACAAGAACAAGTACGCATATACATCAAATCATTGAAACCAAAGTTCGTTACTTTAGTACTTAAATCCACATAATAAATCCAAAACCGACATTAACATAATCAAAAAATGTAATCATCGTACGACCTAGGTAGAGAAAAGAAATCTTGCCTAACATCTTTAACAATTCAAGAACAAGATCTAATTTAACAAGCATAATCATGATTGAAAGATAATAAACGAAGAAACGAAGAAACCCGATGTAGAAACCATGGAAATCTGGATCTGAACGTCCAAAGTCTTCAACTTTATGCTTCACCATCATCAAAATTACCTTCTCCAAGATTAAATTCGTCTAGGGTTTGCCAAGTTATGGTTTTTAGAGTATAAATTCGTATTTATAACTTCTATAACAAAATCCAAACCCTAATCAGTTGATTCGTGAATTTTAACCCCGTTGCGTCATGTGACCATGTGCTCCCGCGACGTGGGCTTCCTATTTGACCAACTTTGACTTTTAGCTCGTCGCATCATGCGACGAGCCTTTCCTTTCCTCGCGAATCATGTGACGAAGCCTGTTTCTTGGTTTTCCATTCCCGTGATCCTCTGGATCACGTACGACTTGTCCGGAGGCTCGGTTTCTTCCATATTGACTCGTTTTTAGCTCGTTCTCTTTCGGAACCCTGCAAAGCACACATGACACGATAATATACTAAAAGAAAGATAAAAGCCACACAAAACGACTCGAAATATAATACAACCTATACATGGAAACAGATGTAATTTACATTACATCACCCATACATCGCAAGACACAACTTTAGGTCCGACTATGCTTGAGATAACTCCTTCATCTATCGAGACAACCCTACCTCTAATGAGGTCCACTTATGAATGTAAGTCCAGCAAGCTACCAGTTTATTCCAACTCTACTTACTTAGCTTCCTTTGCTTCTTTATTGCAAATGTACATTTGATAACTAAACACGAACTGTATAGAGATGTTGTTTCTAATCCTCTTTGCCAGAATAGCTTCGTTGAGAATGATTCTAGTCTAGTTTGTGGCCTATTAGAAGTGGAAGGCGCTCTAGTTTAAAGAGGGAGAAGGAGCCCTTGAACGGAAAAATATATAGGAGGATTTATTCAATCACATAGTTTGAGCTCCTAGTATATGGCGTCGTCGGGGTTTCTATTTGATTGTATCGACAAGCCCAATGAATTAACATTTACCTATTGGTCCAGTTCATCATTCTTGGGAAAGCAGATCATTTTTTATGAAAGGGATGAGCTTCAAGAATGATTCGGAGTTCTTAGAGTGGAACCACATAGTACCAGACACTAGATAGATTTCCAAAGGTTGAAGAGCTAACTACCCTTCATCAGACACAACTATAGGATTTGGTTCCACTACCACCTGGTAAACATGCAATTGGTTGTCATTGTGTATATAAGATTAAAACAAGTTTGATGGGTGTATTGAGTGATATATGGTCAAACTTGCAGCAAAAGGATATTCACAAAAGTATGGTATGGATTATGAGGATAAATTTGCCCTTCTCTATTTCGAACTCTTATAGTAGTTACATCTTTTTGTCGGTGGAAGATTTATCAAATGAATATCAAGAATTCCTTTCTGAATGGTGATCTCCATCAGGAGGCTTTCATGATCTCTCTTCCAGGAATTGCTCATTAGCGCGGTGTAGTTCGGAAAGTATTATATGGTCTCAAACAGGTTCCTCGTGGTTGGTTTGAAAAATTCTCTACATATTTTACTTCCCTTGGTTTTGTTCCTAGTAATCACGATTCAGCATTGTTTATTTGATTTACGAGTGTTGGATGCTTTCTTCTATCTTTATATGTGGATTATTTCATTATCACAAAGATGGTTATGATGGTATTGAGTCGTTGAAGAGTGATTTGGCTCACCATTTTCTATGAAGGATGTATGCTACCGTATTTTTTGGGTATTGAGGTGGCTGAGCCTGAGAAAAGATACCTAATTTATCGAATATATATATATATATATATATATATATATATATATATATATATATATATATATATATATATATATAGGGTTGAGTTCATTTCAGAACTCTAAATAACTACAGAACTTTCAGAACTCCTAATAAACAATCATTTTATATATAAGTTTTTGTATTTAGGATCTTTTTATCATCTATTATATGTATTTCTTTGATTACACACATGTTAAAAGTAGTTTACGTATGTTTAATTGCCAAAATTATATATATGTGTCATAACTAATTACATATATGTAAAAATAACTAGTTTACATATGTGTAACTATAAAATTAAATATAAAAAATGATAAAATTACTCTTAACATGTATGTAATCGTAAAAATACACATAATAAATGATAAAATTATCCTAAACATAAAAATATATAAATAAAAAGATTGTTTATTAGGAGTTCTGCGAGTTCTGTAAATATTTATGGTTCTGAAATGATCCCGGCCCTATATATATATATATACATATATATATATATATATATGTGATCGGTTTCAACTAGCAAGACTTGGCAAGACTTTCTGATAATACAACTATAGACATTTCTCTTGAAACCAATGCATGATATTCTCCCACTGATAGTGTTCTCTTGATTGATCCAAGTTTGTATCATATTATTGTAGGTAGCTTGCTTTATCTTACAACTACTCGTTCGGATATTGCTCATGTTCATGTGATTAGGCAATTTATTACTGCTCCTAACTCTGTTCACTAGGAGTTATTCTTTGTATTCTTCTTTAGTTCTCCCGTGATATCATCGTGGCACTCAGTTTTATAGTCTTTTGTTTCCCTCAGAATCCTCTTTGGAGTTGCGTGCCTAGAGTGATGATGATTGGAATGATGATCGTAATGTTCCCAAATCCACCACTAGTTTTTTGTATTTTCCTTGTAGATTCATTAATCTCATGTAAATGTAAGAACATGATGTTATTTGGAGATTTGAGATCTTCTACTGAGACCGAGTATCGTGCTATGGCTGTTACTAGATGTGATATTGTTTAGTTATGATGGTTCTTGCAAATATGGGTGTTACAATATCTCAGCCTACCCCTAACATTGTGATAACTAAAGTGTTATGCAAATTGTTAAGAACTCTATTTTTCATAACGAACAAAACATATTGAAATTGATTGTCTTTTTACTCGTCATCATCTTTAGCTTGGAAAAATCTCACTTCGCTTCGTTCCATCAGCCTTGTAGATTGTGGATGCGTTCACCAAGGCTCAATTAACGTCTCGATCTCGGTTCTTATGTGACAAACTCTCAATGCTAATTATTATTGCATTGTGACTTTAGGGGGGAGGGCGGGGATGTTAGCATGATAAATAAGTTTACTTTACTGTGGCATTTGGCCAATTACCTAGTAAGCATGTAACCCGGTTATACAACATGTATTTCTTTTTCTTTTGGTTCTTGATGCATTTCTATTGAATAAATTCTAGCCGCTTTCCCTTTGCATATGTTTGTTTTTCAACACATGTGAGAGTAAATGAACTTTACTTGTGGGCCTCAACCCCAAGTTTGTGAGGAGGGAGTGGATACATTTAGTACTACCCTACGCAAACTGTAAAAACTATATGTGTAACTAACTCGTAAATTTACTTTATCCTAAAGCTTATTTTTATATCTTTTATTAATGTAGAGATATAAGTTTCAACAATCTTAGTGGAAAGATCCCACCATCTTTTTCCCAACTAGTAGATGCAGACTACATGTATGTGAGACTATCTTCAACCATATTTCATCTCCATCTAGTTAATAAGTATGATCATTCTCTAAGGTGACCACTATTTAATAGTTTTTTGACAGAAAATAAACTTACTGGACCTATGCCTGGGTGGGTGTTGTCAAGCACCAAGAACGTGTAAGAGGATTATCTTTCCTTTATAATTATCATTTCACTCTACGGTTCACATCATCAAATGATAAAATAAATAACCTTACTAAATTTTGGTAAATGTATGTCTTGAAAAAAAGGTGATGCAACCTAACCATATTAGTAGGATATATAACTTGGTTTCCAAATAGGTAATTATACTACGAAGGTAACCATTTATGCATTTCCAGGGATGTTTCATATAATCATTTTACATGGGACAGAGTTTCCGCTCCCAAAAAGTGTGAACAAGATCCGACGTAAGTTGTTCTTCTTCCCCATAACAAAAAGGTCACATGTATGTATGCATGCATGCTAGAGTTGGGTTTGTCAGGGCATTCAAAGTCCGTTCCTCATCCTCACCTATATTAATGTAACTCGTTACCCCTAAAAGTAATTCAACTTTTAAAAATCTCCCATATTATATTCTCCATGTCTATCTCAATTTAGTTAGATAATAATTTATTAATAAGTTTTTGTTATTCTTTCTCTTTCTTTCTTTCTTTCATTCACATTTATTTAATATATATATATATATAGGGAAAGGTTATCATACAAAACACCTTATCGTACATTAACATACGCGAAGGGTGTAACCGTTCGATCAGGTAAGTAATCACGCATGGAACAGTTTTTTTTTGATAATCACGCATGGGAGGCACAAATCACGCATGGAACCCTAATTAATCACGCATGGGGGCCTTTATTATACAAATCACGCACGTTGTATGTTAATCACGCACGTTGTAATCTTGTCGCGTACGTTAACGTACGTTTAGGCTTTTTGTACATTATACTTATTCTATATATATATATATATATATATATATATATATATATATATATATATATATATATATATATATATATATATATATATATTAAAGACAAAGGTCGGTGTTCCTTTAACTTTTGAAAAATAACATATATAGCCCTTACACTTTTATCTTCTTTCAACTTTCAAATAACCATCAAAAGTTACAATTCCAACCCTTATATTTTTAATTCTTTCATTTCACACTCTCAAACTAAGTAAGTTATTCATTTCCAACTTTGGTAATTGATAACTTTGATCCACCAACTTTTTGTACTTAATAACTTGACGTCTTATTTTACTACGAATTGCTTTTACGACTATAGATCATAGCACACATTAATATACTTTTTTATCTATGTATAACCATGTTAATGTCGAAATTACTTTTACGACTTTACACGGTTCTCTAAAATATTGTTACAACTTTACACCACAATGAGCGATTCATACTCTTTTTTTATCCATATCTAATGACGTTAATGTCAAGAACGTACTGTATATAACAAAGTCAAACACGTGTAATGTCGCGTGTAGGTATCACACGTTAATGTCATCACCGTATACTGTAACCGCAATGCTTATATTATACAGAGTTAGATCGGATATGTCAAAACATGTTTTTTATATGGTTAACGAATCATATAACGTGTCACCGACTATAAACAGCTAAGGTGTCGCCACCGTAATGCGCGACGTATGGTAGTTTTAACGTACCTGTCATTTTAAATTCACGTTTCAACGTAAACGACTCACGTTTTGACATAATTTTTTCTCTCAAACGAGTCTGGTACAAAATAATACGTTTTTATACTTATTTTGTGTACGTTCGTAAACTGTGTTAGAAAGCGAGTCGGGTCAAATATAATGCGTCTTCATTCGACGAAGACGTAAATTTTTTTTGGATAAAGAGTCAAGTCAAATATACACTATAAATGCAAGTTATTATAACTTTCGACGCCGCCGCAAAGCACGGCAGGTCAATATCCTAGTTATATATGGAAAAGGGATGAAGAATGAATAGTAACTACACAAAACTTAGGGATGGGGAACATGGATGGAGTAGTGTTTTTTATGTTTTTCTTACAATTTCTTTAATTTTTGAGGATGGAAATGGAATCGGGGATGAGTTGAGGATACATTCATATATTCTTAATGAAAACAAACTTTTTTGTTGTTTGTCTCAGAAATGTGGTGGAGAGCTATTCTTCCATAACGAATGAACAGTAAGACTTTACATTTTGCTAACTTCGTTTAAGGTCACACTAACCAAATCAAGTGTTGTGAGCATCATAACCAGGCCATCCGGGTCTTGGCCCAATCATAAATAAGTTGTTAAAGCCTGGTCACTTCCTTGCAAGAAGGGCGATATACTCTTGCTAAGGGCGTGCATTGGTCAGTTTTAACCTAAAACCGTAATCATAAGCGAACTTTCGATTGACTAAAGAATTATAACCAATTGGACACGGTTAATTGATTTTACATGTTGATTCGAACCGGTTATAGATGGTTAACATAAACAATAATTGGTGATCAAAATGTTTGGGTTTGAGTAAATAGTCCAAAACAATATAACTGGCCTCAAAGTTTAGGCATAAAATTTTTAACGACTTAATAAGTTGTCACTAGACATTTGGGCATGAATAATTTGAGTTTTACCATTTTAAATTCGTATATATTATATATAGCATACAAAAAAATATATATATATAATTCATAACATTAATAACAAATATTCAAACAATAGTACAATACAATATAATCAAACAATGATATACACGTTAACTGGATAACAATGAAGTGTAGTGGGTAGGTTCGATTAATCGTGGTTTTATTAAATCTCGAGCGGGTTTGGTTTTGCCAGGGACGGAAAATAGGAATAGCCAAAACCGACACACTAATTTCAGTTTTCAAGAAAACTCAATACCAAGTCAATAATTTCAGTTTAAGAAAAAAAAAAAAAAAACCAACACATCCATTTTTGGGTAGGTTTGTTATACCAATTCCGTTAATTTGGTTAATTCGGTTTTATGCACATCCTTGTCGTTGGCTCCCCACTTTCTCAAATACTATATACTGTACTTATCTTCATTTATATATTTACTAGTTTAGAAACCCGTATATCATATGTGGATTGAATAAATCATATATTAAATATGTAGTAACGAAAATTTAAGAATTATAAAATGATACTTGATGTTGGCAACAAAAAAGTTAAATATTCTTATTTTACTTGATGTCGTTTGATAATAGTTCTAACAAACCAAATGAAATCAAAAACCATTTTAAGTTTTCGAAGGGAATTTAATTAATTTTTTAAAATTTTTAATTGAACCATTTCAGGTGATAAAAAAAGAAAAGCAAGAAAAACTGTTGGTGCACTTGTGTCTGTACTTTGTCTGTATTCGATCACGATGTAAAACGATGTCTATGTTAGTCTTGTAAGTTTGACCAAGTCAACCATCCTCCTGGTTTGACTTGGCCAAACATTTAGAATATGGTTGTAAAATGTCTTGTGTCGAAGGATGAGCTCGAAAGATTGTGTATATCCTTCGAAGAGCTCGAAAGATACCGTTCGAGGGATGCAGATGGACCTCGAAGGATATGCCATCCTTCGAGGTATGTATGAATCCTTCGAAGACTGTCTGATCGATAGATGATGTTTCGATCAGACTGTCTGATCCTTCGACCATGCAACCAGTGTTGGGTATATATACCCATGCAGTGTGTTCATTTCATGGTAGACTTCGACAGACAAGAAACACTCGAGAGATAGTGAGAGCATTCTGTCCAGAACACACACACACACTTTGAGAGTTTGCAAACACATTTGTGAACATTGAGCTTGTAACCGGAACCTTTCATTCGTATTAATACAAGTGGTGTTAATCGGTGAACTTTGTGTGTTGTGTTTGTGCTTGATTCAACTCGGTTTGCATACTAGCTTGGATTCCGCACTTGCTAGTGTGTTAGTATAACAAGGTTAAGGTTGAACCTCATCCTCCGAGGGACCTACAAGTGGTATCAGAGCTAAGGCTCTTTACCTTGTTAAAAACCGGGTTTGTTCAAGGTCTTGGTGTGTTTGGACACTTGGTTTAGTACCCGTTTTTGGTGGTTTTCTTGCATTTATAAACATAAAAACGTGTTCTAAACCAACCGGGTGTGTTAAAAAGCGGGTTGGGTAACTTAAAACTTGTGATTAAGAAATTTGGTGATTTCCGGCCAAATTCCGGCTTATCTCCGGTGACCGGGTTCTGGATAAGGTTCTTCCATTTTGGGAATATCTTATTAGTCAAATCCTGTTTGGTGAAAAGGTAAGGTCTGACCATACCCTTTTGCCGAAAGTTGACTACCAACCCATCACCTTTTCACCAACCTGTCAACTTTGTGTCAGTTGTGTCAGAATAGATCGAAGGATATCTTTCGACATCGAACGATCATCTTTCGATCAAGGGAGCTTCGATAGATAGTCATCTTTCGAACAATCCTTCGAAGTTTGAGACTTATCCTTCGATCCAGGGAATCTATTCGAAGGATATATAGTCGAAAGATAAGGATATATATTCGAAAGATAAGGATCTTTCAAATTGTGAATCTTTCGAATTTGTGAATCTTTCGAAATCATTGTTCGAAATTCAACAGTGATCTTTCGAACACTGTTGATCCTTCGAACAAGTGTTGATCCTTCGATTGTGGTCTGTTTAGTGTTAACAAGTTTGTGTTTTTCAGATCCTTCGAGCTTGGATCCTTCGGCTGACTGTTATCTTTCGGGTAGAATTTATTTTTCTTATCAAAGATGAATCCGAGTTGGTGGGGAACTCCGGCTCCAGATAGTGGAAAATATACAAGTACAGGTTCCACTCCCTCATGGTGGGGTACACCGGCTCCAGATAGTGGAAAGTACACGTGTACAAGTCTATCACCTTCATGGGCCGAGTCTCCGGTGTCTACATCTTCACAAGCAAATGCCATATCATCAAGTCAATGGGCATTAGTATCGAATCAAACTCCGAGCATCCAAAGTATCTTATTGAGCGAAAGCGAAACCGGAAGTTTGAATCGACCTCCGAAGCTGATGCATTTAAATGAATATCCGGGCTGGGTTGATAGATTTCGTACATACGTACTTGGGCAAAATACCGAACTGTGGATACGTTTCACTACAGATTTCGATCAAGCTATAGAGGTTGCTGCTTCAGATACTGCTACGTTTGCCGATCTTCCTGAAGATCAAAAGAAAACGTATGATCTGGAAAAGAAAGCATACGCAATACTCACTCAGGCGTTGAGCAAAGATATCTACCACCAGTTTGTCAGTTTCAAGACAACAAAGAAGCTGTGAGACGGGTTGAAAACCAGAGGAGTAGGGAATGAAGCAACACGTCAATTGCGTCATGATCTGCTCAAGAAAGAATTTGACTGTTTCACGTGCATGGATAAGGAGTCTTTGGGAGACATGACAAGCCGGTTTTAACACTTGCTTACTGAGTTGAATAATTTTGTTGTAGCGACAACTCAAGCAGAAGTGGTGAAGAAGTTTGCTGATGCTTTGCCTCCCCAATGGAGTAGTTTCTTGGAAATCTTGAAGTATAACGGAGTTTTGAGAACTACAAATATCAACGACTTCGTGCAACTTTTAGAAAACAAGGATCAGGAGGAAACATTAAAGGCAAAAAGAGTTCCATTGCCACAGAATCCAGAAATGTATTATGGAACTTCCAGTTCTTCGTCTACAAGAACCGGTCCACATGCTCCACTACAAACGGTGTTTGTCACAAGTACAGATATGTATGGCAATCCGGTGCAAGTTCCTGTTAAGCCACCTCCCACCACAGACATGTATGGAAATCCAATACAACCACCTCCTCCTCCTCCTGATCAACAACACGCATGTTATGGAGGAACATCATCTGCTGGTCAGCAATCAAAACCTAATACAGTGCAGCTCGACACTTCAAGCTTCTCAAAGGTCAATGTAGAAGTAGCAAGGGAACACATGGAGCTTCTTAACACTGTAGTGAGCGCGTACTGTGGGTTAATAGAAGGTCAGATTGGCAACATTAATCTGACACAAGAAGACTATCGGCAGATTGATAAGGAAGAGATGGACTTGATGGATATCAAGTGGGCCTTTGCTAGTGCTGTGAGAAGGGCAAAGGATTGGATGGAAAGTACTGGCAGAACCAGCTTGGAGAGCAAGAAAGACACCAAATATGGGTTCGATAAACAGGCAGTGAAATGCTTCAACTGTGGTGAACGGGGTCACTTTAAAAGGGAATGTACAAAGCCAGCACAGCACGGGAACCAGAACCCCTTCAGAAACCAAGGCAACCAGCAGAACCAGAACAGAAACAATGAGCGTACATTAGTGCCTGTCAACAACCAAGCCAACCGGGCACTTGTGGTTCAAGTGGATGAAGGTTGTGACTGGTCAATCCAGTTGAGTGGTGATGCTCCAGATGGAACAGCATGTTTTGCACAAGTTGTGAAGAATTTGGTTCACACCAGTGGTGGAGAATCTTCCGCCAGTGGTGGTGAATCTTCTGAAGATGAAGACTCTTCTGGGTACAGCAGGAGTGTTGATGAAGAATCATCCAGTTCAGGTGATGATCATGTGGGTGAGACAGCAAATGTTTCGGGTGATGCTGACATTGATGAGCTTTTGGAGGAAGCTGCAGCACTAAGTGATAGAAGATCTATTCTGGTGGATCAAGCTGCTTATACTTCGTCTTCTCTCCATTCAGCCTTTATGGCTAATGTCGACGGTTCATCAAGTCAGGTATGTGTCGATGAACCCACTGTTATAAATTGTGATGAATGTGATAGGCTGCGTGCTAGATGTGCTGATGTAGAGAAAAGTATGTCTGAGTTGCAAGGCAAACATGATGCTTTAGAAGCTAGTTTGTTTGACTTGCAAGACAAACATACTACAGTGAATGAGAATTTGTGTGACTTGCAAAGTAAGCATGAAGCTTTGCAAGAAAAGTATGATGTGACTTTTATTCACAATCAGAAATTGACTGTGGACCTTTCCAAATGTACAAAAGCCAATATGTTTCATGAAAATCATGAAAAGGAGTTTAAATCGGTAATCGAAAAGTTAAAGAAAGATAAAACCGAGTTAACTAAAATGGTTTTCAGAAAACAAACTGACATTAATTTGTATATATCTCGCCTTGAGACAATGCAAAAAGAGATGGCTTGTGTAAAAACGGAAAGTGAGGCAATCCAACTCAAGTTAGATAGTTATTTGAGTTCTAGCTATGTGTTGGATCACATCATTGATGTCCAAAAGGAGAAAAGGGACGTCACGTGCATAGGCTATAAGAATTGTCCACCACCAGTGAGACATAATTATGATGCCATGCCGGATGAGGAGGACAGAGTGTTCTTTGAACCATCTGTGCCTCTAGATGTGAAAGAGTTTGCAGCAGGACTCGGATACCAGAAAGAAGTATCCTCAGATTCAGATGTGTCAGCAGATACAGGTGTGTCTTCTGCTGAACTGAATCAGGATCCTCCAGTCATTACTAAGGATGCTGATTCTTCTGATGATGAATCTGATGATGCTGTCCCAGCAAAGTCTGATGCGGTAGTCAAAAATGAGGACATACCTCTCGAGAATCACATTCTATGTGATCCTCCTGCAAAACCCGCTAAGACTGTTGCAGTTGAGTCCTCGTCTGCAACAGAGTCGGAGAGTGTGAACTTGCTGTACACTCTGGTTGGTGATGATAAGATTTATTCAGACAAAGACTTTCCCATTAAGAATGTGAATCAATCCTTAATCAGCAAAGTTTTTGAAAACTCGACAAGTAGGTTTTTGGGAAAGACAGGACCATGTGTTACAGTTACACAGTGTCCTCCTATTCCAAAGGCCGAAATTCGAAAACAATTTGGCAACAAGAAATTACCAACAGTGCAGAAACAGCAAAATCACACCAAGCCAAAAGCAAAATCACCGGCTCAAACTCAAAAGAAGCCGAATCAGAAGAAAAACAAAAATGTAAACTTTGTGAAATCGACGGGAACGGACAAAATTGAAACGTTTGAAAATAAATCTAACTTAGATTTTGTCAAGAAAGCTACTGTTCTGAAAAGAAATGAACAAACCAGTTCAAAGCCTAGTACCTCGGGTTCACAAAGTTCAACATCATCGGCTAAACGATCACATGATACTTCGGGGTTTGTTGAACGAAGATCATGTTTTGAGTGTGGAACAATTGGACATATAATTCGAAATTGTCCATATCTTCATAAAAAAAAAGAAAAAGTTGATGTTCCCCGTGACCAAACTGACCGCAGGCAAACTGTTTCTGCAAAACAAGATCCCCGCCTTGTAAAAGAAAGGAAAAAGAAACAGAAACGCCAACAAGTCAAGAAAATTGAAAAGGCAATTAAAACCGATGTGGTTAACAAAACATCTGTTTCTGTAAAACCAGACAATTCAAAAACTTCAGACAATCATGAAGTTAAAATTTTAAAGAACAACACTGGTAAAACAAAACAGACCTGGAAACCAAAAACGGTTAATGAATCAGGGGGACCATCACAATTTACCAACCATCAAAGACAAGAAGTTATTGTCATTGATGAAAATGGAAGACCCAAGACCACAATGGCTTGGGTCCCCATCTCCAACTAATTGATTGAGTTCATGTGCAAGGTGTTCCAGGAGGAACTATCAGTAGTCATTGGATTGTTGATAGTGGGGCATCCAGGCACATGACAGGCGACATGAAGCTTCTCTACGACGTTAAATCTATTAGAGGAGGTTATGTTGCTTTTGCTGGAGATAAGGGAGGATATATTACGGGTGAAGGAATGATATCCAACGGGATTGTCAGCTTTGACAAGATCAACTTTGTGCAACAACTTGATCACAATCTTCTTAGTGTTTCTCAAATTTGTGACAAGCAATTCTCAGTACACTTTGATGCTAATGGATGTTATGTGCTGAAACCCGGCTTCAAAATTCCAAAAGAATGGATTCTCTTGTCAGCTCCAAGGATAAATGATTTGTACGTCCCTGATATGAGCCAAGCTATTACTACGTCTGCACAAGCAACTTGTTTCGTTTCCAAAGCCACAGAAAAAGACACTATCTCTTGGCACAGACGAATGGGTCACATTCACTTACGTAAAATGAATCATTTGGTTTCAAATGAATTGGTGAATGGTGTTCCTCTTAAAAATTTCCATCTTCAAGACGTCTGTGTTTCGTGCCAGAAGGGTAAACAAACGAAGAAGAAGCACCCTACAAAGAAGATCAACACAGTGGCAGTTCCTCTTGAACGTTTGCACATGGATTTGTTCGGTCCTGTCAAGCACAAGAGTATTCGGGGTGATCAATACTGCCTCGTGATAACTGATGATTATTCAAGATTTTCTTGGGTGGCGTTCATGGCACACAAGAGTGAAACCTTTGGCATTACCAAAAACTTGATCATTCAGATTGAGAATTTGTATAAGTTGAAGGTTAGGCGGATACGTAGCAACAATGGTACTGAATTTAAAAATCATGCCATGGCGGAGTTTTGCACTTCAAAGGGTATTCTTCATGAGTTTAGTGCAGCTTATACTCCTCAACAGAATGGCGTCGCTGAACGTAAGAACCGCACATTGATCGAGACTGCTAGGACAATGTTGGTAGAGTCGCAGTTGCCCATTCCATTCTGGACTGAAGCTGTGGCCTCTGCATGTTACACATTGAACCGACTCCTTACAGTCAAAAGGCACAACAAGACCTGCTTTGAGCTTCTTCAAAAACGGAAACCAGATTTGTCTTATCTTGAACCGTTTGGAGCTCCATGCACAATCATCGATCCTAATGGAAAGTTTGGGGCAAAAGCAATTGATGGATACTTTCTTGGGTATGCCACCCCTAACTTACGAGTCTGGAATCTAGAGACTAAAAGGGTCGAAGAATGGTCTGAGGTCAGAGTACAAAGGCACACTTTGCCAGTCAAATGTCCGGGTCAGCCTTGGATGTTTGAGTACGATGACTTTTTCAATTCAATCAATGTTGAAGCCGTTGAAGAAAGTGCTGCGGCAAGGATGTTTTTCGAGAGTGACAATGCAACAGTTTCACCGGTGGTTCGCCCAATTCTTGTCAATCAAGAACCATCTTCGGTGAACAATAATACTCTCGACAATGAGGATTTTCACGATGCTGCTGAATTGAACGAATCTTCAGAGGATGATGAATTTCTAGATGCAGATCAAGAAGCTCCGACAACAGCAGTTCATGGTACTTCAGAGGGTACTCCTCCAGTGGATACTCATAGAACAGACTGCATCATCCTCTTCGTCAATTCCAGGCATTGATTTAGTTGTTGATCTCAATCTCAACAACCTGGGTATAAATATTCCAGTTCCAGATAATCCAGAAACAAGGATTCATAATACCCATCCTCAACAAAACATCATCGAAAATGTGCAAAGTGGCATTCAAACAAGAAACATGTTGCGAAACAACAACAATGCAGGCCTGTATGCAGCTATTCGAGAATCCGGGCAACAAAACGATTGGTCTTTCGCATGTTATGTCTCACAGGAAGAACCAAGAACTTGGAAAGAAGCCATGAAAGATAACTCTTGGGTTGAGGCAATGCAGGAAGAACTGCAACAATTCCAGAAGCTTGGTGTCTGGAAACTCGTAGAGAAACCTGCTGGATACAAGAAGATTGGTACCCGTTGGGTTTTCAAATGCAAAAAGGATGACCGCGGAGTTGTTATCCGGAACAAAGCACGTTTAGTCGTTCAAGGTTTTCGTCAGATAGAAGGGATCAACTACAACGAAGTCTATGCACCTGTTGCACGTCTGGAAGCAATTCGGATCTTTCTGGCTTATGCCTCATTCAAAGGATTCAAGGTTTACCAGATGGACGTCAAAAGTGCATTCTTACATGGTGTGGTTGAAGAAGAGGTATATGTCGAACAGCCTCCAGGTTTTGAAGATCCTATCCATCCCGATCGGGTTTGGTTGCTCAACAAAGCTCTCTATGGTCTTCATCAAGCACCGCGAGCTTGGTATGCAACCTTATCTAACTATCTGCTGGAGAACGGTTTTCGAAGAGGTCTTATCGACTGTACTCTTTTCATCAAAGAACAAGATGGAGATCTTCTTCTGGTACAGGTATACGTTGATGATATTATTTTCGGTTCTACTAATGATGTCTTGTGTAGGAATTTCGAGCGCATTATGCAGGATAAATTCGAGATGAGTGCTATGGGGGAAATGACCTTCTTCTTGGGCCTACAAGTACAACAAACTGAGTCTGGGATATTCATCCATCAGACTAAATATGTTGGTGACATCTTGAGCCGGTTCCAGATGTCTGATGCAACGCCCATTGGTACCCCATTGCCGATAAATCACGGAATTACTCCAGACTTGAAGGGTGAAGCTGTTAGCCCCACACACTATCGCGCAATGATCGGATCTCTTATGTACCTCACAACATCAATGTAGGTCCCTTTTCGCGGAGGATTACGAACCTAAACCTTGTTATACTAACCCACTAGCAAGTGCGGAATCCAAGCTAGTAGGCAAACCGAGATGAAGCAAGTACAAACACAAACACACAAGATTCACCGATTAACACTACTGTATTAATACGTATGAAGGTTCCGGTTACAAGCACAATGTTTACAAACCTAACTTGCAAACTCTCAAAGTGTGTGTGTGTGTGTTTTCAGCAGAGTATCCTCTCTATCTCTCAGATATGCTCTCTCTTGGTGTCTCACTGAAATACAACACACTGCATGGGTATATATACCCATACACAGCAGGTCTTGGTCGAAGGATCCGATAGATGGTCCGAAGGATCATCTATCGATGACAACATGTTCGAATGATCAGCAATGACCTCGAAGGATAATCCTTCGAGGTCCAACAATTCGAAGCATATCTTTCGATCACCTCGAAGGATCGACAGTATCCTTCGAGGCTATCCTTCGATTCAGACTAGCATATTACAAACAGATTGACCAAGTCAAACTAGGAGGATAGTTGACTTGGTCAACTTACAGACTAACTTTGGACATCGTTTATATACAGACCGAATACAGACAAAGTACAGACACAAGTGCACCAACAAACTCCCCCTTGGCTGTAGCTTTGTCTTTATCTTCTATAGTTGTAGACTCGTCTCGAACTTCGACGGTCTTTGGTCTTCGAGTTCTCAAAACTCTGATGTCCTTTCACGTCTTCAAAGTCGGAGGATCTTCAAAGTCTTCACGTCTTGAAAGCAGAGAGTGTATCAACAAACTACCCGTATCATGTAGGAAGTGTGTTGACAAGCTCCCCCTTAACATAAGCTCCCCCTTGAGTTATGCTCGTGAATGGACTTTATCTTTATGAAGTGAGATCCTTGTGGTGTTGATGATGGTCAGCGGCTACTCGATCATCTTCATCTTTTGAGCGCCTTCTCGTCGTGTCTTCATTCCAAAGCTTGTCATCGACCATGTTCTCCTAGCCTTTAGAATCTGCACATCCAAGAAATCTAAACACGTAATGAGAACAACTGCTTGGAATATAGTTAGTATAACCAAAAGACACACGAATGACCATGTCATTATCAACCACCGTCCGACAGTTTGAAAGTTTAATAAATTTGTCAATTTTAGATTTAACTTTCAAAACTTGCAAATTTTGACCGTTTATGAAGATTTAGTCAATTCGGTTTTCGTTCAGGTTTCAGGTAACGAAGACTCGAGTTCCAACATCGTACGATCGAAAATAAAGTAGAAAGAAAATCTTTTTGGCTTTTATAAAGATTATATTAAAACACACCTAAAATCTTTTTGGTATTTTTGAAATTAAAAGACAACAATTTAAAATCCTTTGAGTGTTATCAAACGACATCACCGCTAATGTCGTGCTGATATGCACCAAACGACGAAACTGTTTAAAAGAAAAACAATAAAAGTTAAGCAGTAAATAAATAAATATATACAGACATTCTTTTTGCGAGTTTCGAGGGTAAGAGAATCATATCAGTGTACGGTCATGCCAAAACACTCTTGTTGTTCAGTTAGTTAACATTAAGATAAGCATCCTATAACAATTATCGGTATTGTTGTCCACTTAAGCTCAACTTATCAGATGTAATCATGGCGAGGGGATACGTTAAGGTATGATTTATACTTACCGACCGGTGTTCATCCACATCACGACACATTCCCGTATCAAGGTATGCACGAGAGTTCATCTTACCGGTGAGTATACCGATTATCATCTGTTTGACCGTATAAAATGTGAGATACTCACTTATTTTGATTTGAAAAACAAGCCCTATGTGATATAATCACTTATTGATGAGGAACTTGATTTTCATATGCATGAGGGCACAGGTGCAAGTCCGTGAACAGGTCAGTACTTCCGTACAGCAGAGAGACGAACTTGACACCCGGATAAATGTGATATATTATCACTTATTTGATTTGGACATGTGATTGTTTATCACTTATTGAGGTCGAATGCAGTATGTAATATGTACACGTATGTATAGTATCATGGAAGATCTAGACTTGCGTCCCCGTTATTTTTCGGTAAAAGATACAACCATGATACCCAGATGATAAGCAGCATAAAGACCGAATATCTCAGAACCTCGGCAATCTATCAAACGAAATTTCGGTACTAAGACCATATGCCAATGAATGATTCCCACCTGGTCTTCAGTCGATTAAGATTTATATCACCCTACACACTTTAAAATGATTGTGAGCCTACCGATACATCTTATATAGAGCTGCTTATCGTTTTGCATTTAAGGTTTAAAGAGGTTTGGATAGACCACTGATGTACTATCATTTTCTCTTTTGCTCGCCAGGAAACTCATTTTTGTTTTTCTATTGTTTTTGTGTTTTTGAATTTTTTCGATGTTTTTGGATTTTCCGATTTTTGGATTTACTCCCCCTAAAATCAATAAACTAAGAGAAATTTAAAAAACACACAAAGATATTTACAAAAAAAATGATTTTCCGATGTTGGTTTACTCTTGCTTGACCTTAATGCCGTTTACCAATAATAAGAAGTCAAATCTGGATTTGTCAAAAGCTTTGGTAAATAAGTCGGCACGTTGGTCATCAGTGTGGACCTTAACAACATCGATTAGCCTTTTCTCAAAGCAATCACGTATGAAGTGATATTTGATTTCGATGTGTTTGGTCTTTGAATGCTGCACAGGATTTTTAGTGATATCTAAAGCAGCAGAATTATCAACGTAAATAGGAGTAGTTAGGAATTCAAAACCGTAGTCCCGCAATTGTTGTTGGATCCAAAGAACTTGTGAACAACAACTTGAGGCAGCAATGTATTCAGCTTCGCATGTTGATGTAGCGACAAACGTCTGCTTCTTGCACTGCCATGTGACTAGGCGATTTCCTAAAAACTGACATCCAGCCGTTGTGGATTTGCCGTCGATTTTACATCCGCCAAAATCAGAATCACTGAATGCGACCAAGTCAAAGTTATTATCCCTAGGATACCACAGACCGGTGTCGGGGTAAGCCTTCAAATAACGAAAAATCCTTTTGACAGCTGCAAGATGTGAGGCCTTTGGATTAACTTGATATCTGGCAAGCAGGCACATTGGGTACATTATATCTGGCCTTGATGCGGTGAGGTACATAAGTGATCCGATCATCGCGCGATAGTATGAAGGGCTAACAGGTTCACCCTTCAAGTCTGGAGTAATTCCGTGATTAGTTGGCAGTGGGGTACCAATGGGCGTTGCATCGGACATCTGGAACCGGCTCAAGATGTCTCCAACATATTTAGTCTGATGGATGAATATCCCAGACTCCGTTTGTTGCACCTGTAGGCCCAAAAAGAAATTCATTTCCCCCATAGCACTCATCTCGAACTTATCCTGCATGATGCGCTCGAAATTCCTACACAAAACATCATTAGTAGAACCAAAAATAATATCATCAACATATACCTGTACCAGAAGAAGATCTCCATCTTGTTCTTTGATGAAGAGAGTACAATCGATAAGGCCTCTTCGAAAACCGTTCTCCAGCAGATATGTAGATAAGGTTGCATACCAAGCTCGTGGCGCTTGATGAAGACCATAGAGAGCTTTGTTGAGCAACCAAACCCTATCGGGATGAACAGGATCTTCAAAACCTGGAGGCTGTTCGACATATACCTCTTCTTCAACCACACCATGTAGAAATGCACTTTTGACATCCATCTGGTAAACCTTGAATCCTTTGAATGAGGCATAAGCCAGAAAGATCCGAATAGCTTCCAGACGTGCAACAGGTGCATAGACTTCGTTGTAGTCGATCCCCTCAATCTGACGAAAACCTTGAACGACTAAACGAGCTTTGTTCCGAATAACCACTCCACGGTCGTCTTTCTTGCATTTGAAGACCCATCGAGTGCCAATCTTCTTGTAGTTCTCAGGTTTTTCAACAAGCTTCCAAACACCAAGCTTGTGAAATTGCTGTAATTCTTCCTGCATGGCCTCAACCCAAGCACTGTCTTTCAATGCTTCTTTCCACGACTTTGGTTCTTCTTGTGACACGTAACACGCGAAGGACCAGTCATTTTGTTGACCAGATTCTCTTATAGCTGAATACAAACCAGCATTCCGGTTGTTTCTCAGCTGATTACGCGTCTGCACACCGCGATGGACATCTCCTATGATATTCTGCTGGGGATGGGTATCATGAATCCTCATTTCAGGATTATCTGGCACACGAGCATTGATACCCAAATTGGTAAGATTAAGATCAACAACCAACTCCACACCAGGAATGTGTGTAGAGGTAGATGCATTCCCTTCAGCAGTATCTATATTCTGCGTATGAGGAGTATCACCAGAGGCACCTTGAACAGGAGCAGCTGGAGCTGAAGATCCTTCGGCTGCATCATGATATTCATCATCTTCAGAAGAGTCATTATAATCAGCAGCATCTTCATAAACCTCATTTTGAACCATATTGTTGACTGACGAAGAAACTTGAGGGTCAACAACAATAGGTCTAACCAAAGGCGAGACAGCAGCGTTGTCACTTTCCAACAACATCCTAGCCGCTGCTGATTCTTCGTCAAAGGTTGGCAGATTGAAGGAGTCAAATAGCCCATCATAATCGAACATCCACGGATCACCCGGAGCCCTAACAGGACTCGTGTACCTTTGAACCCTAACTTCGCTCCATAGCTCAATCTTTTTGGTAGCTAGATTCCAAACACGAAAATTCGGAGTAGCATATCCAAGGAAGAAACCCTCGATAGCTCTTGCACCAAACTTTCCATCCGGCTCAATCATAGTACAAGGAGCACCAAACGGTTCAAGGTAAGAAAGATCCGGTTTCCTTCTCTGAAGGAGTTCGAAGCAAGTCTTGCCATGTCTCTTTACTGTAAGAACTCTGTTCAACGTGTAGCATGCAGCCGATACAGCCTCCCCCCAGAATTGAATAGGGAGTTCCGACTCTGCTAACATTGTTCTTGCAGTTTCTATAATCGTCCGATTCTTCCTCTCAGCGACACCATTTTGTTGTGGAGTATAACGAGAACTGTACTCATGAAGAATGCCTTTAGAAGTACAAAACTCATCCATAACTTGATTCTTGAATTCAGTTCCATTGTCGCTTCGGATCCTTTTCACTTTCAACGTATAGAGATTTTCCAACATTGTAAGAAGATCCTTGAGGATGCCAGGAGTTTCACTCTTGTGTGCCATAAAGGATACCCAAGAAAATCTAGAGTAGTCATCAGTAACTACTAAACAATAGGCATCACCAAACGTTGTCTTGTGCTTCATAGGTCCAAAAAGGTCCATATGAAGACGCTCGAGAGGCATGCTGACAGTGTTGATTTTCTTCAAAGGGTGAGACTTCTTTGTTTGCTTCCCCTTTTGGCACGAGACACAGATATCTTGTAGATGAAAACTTCTTACAGGCACACCATTCACAAGGTTATTTTTCACCAAATGGTTCATCTTTCTCAAGTGAATGTGTCCCATTCTTCTGTGCCAAGATATAGACTCCTTTTCTGTGGCTTTTGAGACAAAACAAGTGACTTGTGCAGATGTAGTAATCGCTTGGCTCATATCGAGAATATAAAGATCATTAACTCTCGGAGCCGATAAGAGAATCCATTCTTGTGGAATTTTGAATCCAGGTTTCAGCACATAGCAGCCAGCGTCATCAAAAATCACTGAGAACTTTTTATCGCAGATTTGCGACACACTCAGAAGATTGTGATCAATTTGCTTCACATAATTGATCTTATCAAAACACACGATACCATTGGAGATACTTCCTTCTCCAGTGATGTACCCACCTTTATCACCCGCAAAAGCAACATACCCTCCTCTAATGTTTCTCACGTCGTATAGGAGCCGTAAGTCGCCAGTCATGTGCCTGGATGCCCCACTATCAACAATCCAATGACTATTAATAGTTCCTCCTAGAACATCCTGCACATGTCATAAAAACATCAGTTGAGAATGGGGACCCAAGCCTTAGTGGTCTTGGGTCGTCCCTTAGCATCACGAAACGTGAGCTCGATCTCTTGATGATTTTCAAGAACAATTGCTCCCCCTGAACTGTCACCCGACTTAGGTAACCAAGTTTGATTTGGCCTGCCAGATTTATTTTTATAAACAATTTTTGAAGTTTCTGGTTTTACAGGTTGTGACACACTTGGTTCCTTTTGCACTGTTTTAACTTCAGATTTTAAAGCTTTTTCAACAGTTTTTATGTTCTTACGTCGTTGTTTAGTTTCTTGTTCTTTCACAGTTCGTTTATCTTGTTTAGGTGAAACTGACCGACGTTGAGGGTGAACTGTTTCAGGTGGAGCTTTTTCAACCAATTTCTTCTTTGGAGCATTTGGGCAGTTTCTGATAATGTGTCCAATTTCTCCACATTTGAAACAAGTTCTCCTTTCAACAGACTTAGAAGAACTTGATCGACTACCAGATGTTGAACCTGTAGAACCTGAGGTACTTGCTCTTTCATCACACCCGTTTGTGTGTTGGGTGTAATTGTTATCACTGTTGCGTTTCAAAATCTTGACTTGTTGTACAAAATCAGTGTTTGATTTGTTTTCAAAAGTCTCAATTTTATCTGTACCTTTTGATGCTACAAATTTAACATCTTTTCCTTTCTTCATGTAACGAGCTCCTTTTGATTCAACCTTAGCCTTTGGCTTTGGAGCTCGTTGTTGTTGTTTACCCTTAGAAGCAGTAGGTTGTTGAGTGGTTGGAGATTTTTGATTACCAAACTGTTTTCTAATCTCAGACTTAGGAATTGGATCACATTGTGTTACCACAATTCCCGGAAGTGTTTTTCCCAAAAATTTGTTTGTATTGTCTTCAAAGACTTTGTCAATCAAAGATTTATTTACATTTTTAATTGGAAAAACATGATCTGAGTAGATTTTATCATCTCCAACCAAAGTGTACAACACATTACTGCTTTTAACAGTAGACACACCTGTCTTATCAACTTTGACAGGAGCTTCTTAACAGATGGAACCTCAGGAGTATCAGGATCACAAAGAATGTGATTTTCTCGTGGAATATCTACTCCTTTCATCTTGCTAAGTGATTTATCCTGATCACTTACAGCCACTTCTGATTCATCATCCGATGTCTCATAGTCCTCGATAATTGGAAGACTTTGCCTCATGGATGGTGAAGTTTCTTGTTCCTTAGGGGCTGTGTTTGAAGAATTGTCCGGTTTGAACCCAAGGCCAGTAGCAAACTCCTCAACATCAAGAGGCACACTGGGTTCATACCGAGGCATTTCTTCCTCATCAGGCATCTTGGTATAGTTGTTCATCAAGGGGGGCGGACATTTGTTATACCCTATGCCTTTCTGATTTCCCTTTAGTTGTTGAACATCGATGATGTGATCAAGCACAAATTGGGAGTTAGAATAACTATCCAATTTCTGTTTGATCGCGTCATGTTCGCATTGGGCAATGGCTAATTGCTTTTTAGTTTCTTCCACAATGTTAATGTATTCGTTTATACTTACTTGTTTGTGGTAAACTACTTTGTTAACCTCGGACACATTTTTCTTTAATGTTTCTATTACAGATTTAAATTCTTTTTCATTCCGAGTTAAAGCCATGTTTGCCTCTTTGCATTTCGACAGTTCAATAACCAAATTCTGGTTATGACTATGAAGCTTTTCTGATTCAAGCTTCATCTCTGCACATGATTTACATATACTAGGAGCAGGAGGTTCAGAAGTTACCTGACTAGTAGAGGCTGAGCCGTTTGCCATAAAGGCAGTTTGAAAAGAAAAAGCTCCATCTTCAGAGAATAGCTTTTCCATTTCCTTTGATGCAGTATCCGCCTTTCTAATCAGAATTGATTTCTGACATTTAAGCTCATCAGCTTCATTCAGAAGATCCTGAATATCTTCACCTTCTTCCTCCTTCTCATCAGGCTCTGAGTGATTATCCCCAGAAACAGAGCCTTCTTCATCCGAACTTCCAGAATAACCAGAACTGTCATCACTCCCAGAAGATTCTTCTTTATGAACCTGCTCGATGACCTTAGCATACAATGCAGTTCCACTTCCCTGATCTCCTTCACCAAACTGCACTGACAAGTCACATCCTTCATCAGCTTGAACAGCCAAAGCCCGATTGTGATTTGCAGTTCCAGGCTGTCCCTGATTGTTGTTCACTGCCACCATCCTCCGTTCACGGTTTTCTTGTTGGGCATTCACATTCGTCTGGTTTCTGAAAGGGTTGTGATTGCCGTGTTTTGTTGGTCGAGTGCACTCACGTTTAAAGTGCCCTTTCTCGCCACAGTTAAAGCACGTGACGGCATTAATATCAAACCCATACTTCGTGTTTTTCTTTCCTTCCAACGAAGTTCTTCCAGTTCGTGCCATGAAATCTTTTGCCCTTCTAACCGCACTAGCAAAAGCCCATTTAATATCCATCAACTCCATTTCTTCCTTGTCGATCTGATCATAATCTTCATTGGTCATGTTGATGTTTCCAAGTTGACCAGCTACCAAACCACAGTAAGCACTGACCATGGTATTGATAATTTCCATATGTTCCTTAGCAACTTCAATGCTAAGGTGTGAAAGATTTGAGTTGTCGACTCGGATTGTGTGAGGATTTTGGGGTTGAGGTTTAGGATGGCTTGTGTAATGAGCTTGCTGTTGTTGTTGTTGAGGTTGTGGTGGAGCAGCTGTTGACTGAGGAAACGGACATGAGCTTGTGTTGGAGACAAATGCAGTCTGTAACTTAGGTTGCTGAGATGCTGCTGCTCTTGCCAAGGCATCGAAACCCGGAAGATACATTTCTGTATTTTGCGGAGCGGGAGCTCGCTTTGCTTTCCTGATTTCTTCATCATTTTTGTGCTCCAGTTTCTGAATGAACTCATAGATGTTGACTTGGTCTAGAGTTCCGGTATGCTTCAACAGCTCGATGAAAGAGCTCCACTTTGGAGGCAAGGCATCAGCAAACCTGTTCACCATCTCTGGCTGAGTAGAAATGATACCATAAGCACACATTTCACTAATCAAATGATAGAAACGAGTGATCATATCATTTAGAGTCTCATTTTCCAAAAACTGAAAAGATTCAAACTCTTTCTTCAACAAATCACTTCGAGACTTTCGAGCAGCTGCATTTCCTTCTCCTCTAGCAACTAAGGCATCCCACAACATTTTCGTGGTCTTGCAATATGAGAACTGATGGTAGATGTCTTTGTTGAGTGCTTGAGTAAGTGTGGCAAAGGCCTTTTTCTCCAATTCATAAGCCTTCTTGTCATTTTCAAGCATATTGGCATAACCCTCAGAAGTGGACGCAGCAGTCTCCAGATTCTCATTGAATGCATTGATGAAACACGTCCAAAGATCGGTGCTTTGTCCTTGGACATACGTGTGAAAACGGTTTTTCCATGAAGGATAGTCATTCATATGATTTAGCTTCGGTGGACGATTGTTACTGCCCGTTTCACTTTCACTGATCAACAAGTTTTGAAGGCTTTGACTTTGATTTGCTACCAAAGCCCATTGATTTGGACTGATTGATGCTGGAGGAAACATACTCTTTGCCCATGCTGCAACAGACGTGAGTTCTTGACTATTAGATTGTGAGTCCAAACTCCAATCCCAAGGACTTGTACAACTCATTTTGATCAAATACAAATACCACACCTAAACACCACAAACTGTTAAGTGCAAAACAGATATGAATCGAAAGATGTAAACTGTTCGAAAGATCAATACTTGTTCGAATGATCAACAAGGTTCGAAAGATCCTTGTTGAGTTTCGAACAAAGACTTCGAAGGATTGACTTCGAAAGATTGACTATACGAAGGATCCTTATCTTTCGAAAGATGACTTCGAAAGATTCTCCTTATGTTTCGATCACAGGTCTCGAAAGATGACACTTGTTCGAAGAATCAACAGTGTTCGAAGGATCACTGTTGATGGCTCGAACAATAACCTCGAAAGATAACCTTGAAAGATTCACCCAACACGAAGGATCCTTATCTTTCGTAATGAACAGTAACTCGAAGGATATATCTATCGAAAAGATTCCTTGACTCGAAGGATAACACACTGACTTCGAAAGATGTTCGAAGGATGGTTATCTTTCGAATCTCCTTGATCGAAGGATGATCCTTCGAGCTCGAAAGTTATCTTTCGACGGTCTGACACACTGACAAAAGTACGACAGGTTGGTGAAAAGTTGATGTGGTTGGTGAGCCAACTTTCGGCAGAAAGGTATGTGCAGACACGACTTTTCACCAACTTTTTTTGACTTTCAAAAAGTTTTCCCAAAATGGCAACCTTATCAACAAGATCTGGTCACCGGAAACACACCGGAGATATGGCCGGAAAAATCAAAGTCACTTAAAAACAAGTTTTCAAGTTACCCAACCCAACCTTGAACACTCCCGAAGGTTTAGAAGCCGTTTTTCAGTTAAGAAAAGCAACAAAAACCACCAAAACGGGTGCTAAATCTAGTGTCCAATCACATCAAGAACTCGAACAACCCGGTTTTAAACAAGGTAAAGAGCCAAGCTCTGATACCACTTGTAGGTCCCTTTTCGCGGAGGATTACGAACCTAAACCTTGTTATACTAACCCACTAGCAAGTGCGGAATCCAAGCTAGTAGGCAAACCGAGATGAAGCAAGTACAAACACAAACACACAAGATTCACCGATTAACACTACTGTATTAATACGTATGAAGGTTCCGGTTACAAGCACAATGTTTACAAACCTAACTTGCAAACTCTCAAAGTGTGTGTGTGTGTGTTTTCAGCAGAGTATCCTCTCTATCTCTCGGATATGCTCTCTCTTGGTGTCTCACTGAAATACAACACACTGCATGGGTATATATACCCATACACAGCAGGTCTTGGTCGAAGGATCCGATAGATGGTCCGAAGGATCATCTATCGATGACAACATGTTCGAATGATCAGCAATGACCTCGAAGGATAATCCTTCGAGGTCCAACAATTCGAAGCATATCTTTCGATCACCTCGAAGGATCGACAGTATCCTTCGAGGCTATCCTTCGATTCAGACTAGCATATTACAAACAGATTGACCAAGTCAAACTAGGAGGATAGTTGACTTGGTCAACTTACAGACTAACTTTGGACATCGTTTATATACAGACCGAATACAGACAAAGTACAGACACAAGTGCACCAACAATCAAGACCAGACATAATGTACCCAACGTGCCTGCTTGCCAGATATCAAGTCAACCCGAAGGCCTCACATCTTGCAGCTGTAAAAAGGATTTTTCGTTATTTGAAGGGTTACCGTGACACCGGTCTATGGTACCCTAGGGATAATAACTTTGAATTGGTCGCCTTCAGTGATTCTGATTTTGGCGGATGCAAAATCGACGGCAAATCCACAACGGCTGGATGTCAGTTTTTAGGAAATCGCCTAGTCACATGGCAGTGCAAGAAGCAGACGTGTGTCGCTACTTCAACATGCGAAGCTGAATACATTGCTGCCTCAAGTTGTTGCTCCCAAGTTCTTTGGATCCAACAACAATTGCGGGACTACGGTTTTGAATTCCTAACTACTCCTATTTACGTTGATAATTCTGCTGCTTTACAGATCACTAGAAATCCTGTGCAGCACTCAAAGACCAAACACATCGAAATCAAATATCACTTCATACGTGATTGCTTTGAGAAAAGGCTAATCGATGTTGTTAAGGTCCACACCGATGACCAACGTGCCGACCTTTTTACCAAAGCCTTTGACAAATCAAGATTTGACTTTTTATTATTGGTAAACGGCATTAAGGTCAAGCAAGAGTAAAACCAACATTGAAAAATCATTTTTGTAAATATCTTTGTGTTTTAAATTTGTCTTAGTTTATTGATTTTAGGGGGAGTAAATCCAAAAATCTGAAAATCCAAAAACATCGAAAAATTTCAAAAACACAAAAACAATAGAAAAACAAAAATGAGTTTCCAGGCGAGCAAAAGAGAAAATGATAGAACATCAGTGGTCTATCCAAACCTCTTTAAACCTTAAATGAAAAACGATAAGCAGCTCTATATAAGATGTATCGGTAGGCTCACAATCATTTTAAAGTGTGCAGGGTGATATAAACTTAAATCGACTGAAGACCAGGTGGGAACCATTCATTGGCATATGGTCTTAGTACCGAAATTTCGTTTTAGAGATTGCCGAGGTTCTGAGATATTCGGTCTTTATGCTGCTTATCATCTAGGTATCATGGTTGTATCTTTTGCCGAAAAATAACGGGGACGCAAGTCTAGATCTTCCATGATACTATACATACGTGTACATATTACATACTGCATTCGACCTCAATAAGTGATAAACAATCACATGTCCAAAACAAATAAGTGATAAAATATCACATTTATCCGGGAGTCATGTTCGTCTCTCTGCTGTACGGAAGTACTGACCTGTTCACGGACTTGTTCCTGTGCCCTCATGCATATGAAAATCAAGTTCCTCATAAATAAGTGATTCTATCACATAGGGCTTGTTTTCAAATCAAAATAAGTGAGAATCTCACATCATATACGGTCAAACAGATGATAATCGGTATACTCACCGGTAAGATGAACCCTCGTGCATACCATGATACGAGAATGTGTCGTGATGTGGATGAACACCGGTCGGTAAGTATAAATCATACCTTAACGTATCCCCTCGCCATGATTACATCTGATAAGTTGAGCTTAAGTGGACAACAATACCGATAATTGTTATAGGATGCTTATCTTAATGTTAACTAACTGAACAACAAGGGTGTTTTGGCATGACCGTACACTAATATGATTCTCTTACCCTCGAAACTCGCAAAAAGAATGTCTGTATATATTTATTTACTGCTTTCGGTCTTTTCATTTCGAAATATTCAAAAATACCAAAAAGATTTTAGGTGTGTTTCAATATAAACTCTCTAAAAGCCAAAAAGATTTTATTTCTATTTTATTTTCGATCGTACGATGTTGGAGCTCGAGTCTTCGTTACCTGAAACCTGAACGAAAACCGAATTGACTAAATCTTCATAAACGGTCGAAATTTTGCAAGTTTTGAAAGTTGGAAACTAAAATTGATAAATTTTGTAAAACTTTCAAACTGTCGGACGGTGTTTGATTGTGACATGGTCATACGTGTGTCTATTGTTTACGCTAACTATATTCCAAGCAGTTGTTCTCATTATGCGTTTAGATTTCTTGCATGTGCAGATCCTAAAGGCAAGGAGAACATGGTCGATGACAAGCTTCGGAATGAAGACACGACGTGAAGGCACTCAAAAGATGAAGATGATCGAGTTGCCGCTGACCATCATCAACACCACAAGGATCTCAAGCTATAAAGACCAAGTCATTCACGAGCATAACTCAAGGGGGAGCTTATGTTAAGGGGGAGTTTGTCAACACACTTCCTACATGATACGGGTAGTTTGTTGATACACTTTCTGCTTTCAAGACGTGAAGACTTTGAAGATCCTCCGACATTGAAGACTTAAAAGGACATCAGAGTCTTGAAGACACGAAGATCAAAGATGATCATAATCGAGACAAAGCTACAACCAAGGGGGAGTTTTTTGGTGCACTCGTGTCTGTACTTTGTCTGTATTCGGTCACGATGTAAAACGATGTCTATGTTAGTCTTGTAAGTTTGACCAAGTCAACCATCCTCCTGGTTTGACTTGGCCAAACATTTAGAATATGGTTGTAAAATGTCTTGTGTCGAAGGATGAGCTCGAAAGATTGTGTATATCCTTCGAAGAGCTCGAAAGATACCGTTCGAGGGATGCAGATGGACCTCGAAGGATATGCCATCCTTCGAGGTATGTATGAATCCTTCGAAGATGATGTTTCGATCAGACTGTCTGATCCTTCGACCATGCAACCAGTGTTGGGTATATATACCCATGCAGTGTGTTCATTTCATGGTAGACTTCGACAGACAAGAAACACTCGAGAGATAGTGAGAGCATTCTGTCCAGAACACACACACACACTTTGAGAGTTTGCAAAACACATTTGTGAACATTGAGCTTGTAACCGGAACCTTTCATTCGTATTAATACAAGTGGTGTTAATCGGTGAACTTTGTGTGTTGTGTTTGTGCTTGATTCAACTCGGTTTGCATACTAGCTTGGATTCCGCACTTGCTAGTGTGTTAGTATAACAAGGTTAAGGTTGAACCTCATCCTCCGAGGGACCTACAAAAACCTTTGGCTGGCTCACAAAGTTGTGATGCGTCACGTTGTGAGTTACTTAGCAATTAGGTATCAAAGATTTATAACAAGAATATAGATTACAAATCCTCAATCAGATAAAGAGGGCACAAATACACCTCCCTATGATCACGCAAAATCATTTACTACACATAATATGCTTAGGCTCACAATTTGTTACTAAATTTTATAGGAATGAACTATGACGTATTTAAACACCCTTTTATCGTTTAGGAGGTATATATGACCATATATACTAGCTTATGCATATCAACTATGCCCCCATAGTGACCACCCTTAGGCATATGAATTCGTTGTCCTATTGAAATTAGATCTTGGGATTTCCAGTCAACTAAGGTAGTTTTCCTTCACACACCCTTTTTCCATGGGCTTTAGTCTCTTTCCACAACTTGATCTCTAATAAACCCTCAGGTTGTTGGATCCATAACATTATCTTTGTCTTTGACAAGTCACTAAAGATAACTTTGCAGTTGAGATCAATTGTCATCACGTGTTTGTAACTACCAAGTCTTTAGTGATGTGGAACAAAGGGACTTTGGCTAGAGGTACTTAGGAGTTAGATGTAGGAAATGGGTCACAATTATAATAAAAATTATATAAGTAAATATAAAAGTGTAAAGATACTCTCTTTACATATTTTTGGGAAATTGTAGTACCCGTACCGTGTACAAATCCATACAAAATTAAATATGAAATACAACATATTTAAATAAATCGATTCAAATCGTTGTCTTTGACAAGAGCTTAAGAAGTGTCTTCTTGTACAATTTCTGCTACGAGAACTTGAACCGCGTCTCCTTGTGTGATCCTTCTTGGCTGCAAAAATGAACAAACTGATGTTGACGGTTTGGCTGAGCCACGTATTCAACACGCTTCCCTTAAAACAGATTCCGCGCCTCTACTAAAGATGACGTGTCTGTTTCCCAGGGTACAACAGCCGAAGCAATATATACTGCCAGAAATGGTCACGCGCCTGAAGTTACACCGGATAAAATTATAGTGTTAGAACTTGTGGAAAATAATGATATGAAGGTAATGAAATTGAATAGAGAAAACATATCTCTTTAAGTACCCAACACGTGGGTCTTCAAGTCTTCACCACTTCTTCAAGAATTCTTCGTGCATATTTTTTTTCTTGTAGTTTTCTCATCATTCCGATGAGGCACATAGCCTACCATTTTTACAAGAGATGTGGGTAGTGAAGAGTTACTCTTAATTGGTGATTTATTAGAGACATAAAACTCTAATAAAAGTCTCACTTAATTAGTGATTTAATTAGTGATTTAATTAGAGACATAAAAACTCTATTAAAAGGTAATCAAGTGACATAGAAACTCTACTCAAGAGTTTGTCACCATGAAGAGTCCATTAATTATCACTAAATTAATTTCTATTCACATTATTCTAATTTTCGAACATTAGAGGATGGTTTGTCTTTTAAAAGTGTTGAAGGTTCAAGTCACGTGGTTGTAAAAAAAATTAAGTTAGGAGTAGAGTTAAGAAAGTCTGTGAGTTGTTGTTCAATAAAGGAAATTGAGTGATTCGAGCCCGTTCCCAAACGATTTATATCTCTCATGAATTTAGTGTAGAAATAATATACATCCATGTCTAAGGAAAAAATTACCATGTACTAAATCGAAAAAACTGATTGATTTCGGCCCGATTCCCCACTGGTTATAATATAAATTTCCGTAACTTTTAATTTGTATACGCATTTAAATATTAAAATAGATATTTAAAATATAATTACATAATGCTTAGTGTAAAAGAAGGTGTTTTAAATAATAAAGGTTTTAATATGAAGAATAAAAATTCGTATTTTTTAACACCTTAGATAAGTTTATGAAGTATAAATGTTAGGGACAGTGGGGAACTTGCAAGCGCCTTGGGCTCACATGAACCACATTGAGTGTTGTGTAAGCATGAAAACTACAGAATTACTAATTATTTGACTTGTAACTGTTACCTAGAAGCAACATTCATCCATGTCTAAGGAAAGATTTCCCATGCACTAAGTCGTATGAACAACGTAAGTAAAGATTTTACATTACTCCGAATTATTACACACTAACCTTGAATCATATCTTAACTAAAAACTCATCTTTTGCGCAGAGATTTGTTCTCTCTACATAAACTGTGGGGATTACGACGTAACTGTCAACAACACAAACTATGAAGGTGATACAGAGAGAAAAGGCCCCTCGTCATATTACAATGCTGGAAATTGGGCGTTTAGCAGCACAGGAGCGTTCGTATATGATATCAGATATCCAAACACCTATATTCTTTCCAACACGTCTAATCTCAATAATATCTCTACTGTTAATACCGCATTATATACAAAAGCACGCACGGCTGCTAATTCTCTCACTTATTATGGATTGTGTCTTATGAACGGGCATTATACGGTCAGACTCCACTTTGCAGAGATCGTTTTCACCGAATATAGCCCCAGGAAGCGTGTATTTGATGTTTATGTACAGGTGGTTCAACATTCGAATATATATAGTAATTGAATAATGGCATAAAATGCAACCAGCTTTCGTCTGATTCTTGTTTAGAAAAACCAACAACGTCTCAAAATAAATAAATAGGTCTGATTTAAGTTAAAGAAAATTATATGTGCCCCCTAATAAATCCTTCCTACAACAAGATAGTTACAACCTCATCCACTCCATTGATTCTGATGGAGTGTCAATATCTTGTATTAACATGGTCAAAAGTTACTGTCACGGTAACATTTTGATTGGTCACTGGATCAAATTACGTACCTTAGATGGAAGTTTATGAAAGTTGATTACCTTAATGAGATATTTATAAAACCTTGAAGGGTTTTTTTTTTCTGTCTAAAACAGAAACTCGACCAAAGCTGATAACTTTTATTATACGATTAGCCCTAAAATAATGGATGCAACTGCAAAAGGAACATAATTAACATCTCATGAGAAGTTTTATATATTGTAGGGGGAGTTAAAATTAAAGGATTTTGATATTATAAAGGAGGCTGGAGGTATCGGTAGGGAATTAATAAAGAGTTATACAGTCAATGTGAAGAATAACACACTCAAGATTCAACTTTACTGGGCTGGCAAAGGCAAACCTAACTTTCCACTTACAGAAACCAATGGTCCGATTATATCAGCTATATCAGTTGACGCGAGTAAGTAATTTTTTCATTGGAATAACTTTGTTAAATACTAACCAAGTTTTAGGAGTGTTCCAATCAGGTTACTCCTTAATAGATTGTTACAATTAGTTCACTAAAGTTCACTTTGATGTTTCAATTATAAATATTTTACCTAAATAAAAGCTAATTTATCCTACATGGCATTTATTTAGGTTTTTTATTTTTTAAATATGTTGCCATGGCATATGAATGCCAACATGAATTAGAAACTTGCAAAAATATAAATATATATATATATATATATGAAATTTCAAAATTTTTATCAAAATTGCATATATATATATATATATAGAGTAAGGTTAACATACAAAAAGCCTTATCATACATCACGTAGGAGACAATGGTAACCGTTGGATCAGGGGTATAATCACGCATGGGACCACATAATCACGCATGGGACCACATAATCACGCATGGGACTATAATCACGCACGTTCTATGATAATAACGCATGTTATATTTTTTGTCATGTATGTTAATGTAGGTTAAGCCTTGAAGTATAAAGTATATCATACATTACGGCTTAACGTACTTCACGTACGACAACGTGCGTGATTTGTTCTATAACATGCGTTATTAATGTTTTCAATATGCGTGATTATTGTGTTTCAACATGCGTGATTTTGGATTTTTGATTTATAACATACGTGATTTTATAATGAACATGCGTAATTACCTGTCGTACGTGATGTACGTTAAGCCGTAATGTACGTTAACCTTCCTCTATATATATATATATATAGACACATGAGGAAGGTTAACGTACAATAGCTCCTTAACGTGCGACCATATGCGAATTAAATACACATGTTCATTTGTCCTTAACGTGCGACCATATGTGAATTAATTACGCATGTTCATTTGTAAATTATGCACGTTATAAATTTCAAACCCTAATTACGCATAAAGAAGAATCACGCATGGTAAAAACACAAATCACGCATAGGTTGGCTTTTACCCTGATTACGCCGTTGCACGTTAAGAGACTTTTGTATTTTAAACTTTCTATATATATATAAATATAGACAAAAGGTCAAATACAAATAACTTTAACGTACAAAACGTACGAAATGAAGGTTTTGCTAAAAAACGCGGTGGTATTTTCGTAATTATTAGTAACTATCAAAATTACTCTACAAATGATATTGTAGTTTAGTTTTTAGCATTTAGTTTGGGTGGTGTGGGGATTAGGTTTTTTTTTTTTAGGGGGGGGGGGGGGTGTTAGGTTTTTTGGGGTTTTTTTGGTGACGTATAATATTTTGATCAAAATTACTCTACAAGAACATTTTACAAAATTACTGTACGAGATCAAAAATACTCTAAAAGATCATTTGTAGATTAATTCTGATAATTACCCTACAAACAAATAATTACGAAAATACCACCGCGGTTTTTTTTTTTTTTTTTTTTTGCCTTTTTATGCTATTCGTACATTTAGTATGTTAAAGTTATTTGTACCGGAACTTTACTCTATAAATATAAGAGTTAAATGCTTGGTTGGTCCCTATGGTTTTCAAAAATTGCAGACTTGGTCCTAGTGGTTTACTAATTACACGCGTGGTCCCAAAACTTGTCAAAAATGCATTCGGTTGGTCCCCAACCCTAACATCAGTTAAATTTTTCAGTTAAGTCCATGTTAAATGACCAAAATACCCTTGCTTATTAACAAAACCCACTACATCATCTTCATCACCATCATCATCTCCCACCCTCACAAAAACCCTACCCCCACACCTCACACCTGTAAATCTCCACTTCAACAATGTCTCCACTTCAACAATGTCTTCATCACCATCATCATCTCTCACCCTCCTCTGCCGCACTCCCTCTCTCCACCGCCACCACTCTCTGCTTCAGTGCGTCTCTTCCACCACCTAGGGTTTAACTTTTTCATCTGATTCACAATTTCACCACCACGAATCCTCTCAATTTCTTCTGATATCTCCCTCTCTCATCCAATTCACACCACTGGATCCACCAATTGCTTCAATTTCGCTCCGATTACACCTCAGGATCTGATTCTGGCCGAGCGTTTTCATTCTCCGAGGAGAATGATCGATTACTGTCCTCAATTTCCTCTTCTTCGTCGGAAATGATGACGGAGATGATAAAGTCATGTTAATCGATCTGAATTGCAGTAGTGTTTGTGATTATAATAGTTTTGGATGTTTATCACCTTTATCTAGGTTTTGGATGGGCGTTTTGAACAGTTACGATGTTTGGAGCCGTCCTCTATGGTGGTGCAGGAGAGATGGTGGTGGTGGTTTAGGGTAGAAGAAGATATATATTGTTTTTTATATATTTTTATTTCTTTTAATTGTTCTAAGGGTAATATAGTCAATTCACACATAGTTAACTGAGAAATTTAACTGAGGTTAGGGCCGGGGACCAACCGAGTGCATTTTTGACAAGTGTTGGGACCACGTGTGTAATTAGTAAACCACTAGGACCAAGTCTGAAATTTTTGCAAACCACAGGAACCAACCAAGCATTTAAATCTAAATATAATAATGGAAAAAAGTTTAAATACTTTGAAATTGGTCATTTTTAGTCTATAAATATAATGGAAAAAAAAGTTTAAATACTATGGAATTGGTCATTTTTAGTTCTAAACATGTTTACACATAATCTGTTGGTGCACTTGTGTCTGTACTTTGTCCGTATTCGGTCACGATGTAAAACGATGTCCTTGTTAGTCATGTAAGTTTGACCAAGTCAACCATCCTCCTGGTTTGACTTGGCCAAACAGTTAGTTTATGAATGTAACATGTATGGTTCGAAGGATGTCTCATCGAAGGATAGTTTAGATCCTTCGATGAGCTCGAAAGATGAAGCTTCGATGGATGGACCTCGATAGATCATCCTTCGAGGTCCCTATGAATCCTTCGAAGGAAGTCTGATCGAAAGATGATCTTTCGATCAGTTTTCATGATCTTTCGAAGAGCTTAACTTCGATAGATGATCCTTCGAGATATCTATCGGATCCTTCGACCAGACTTACTGAGCTGGGTATATATATACCCATGCAGTGTGTTGTTTTCACATTTAGACTGAGACTAAGACTTTCGGAGAAACACTGCTGAAACACACACACACTTAGAGAGTTTGCAAAACTGATTTGTAAACCTTGTGCTTGTAACCGGAACCTTTCATACGTATTAATACAGTGGTGTTAATCGATGAACTTTGTGTGTCTTGTGTTTGTGCTTGTCTCAACTCGGTTGCACTCTAGCTTGGATTCCACACTCGCTAGTGTGTTAATATAACAAGGTTAAGGTTTAACCTCATCCTCCACGAGGGACCTACAAGTGGTATCAGAGCCGTGGCTCTTTACCTTGTTAAAAACCGGGTTTGTTCAAGTCTTGGTGTGTTTGAACACTTGGTTTAGTACCCGTTTTTGGTGGTTTTCTTGCTTTTTTAAACACAAAAACGAGTTCTAAACTAACTGGGTGTGTTCAAGAGCGGGTTGGGTAACTTACAACTTGTTTTTTACAAAATTTGGTGATTTCCGGCCAAATTCCGGTGTGTTCCGGTGACCGGAATTTCTGGATAAGGTTTGCCATTTTTGGACATTTTTTGTTTGAAAATCAAAGTTGGTAGAAAGGTTGTGTCAGAACATCCCTTCTGCCAAAAGTTGGTTCACCAACCCATCACCTTTTTCACCTACCCGTCAACTTCGTGTCAGTGTGTCAGAGCTCATCGAAAGACATCTTTCGAAGTCGAAAGATCATCTTTCGATCAAGGAGGTTCGACAGATACCCATCCTTCGAACATCTTTCGAAGCCTGTGTTCTATCTTTCGAGCCAAGGAATCTTTTCGAAGGATACATCGTTCGAGCTACTGTTACTCTTCGAAAGATAAGGATCCTTCGAGTTGGTGAATCTTTCGAGATTAGTGTTTGAAAGATAAGGATCTTTCATTGTGAATCTTTCGAGATCTGTGTTCGAAAGATAAGGATCTTTCATTGTGAATCTTTCGAGATCAATTGTTCGAAATTCAACAGTGATCTTTCGAACACTGTTGATCCTTCGAACAAAGTCTTGATCTTTCGATTCTTGTCTGTTTGCATTTAACAGTTTGTGTTTGTGAAGGTCTTCTATTAGTATTTCATCAAAATGAGTTGTACAAGTCCTTGGGACTGGAGTATTGACTCTCAATCCAGTCAAGAGCTAACCTCTGCTGCAGCTTGGGCGAAAAGTATGTTTCCACCGCCTTCAATCAGTCCAAGTCAATGGGCTTTGGTATCCAATCAAAGTCAAAGCCTTCAAAATCTTTTGATTAGTGAAAGCGAAACGGGCAGCAACAATCGTCCACCAAAGTTGAATCATATGAATGACTTTCCATCATGGAAAAACCGGTTTCACACGTATGTTCAAGGGCAAAGCACCGACCTTTGGACGTGTTTCATCAATACATTCAATGATAATCTTGAAGTTGCAGCATCCACTTCAGAAGGTTATGCTAACATGCTTGAAAATGACAAGAAGGCTTATGAATTGGAGAAAAAGGCCTTTGCTACACTTACACAAGCACTCAACAAAGATATCTATCATCAGTTCTCATACTGCAAAACCACGAAAACATTGTGGGATGCCTTAGTAGCTAGAGGAGAAGGCAATGCAGCTGCTCGAAAGTCTCGTCATGATTTGTTGAAGAAAGAGTTTGAATCGTTTCAGTTTTTGGAAAACGAAACTCTAAATGATATGACAACACGTTTCTATCATCTGATTAGTGAAATGTGTGCTTATAGGGTTGTTTCTACTCAACAAGACATGGTGAATAGGTTTGCTGACGCCTTACCTCCAAAGTGGAGTTCTTTTATTGAGCTGTTGAAGCATACTGGAACTCTAGACACGGTTAACATCTATGAGTTCATTCAGAAACTGGAACATAAAAATGATGAAGAAATCAGGAAAGCAAAGCGAGCTCCTGCTCCTCAGAATACAGAAATGTACCTTCCAGGTTTCGATGCTTTGGCAAGATCCGCTGCAGCTCAGCAACCTAAACTGCAGACTGCATTTGTGTCCAACACAAGTTCCTTTCCGTTTCCTCAGTCAACATCTGCTCCACCACAACCTCAATTAGATCCGAGGTCTTACATTCCCGTCCCAACACAGCCACCAGTCCAACCACAACAACAACAACAAGCTCATTATACAAGCAATCCTCAACCTCGACCTCAAAACCCTAACACAATCCGAGTCGATAATTCAAACCTTTCACACCTCAGCATTGAAGTTGCTAAGGAGCATATGGAAATTATCAATACAATGGTCAGTGCTTACTGTGGTTTGGTAGCAGGTCAGCTTGGAAACATCAACATGACCAATGAAGATTATCAACAGATCGACAAGGAAGAAATGGAGTTGATGGATATAAAATGGGCCTTTGCTAGTGCGGTTAGAAGGGCAAAAGATTTCATGGCTCGAACTGGAAGAACTTCGTTGGAAGGAAAGAAAGATACGAAGTATGGGTTTGATATTAATGTCGTTACATGCTTCAATTGTGGTAATAAAGGGCACTTCAAACGTGAGTGTACTCGACCAACAAAACAAGGCAATCACAACCCTTTCAGAAACCAGACGAGTAATGCAAATGTGAATGCCCAGCAAGAAAACCATGAAAGGAGGATGGTGGCAGTTAATCACAATCAGGGTCAGCCTGGAACTTCAAATCCCAATCGGGCTTTGGCTGTTCAAGCTGATGAGGGATGTGACTGGTCTGTGCAGTTTGGTGAAGGTGATCAGGGAAGTGGAACAGCTTGTTATGCAAAGGTCATCGAGCATGTTCATAAAGAAGAGGTCTCTGAAAGTGATGACAGTTCTGGTTATTCTGGAAGTTCTGATGAAGAAGGCTCTGTTTCTGGGGATAGTCACTCAGAGTCTGATGTGAAGGAGGAAGCAGGTTCTAGTGTTGAGGAGTTATTGAGTGAAGCTGATGAACTCATATGTCAGAAATCAATTCTGATCAAGAAGGCTGCTACTACATCCAGAGAAATGGAAAAGTTCTTTTCTGAAGACGGATCTTTTTCTTTTCAAACTGCTTTTATGACAAGTGTGTCAGCCTCTTCGAGTCAGGTAAATTCTGAACCTCCTGCTCCTAGTGTTTGTGAATCATGTGATGAAATGAAGCTTGAACTAGAAAAGCTTCATAGTCATAATCAAAATTTGGTTGTTGAACTTTCCAAATGCAAAGAGGCAAATATGGCTTTAACTCGGAACGAAAAAGATTTTAAATCTGTAATTGAAACATTAAAGAAAAATGTGTCCGAAGTGAACAAAGTAGTTCACCACAAGCAAGTAAGTATAAATGAATACATTAACATTGTGGAAGAAACTAAGAAGCAATTAGCCATTGCCCAATGCGAGCATGATGCGATCAAACAGAAATTGGATAGTTATTCTAACTCCCAATTTGTGCTTGATCACATCATCGATGTTCAACAACCGAAGGGAAATCAGAAAGGCATAGGGTATAAGAAATGTCCGCCCCCTTTGATGAATAATTATACCAAGATGCCTGATGAGGAGGAAATGCCTCGGTATGAACCCAGTGTGCCTCTTGATGTTGAGGAATTTGCTACTGGCCTAGGGTTCAAACTGGACAATTCTTCGAACACATCCTCTAAACAACAAGAAACTTCATCATCCATGAAGCAAAGTCCTCCAATTATCGAGGACTATGAGACATCGGATGATGAACCAGAATTGGATGTAAGTGATCAGGATAAATCACTTAACAAGATGAAAGGAGTAGTTATTCCACGAGAGAATCACATTCTTTGTGATCCCGATACTCCTGATGTCCCATCTGTTAATAAGCAAGTGATTGATCCTATCAAAGTTGATAAGACATGTGTGTCTGCTGTTAAAAGCAGTAATGTGTTGTATACATTGGTTGGAGATAATAAAATCTACTCAGATCACGATTTCCCAATTAAGAATGTAAATCAATCTCTGATTGATAAAGTTTTTGAAGACAACACAAACAAATTTTTGGGAAAGACTCTTCCGGGAATTGTTGTAACACAATGTGATCCAATTCCTAAGGCTGAGATTAGAAAACAGTTTGGTAATCAAAAATCTTCAACCACTCAACAACCGAGTGCTTCTAATGGTAAACAACCAGTCAAACGAGCTCAAAAGCATAAGGTCTCTCAGATGAAGTCTGAATCAAAAGGAGCTCGATTTCAAAAGAAAGCAAAAGATGTCAGGTTCGTGTCATCCAAGGGTACTGATAAGATTGAAACTTTTGAAAACAAATCTAATACTGATTTTGTAAAACAAGTCACAATCTTAAAACGTAACAGTGATAACAATTACACTCAACATACAAACGGGTGTGATGAAAAGGCTAGTACCTCTGGTTCCACGAGCTCGACATCCCATGGTCAATCAGTTTCTCCCAAATTTGTTGAAAGGAGAACATGTTTTAAATGTGGGGAATTTGGGCATGTCATTAAAAATTGCCCAAACGTTCCAAAAGAAAAGTTTGTTGAGAAATCTTCACCTGAAAAGGTTCACCCTCAACGTCGGTCAGTTTCACCTAAACATGATAAACGAACAGTAAAAGAACAAGAAACTAAACAACGACGTAAGAACATGAGAACCGTTGAGAAAGCTTTAAAACCTGAAGTTAAAACAGTCAAAAGAGAACCAAGTGTGTCACAGCCGTTAAAGCCAGAATCTTCAAAAACAGTTTATAACACTCAATCTGGTAGGCAAAAAGAAACTTGGAGATCTAAAAGGGGTGATAGTTCAGGGGGAGTTAATGTGTTTGAAAACCATCAACAGATCGAGATCACGTTTCGTGATGCTCAGGGACGACCCAAGACCACTAAGGCTTGGGTCCCCAATCTCAACTGATGTTTTTAAATGACATGTGCAGGGTGTTCCAGGAGGAACTATTAATAGTCACTGGATTGTTGATAGTGGAGCATCCAGGCACATGACTGGCGACTTACGGCTTCTGTACGATGTAAGAAATATAAGAGGAGGCTATGTCGCATTTGCGGGAGACAAAGGTGGATTCATCACTGGAGAGGGAAGTATCTCCAATGGCATCGTGTGCTTTGATAAGATCAATTATGTGAAGCAAATTGATCATAATCTTCTCAGTGTGTCGCAAATCTGCGATAAAAAATTCTCCGTGCACTTTGATGATGCCGGCTGCTATGTGCTGAAACCTGGTTTCAAAATTCCACAAGAATGGATTCTCTTATCGGCTCCGAGAGTTAATGATCTTTATATTCTCGATATGAGGCAAGCGATTACAACATCTGCACAAGTCACTTGCTTTGTCTCAAAAGCCACGGAAAAGGAGTCTATATCTTGGCACAGAAGAATGGGACACATTCACTTGAGAAAGATGAACCATTTGGTGAAGAATAATCTTGTGAATGGTGTGCCTGTGAGAAGTTTTCATCTTCAAGATATCTGTGTCTCGTGCCAAAAGGGGAAGCAAACAAAGAAGTCTCACCCTTTGAAGAAAATCAACACTGTCAGCATGCCTCTCGAACGTCTTCATATGGATCTTTTTGGACCTATGAAGCACAAGACAACATTCGGAGATGCTTATTGTCTAGTTGTTACTGATGATTATTCTAGATTTTCTTGGGTATCCTTCATGGCACACAAGAGTGAAACTCCTGGCATCCTCAAGGATCTTCTTACAATGTTGGAGAATCTCTATTCGTTGAAAGTGAAGAGGATCTGAAGCGACAATGGAACCGAATTCAAGAATCAAGTTATGGATGAGTTTTGTACTTCTAAAGGCATTCTTCATGAGTACAGTTCTCGTTATACTCCACAACAAAATGGTGTCGCGGAGAGGAAGAATCGGACGATTATCGAAACTGCAAGAACAATGTTAGTGGAGTCGGAACTTCCTATTCAATTCTGGGGAGAGGCTGTTTCGGCTGCATGCTACACGTTAAACAGAGTTCTGACAGTAAAGAGACATGGCAAAACTTGCTTCGAACTCCTTCAGAAAAGGAAACCGGATCTTTCTTACCTAGAACCGTTTGGTGCTCCATGTACTATGATTGAGCCGAATGGAAAGTTTGGAGCGAAAGCTATCGAGGGTTTCTTCCTTGGATATGCTACTCCGAATTTTCGTGTTTGGAATTTAGCTACCAAAAAGATTGAGCTATGGAGTGAAGTGAGAGTTCAAAGGTACACGAGTCCTGTTAGGGCTCTGGGTGATCCATGGATGTTCGATTATGATGGACTATTTGACTCCTTCAATCTGCCAACCTTTGATGAAGAGTCAGCAGCGGCTAGGATGTTGTTGGAAAGTGACAACGCTGCTGTCTCACCTTCGGTTAGACCTATTGTTGTTGACCCACAAGCTTCTTCGTCTGTCAACAATATGGTTCAAAATGAGGTTTATGAAGATGCTGCTGATTATAATGAATCTTCTGAAGATGATGAATATCATGATGCAGCTGAAGGATCTTCGGCTCCAGCTGCTCCTGTTCAAGGTGCCTCTGTTGATACACCTCATGTGCAGAATGAAGACACTGCTGAAGGGAATGCATCTACCTCTACACACATTCCTGGTGTGGAGTTGTTTGTTGATCTTAATTTTAACAATTTGGGTATCAATGCTCGTGTGCCAGATAATCCTGAAATGAGGATTCATGATACCCACCCCCAGCAGAATATTATAGGAGATGTCCATCGCGGTGTGCAGACACGTAATCAGCTGAGAAACAACCGGAATGCTGGTTTGTATGCAACTATAAGAGAATCTGGTCAACAGAATGACTGGTCCTTCGCATGTTACGTATCACAAGAAGAACCAAAATCGTGGAAAGAAGCGTTGAAAGACAATGCTTGGGTTGAATCCATGCAGGAAGAATTGCAGCAATTTCAAAAGCTTGGTGTTTGGAAGCTTGTTGAAAGACCTGAGAACTACAAGAAGATTGGCACTCGATGGGTTTTCAAATGCAAGAAGGACGACCGTGGAGTGGTTATTCGGAACAAAGCTCGTTTAGTCGTTCAAGGTTTTCGTCAGATAGAAGGAATTGACTACAACGAAGTCTATGCACCTGTTGCACGTCTGGAAGCTATTCGGATCTTTCTGGCTTATGCCTCATTCAAAGGATTCAAGGTCTACCAGATGGACGTCAAAAGTGCATTCTTACATGGTGTGGTTGAAGAAGAGGTGTACGTCGAAAAACCCCCAGGTTTTGAAGATCCTGTCCATCCCGATCGGGTTTGGTTGCTCAACAAATCTCTCTATGGTCTTCATCAAGCACCGCGAGCTTGGTATCCAACCTTATCCACCTATCTGCTGGAGAACGGTTTTCGAAGAGGTCTTATCGATTGTACTCTCTTCATGAAAGAACAAGATGGAGATCTTCTTCTGGTACAGGTATATGTTGATGATATTATTTTTGGTTCTACTAATGATGTCTTGTGTAGGAATTTCGAGCGCATTATGCAGGATAAATTCGAGATGAGTGCTATGGGGGAAATGACCTTTTTCTTGGGCCTACAAGTGCAACAAACTAAGTCTGGGATATTCATCCATCAGACTAAATATGTTGGTGACATCTTGAGCCGGTTCCAGATGTCCGATGCAACGCCCATTGGTACCCCACTGCCACAAAATCACGGAATTACTCCAGACTTGAAGGGTGAAGCTGTTAGCCCCTCATACTACCGCGCTATGATCGGATCTCTTATGTACCTCACAGCATCAAGGCCAGACATAATGTACCCAACGTGCCTGCTTGCCAGATATCAAGTCAACCCGAAGGCCTCACATCTTGCAGCTGTAAAAAGGATTTTTCGTTATTTGAAGGGTTACCCTGACACCGGTCTATGGTACCCTAAGGATAATAACTTTGAATTGGTAGCTTTCAGTGATTCTGATCACGGCGGATGCAAAATCGACGGCAAATCCACAACGGCTGGATGTCAGTTTTTAGGAAATCGCCTAGTCACGTGGCAGTGCAAGAAGCAGACGTGCGTCGCTACATCAACATGCGAAGCTGAATACATTGCTGCCTCAAGTTGTTGCTCCCAAGTCCTTTGGATCCAACAACAATTACGCGACTACGGTTTTGAATTCCTAACTACTCCTATTTACGTTGATAATTCTGCTGCATTACAGATCACTAGAAATCCTGTGCAGCATTCAAAGACCAAACACATCGAAATCAAATATCACTTCATACGTGATTGCTTTGAGAAAAGGCTAATCGATGTTGTTAAGGTCCACACCGATGACCAACGTGCCGACTTGTTTACCAAAGCATTTGACAAATCAAGATTTGACTTTTTACTATTGGTAAACGGCATTAAGGTCAAGCAAGAGTAAACCAACATCGGAACATCATTTTTGTAAATATCTTTGTGTTTTAAATTTGTCTTAGTTTCTAGATTTTAGGGGGAGTAAATCCAAAATCTGAAAATCCAAAAACATTGAAAAATTTCAAAAACACAAAAACATAGAAAAACAAAAATGAATTCCCTGGCGAGCAAAAGAGAAAATGATAGTACATCAGTGGTCTATCCAAACCTCTTTAAACCTTAAATGAAAAACGATAAGCAGCTCTATATAAGATGTATCGGTAGGCTCACAATCATTTTAAAGTGTGCAGAGTGATATAAATTTAAATCGACTGAAGACCAGGTGGGAACCATTCATTGGCATATGGTCTTAGTACCGAAATTTCGTTTGATAGATTGCCGAGGTTCTGAGATATTCGGTCTTTATGCTGCTTATCATCTGGGTATCATGGTTGTATCTTTTACCGAAAAATAACGGGGACGCAAGTCTAGATCTTCCATGATACTATACATACGTGTACATAATACATACTGCATTCGACCTCAATAAGTGATAAACAATCACATGTCCAAACAAATAAGTGATAAAATATCACATTTATCCGGGAGTCAAGTTCGTCTCTCTGCTGTACGGAAGTACTGACCTGTTCACGGACTTGCTCCTGTGCCCTCATGCATATGAAAATCAAGTTCCTCATCAATAAGTGATCATATCACATAGGGCTTGTTTTCAAATCAAAATAAGTGAGAATTTCACATCATATACGGTCAAACAGATGATAATCGGTATACTCACCGGTAAGATGAACCCTCATGCATACCTTGATACGGGAATGTGTCGTGATGTGGATGAACACCGGTCGGTAAGTATAAATCATACCTTAACGTATCTCCTAAACATGATTACATCTGATAAGTTGAGCTTAAGTGGACAACAATACCGATAATTGTTATAGGATGCTTATCTTAATGTTAACTAACTGAACAACAAGAGTGTTTTGACATGACCGTACACTGATATGATTCTCTTACCCTCGAAACTCGCAAAAAGAATGTTTGTATATATTTATTTACTGCTTAACTTTTATTGTTTTATTTTTAAACAGTTTCGTCGTTTGGTGCATATCAGCACGACATTAGCGGTGATGTCGTTTGATAACACGAAATTTGCCTCTTGATGTTGAGGAATTTGCTACTGGCCTAGGGTTCAAACTGGACAATTCTTCGAACACATCCTCTAAACAACAAGAAACTTCATCATCCATGAAGCAAAGTCCTCCAATTATCGAGGACTATGAGACATCGGATGATGAACCAGAATTGGATGTAAGTGATCAGGATAAATCACTTAACAAGATGAAAGGAGTAGTTATTCCACGAGAGAATCACATTCTTTGTGATCCCGATACTCCTGATGTCCCATCTGTTAATAAGCAAGTGATTGATCCTATCAAAGTTGATAAGACATGTGTGTCTGCTGTTAAAAGCAGTAATGTGTTGTATACATTGGTTGGAGATAATAAAATCTACTCAGATCACGATTTCCCAATTAAGAATGTAAATCAATCTCTGATTGATAAAGTTTTTGAAGACAACACAAACAAATTTTTGGGAAAGACTCTTCCGGGAATTGTTGTAACACAATGTGATCCAATTCCTAAGGCTGAGATTAGAAAACAGTTTGGTAATCAAAAATCTTCAACCACTCAACAACCGAGTGCTTCTAATGGTAAACAACCAGTCAAACGAGCTCAAAAGCATAAGGTCTCTCAGATGAAGTCTGAATCAAAAGGAGCTCGATTTCAAAAGAAAGCAAAAGATGTCAGGTTCGTGTCATCCAAGGGTACTGATAAGATTGAAACTTTTGAAAACAAATCTAATACTGATTTTGTAAAACAAGTCACAATCTTAAAACGTAACAGTGATAACAATTACACTCAACATACAAACGGGTGTGATGAAAAGGCTAGTACCTCTGGTTCCACGAGCTCGACATCCCATGGTCAATCAGTTTCTCCCAAATTTGTTGAAAGGAGAACATGTTTTAAATGTGGGGAATTTGGGCATGTCATTAAAAATTGCCCAAACGTTCCAAAAGAAAAGTTTGTTGAGAAATCTTCACCTGAAAAGGTTCACCCTCAACGTCGGTCAGTTTCACCTAAACATGATAAACGAACAGTAAAAGAACAAGAAACTAAACAACGACGTAAGAACATGTGAACCGTTGAGAAAGCTTTAAAACCCGAAGTTAAAACAGTCAAAAGAGAACCAAGTGTGTCACAGCCGTTAAAGCCAGAATCTTCAAAAACAGTTTATAACACTCAATCTGGTAGGCAAAAAGAAACTTGGAGATCTAAAAGGGGTGATAGTTCAGGGGGAGTTAATGTGTTTGAAAACCATCAACAGATCGAGATCACGTTTCGTGATGCTCAGGGACGACCCAAGACCACTAAGGCTTGGGTCCCCAATCTCAACTGATGTTTTTAAATGACATGTGCAGGGTGTTCCAGGAGGAACTATTAATAGTCACTGGATTGTTGATAGTGGAGCATCCAGGCACATGACTGGCGACTTACGGCTTCTGTACGATGTAAGAAATATAAGAGGAGGCTATGTCGCATTTGCGGGAGACAAAGGTGGATTCATCACTGGAGAGGGAAGTATCTCCAATGGCATCGTGTGCTTTGATAAGATCAATTATGTGAAGCAAATTGATCATAATCTTCTCAGTGTGTCGCAAATCTGCGATAAAAAATTCTCCGTGCACTTTGATGATGCCGGCTGCTATGTGCTGAAACCTGGTTTCAAAATTCCACAAGAATGGATTCTCTTATCGGCTCCGAGAGTTAATGATCTTTATATTCTCGATATGAGGCAAGCGATTACAACATCTGCACAAGTCACTTGCTTTGTCTCAAAAGCCACGGAAAAGGAGTCTATATCTTGGCACAGAAGAATGGGACACATTCACTTGAGAAAGATGAACCATTTGGTGAAGAATAATCTTGTGAATGGTGTGCCTGTGAGAAGTTTTCATCTTCAAGATATCTGTGTCTCGTGCCAAAAGGGGAAGCAAACAAAGAAGTCTCACCCTTTGAAGAAAATCAACACTGTCAGCATGCCTCTCGAACGTCTTCATATGGATCTTTTTGGACCTATGAAGCACAAGACAACATTCGGAGATGCTTATTGTCTAGTTGTTACTGATGATTATTCTAGATTTTCTTGGGCATCCTTCATGGCACACAAGAGTGAAACTCCTGGCATCCTCAAGGATCTTCTTACAATGTTGGAGAATCTCTATTCGTTGAAAGTGAAGAGGATCCGAAGCGACAATGGAACCGAATTCAAGAATCAAGTTATGGATGAGTTTTGTACTTCTAAAGGCATTCTTCATGAGTACAGTTCTCGTTATACTCCACAACAAAATGGTGTCGCGGAGAGGAAGAATCGGACGATTATCGAAACTGCAAGAACAATGTTAGTGGAGTCGGAACTTCCTATTCAATTCTGGGGAGAGGCTGTTTCGGCTGCATGCTACACGTTAAACAGAGTTCTGACAGTAAAGAGACATGGCAAAACTTGCTTCGAACTCCTTCAGAAAAGGAAACCGGATCTTTCTTACCTAGAACCGTTTGGTGCTCCATGTACTATGATTGAGCCGAATGGAAAGTTTGGAGCGAAAGCTATCGAGGGTTTCTTCCTTGGATATGCTACTCCGAATTTTCGTGTTTGGAATTTAGCTACCAAAAAGATTGAGCTATGGAGTGAAGTGAGAGTTCAAAGGTACACGAGTCCTGTTAGGGCTCTGGGTGATCCATGGATGTTCGATTATGATGGACTATTTGACTCCTTCAATCTGCCAACCTTTGATGAAGAGTCAGCAGCGGCTAGGATGTTGTTGGAAAGTGACAACGCTGCTGTCTCACCTTCGGTTAGACCTATTGTTGTTGACCCACAAGCTTCTTCGTCTGTCAACAATATGGTTCAAAATGAGGTTTATGAAGATGCTGCTGATTATAATGAATCTTCTGAAGATGATGAATATCATGATGCAGCTGAAGGATCTTCGGCTCCAGCTGCTCCTGTTCAAGGTGCCTCTGTTGATACACCTCATGTGCAGAATGAAGACACTGCTGAAGGGAATGCATCTACCTCTACACACATTCCTGGTGTGGAGTTGTTTGTTGATCTTAATTTTAACAATTTGGGTATCAATGCTCGTGTGCCAGATAATCCTGAAATGAGGATTCATGATACCCACCCCCAGCAGAATATTATAGGAGATGTCCATCGCGGTGTGCAGACACGTAATCAGCTGAGAAACAACCGGAATGCTGGTTTGTATGCAACTATAAGAGAATCTGGTCAACAGAATGACTGGTCCTTCGCATGTTACGTATCACAAGAAGAACCAAAATCGTGGAAAGAAGCGTTGAAAGACAATGCTTGGGTTGAATCCATGCAAGAAGAATTGCAGCAATTTCAAAAGCTTGGTGTTTGGAAGCTTGTTGAAAGACCTGAGAACTACAAGAAGATTGGCACTCGATGGGTTTTCAAATGCAAGAAGGACGACCGTGGAGTGGTTATTCGGAACAAAGCTCGTTTAGTCGTTCAAGGTTTTCGTCAGATAGAAGGAATTGACTACAACGAAGTCTATGCACCTGTTGCACGTCTGGAAGCTATTCGGATCTTTCTGGCTTATGCCTCATTCAAAGGATTCAAGGTCTACCAGATGGACGTCAAAAGTGCATTCTTACATGGTGTGGTTGAAGAAGAGGTGTACGTCGAAAAACCCCCAGGTTTTGAAGATCCTGTCCATCCCGATCGGGTTTGGTTGCTCAACAAATCTCTCTATGGTCTTCATCAAGCACCGCGAGCTTGGTATCCAACCTTATCCACCTATCTGCTGGAGAACGGTTTTCGAAGAGGTCTTATCGATTGTACTCTCTTCATGAAAGAACAAGATGGAGATCTTCTTCTGGTACAGGTATATGTTGATGATATTATTTTTGGTTCTACTAATGATGTCTTGTGTAGGAATTTCGAGCGCATTATGCAGGATAAATTCGAGATGAGTGCTATGGGGGAAATGACCTTTTTCTTGGGCATACAAGTGCAACAAACTAAGTCTGGGATATTCATCCATCAGACTAAATATGTTGGTGACATCTTGAGCTGGTTCCAGATGTCCGATGCAACGCCCATTGGTACCCCACTGCCACAAAATCACGGAATTACTCCAGACTTGAAGGGTGAAGCTGTTAGCCCCTCATACTACCGCGCTATGATCGGATCTCTTATGTACCTCACAGCATCAAGGCCAGACATAATGTACCCAACGTGCCTGCTTGCCAGATATCAAGTCAACCCGAAGGCCTCACATCTTGCAGCTGTAAAAAGGATTTTTCGTTATTTGAAGGGTTACCCTGACACCGGTCTATGGTACCCTAAGGATAATAACTTTGAATTGGTAGCTTTCAGTGATTCTGATCACGGCGGATGCAAAATCGACGGCAAATCCACAACGGCTGGATGTCAGTTTTTAGGAAATCGCCTAGTCACGTGGCAGTGCAAGAAGCAGACGTGCGTCGCTACATCAACATGCGAAGCTGAATACATTGCTGCCTCAAGTTGTTGCTCCCAAGTCCTTTGGATCCAACAACAATTACGCGACTACGGTTTTGAATTCCTAACTACTCCTATTTACGTTGATAATTCTGCTGCATTACAGATCACTAGAAATCCTGTGCAGCATTCAAAGACCAAACACATCGAAATCAAATATCACTTCATACGTGATTGCTTTGAGAAAAGGCTAATCGATGTTGTTAAGGTCCACACCGATGACCAACGTGCCGACTTGTTTACCAAAGCATTTGACAAATCAAGATTTGACTTTTTACTATTGGTAAACGGCATTAAGGTCAAGCAAGAGTAAACCAACATCGGAACATCATTTTTGTAAATATCTTTGTGTTTTAAATTTGTCTTAGTTTCTAGATTTTAGGGGGAGTAAATCCAAAATCTGAAAATCCAAAAACATTGAAAAATTTCAAAAACACAAAAACATAGAAAAACAAAAATGAATTCCCTGGCGAGCAAAAGAGAAAATGATAGTACATCAGTGGTCTATCCAAACCTCTTTAAACCTTAAATGAAAAACGATAAGCAGCTCTATATAAGATGTATCGGTAGGCTCACAATCATTTTAAAGTGTGCAGAGTGATATAAATTTAAATCGACTGAAGACCAGGTGGGAACCATTCATTGGCATATGGTCTTAGTACCGAAATTTCGTTTGATAGATTGCCGAGGTTCTGAGATATTCGGTCTTTATGCTGCTTATCATCTGGGTATCATGGTTGTATCTTTTACCGAAAAATAACGGGGACGCAAGTCTAGATCTTCCATGATACTATACATACGTGTACATAATACATACTGCATTCGACCTCAATAAGTGATAAACAATCACATGTCCAAACAAATAAGTGATAAAATATCACATTTATCCGGGAGTCAAGTTCGTCTCTCTGCTGTACGGAAGTACTGACCTGTTCACGGACTTGCTCCTGTGCCCTCATGCATATGAAAATCAAGTTCCTCATCAATAAGTGATCATATCACATAGGGCTTGTTTTCAAATCAAAATAAGTGAGAATCTCACATCATATACGGTCAAACAGATGATAATCGGTATACTCACCGGTAAGATGAACCCTCGTGCATACCTTGATACGGGAATGTGTCGTGATGTGGATGAACACCGGTCGGTAAGTATAAATCATACCTTAACTTATCTCCTAAACATGATTACATCTGATAAGTTGAGCTTAAGTGGACAACAATACCGATAATTGTTATAGGATGCTTATCTTAATGTTAACTAACTGAACAACAAGAGTGTTTTGACATGACCGTACACTGATATGATTCTCTTACCCTCGAAACTCGCAAAAAGAATGTTTGTATATATTTATTTACTGCTTAACTTTTATTGTTTTATTTTTAAACAGTTTCGTCGTTTGGTGCATATCAGCACGACATTAGCGGTGATGTCGTTTGATAACACTCAAAGGATATTAAAATTGTTGTCTTTTAATTTATTCAAAAATACCAAAAAGATTTTAGGTGTGTTTTGATATAAACTTTATAAAAGCCAAAAAGATTTTATTTCTACTTTATTTTCGATCGTACGATGTTGGAGCTCGAGTCTTCGTTGCCTGAAACCTGAACGAAAACCGAATTGACTAAATCTTCATAAACGGTCGAAATTTGCAATTTTTGAAAGTTAGAAAATAAAATTGACAAATTTATTAAACTTTCAAACTGTCGGACGGTGTTTGATTGTTACATGGTCATCCGTATGTCTTTTGTTTATTCTAACTATTCCAAGCAGTGGTTCTTACTACGCGTTTAGACTTCTTGCATGTGCAGATTCTAAAGGCTATCAGAACATGGTCGATGACTAAGCTTCGGAATGAAGCCACGACGTGAAGGTGCTCAAAAGATGAAGATGATCGAGTTGCCGCTGGCCATCATCAACACCACAAGGATCTCACTTCATAAAGATCAAGTTTCTCATGGGCATAACTCAAGGGGGAGCTTATGTTAAGGGGGAGTTTGTCAACACACTTCCTACATGATACGGGTAGTTTGTTGATACACTCTCTGCTTTCAAGACGTGAAGACCTTGAAGATCCTCCGACATCGAAGACTTAACAGGACATCAGAGTCTTGAAGTCACGAAGATCAAAGATGATCAAGATCGAGACAAGATCGAGACAAAGCTACAGCCAAGGGGGAGTTTGTTGGTGCACTTGTGTCTGTACTTTGTCCGTATTCGGTCACGATGTAAAACGATGTCCTTGTTAGTCATGTAAGTTTGACCAAGTCAACCATCCTCCTGGTTTGACTTGGCCAAACAGATAGTTTATGAATGTAACATGTATGGTTCGAAGGATGTCTCATCGAAGGATAGTTTAGATCCTTCGATGAGCTCGAAAGATGAAGCTTCGATGGATGGACCTCGATAGATCATCCTTCGAGGTCCCTATGAATCCTTCGAAGGAAGTCTGATCGAAAGATGATCTTTCGATCAGTTTTCATGATCTTTCGAAGAGCTTAACTTCGATAGATGATCCTTCGAGATATCTATCGGATCCTTCGACCAGACTTACTGAGCTGGGTATATATATACCCATGCAGTGTGTTGTTTTCACATTTAGACTGAGACTAAGACTTTCGGAGAAACACTGCTGAAACACACACACACTTAGAGAGTTTGCAAAACTGATTTGTAAACCTTGTGCTTGTAACCGGAACCTTTCATACGTATTAATACAGTGGTGTTAATCGGTGAACTTTGTGTGTCTTGTGTTTGTGCTTGTCTCAACTCGGTTGCACTCTAGCTTGGATTACGCACTCGCTAGTGTGTTAATATAACAAGGTTAAGGTTTAACCTCATCCTCCACGAGGGACCTACATAATCCAAATCATATATGATAATAGAAGAACTGAATGAACAGTTCTTGATATATATTATTATTATTTATGAATAGTACTTTTGATATTATAATAAAATACATATATGGTTCTGTTCGGTATCGGTACAAGAAGGTAAAAACCGATAGATATAGAAACCGCCAAAAGTCGGTACCGAATTGATATTGAAAATCTTTTAGTTCGGAAATTTCGGTACTGCTACCCGGTACCATTTGCTCATCCTTGATCACGGGTGTCGTAGATTTTCTTCAACTTTTAATGATTTTTTTTTAGTTTCAAGGGTAGGGATGAGCTCGGTGCTAACTGATACCAAATCGATACTGGTACCGAAAATACCAGTTACGGTACCTGTATATGAATGTAAAAATCGGTACCAGGAACGCCAAAAGTCGGTACCGGTACCCAGTATCGTTTGCTTATCTTTGACCACGGATTTCATACGAACAACATCATTACCATACAACTTATTTATTGATTTTCTTTCGGTTATCATTTAGTGTTTTTTTTCTACATTTTCTTTTTATCTTGTCAACGGTTACGTGCGTAACACACTCGTAGTGATTTCAAAACACATGTAAACACAGACTAAATAATAAAAGAAGTTCGTCGCAACACGGCGACAATGATAAACCTAGTTCTAGTAAAAAAAAAATTGAAGTTTATATCTGTCAACAACTAAATTCAATTTAAAAAAAATGAACGTGGTTTACAAAAATGTATTTACCTATTAAATAAAATAAATCTTTTTTATGTGTTTACCTGCTAATAAATCGTTTACGTAATGTTTACAAATATATCGATTACAAATACGTGTTTACTAAGTTAGAACCACGTGTTACACGCGTTGATTAAATATAACTTTATATATTAAGTAATAAAAAAAGTTTATATCTTAAAAAAACTGTGTATTGCACATCTTGAATAACTTTGTATTGCACATGTTGAATAAAATGTAAGTTAATCGGTTAACACATATATTCATCAAAACATGTCTTTAAAGACATTAGCGAAGCCCCCCCCTCCCAATTTTCGCGAAACGGGGGGGGGGGGGGCAAAGTATATACCTATACGAAAATACTATTCATCACACTATGCATCGAAAAGTTAGGGGGGTCGCCCCTGAGGGCGTTATGGGGCGATTAATAGATTTTAGTTATCGTTAAAGCTCTTTCTTATAAGACCGCCCGCAATGGGGCGATTTCCAATTCCGGCACAAATTGATCACCGGCACGCCTAAATTTGCATTGGGGGGCGAGTTGAACGTTGGGCAACGGTTAGTTTGTTTATTTTTTTTAATCCAATATAAAGCACTATAAAATACCCACTACTTCTTCATCTTTTTATTAAAAAACTCTCACATAACATCAAACTTTGTCTCCACTACTTCTACAATTTATAAAAAATATGAACCCATTCCAACCCCCATTTGGTGTCCCCTCAAGACCCGTGAACCTGAACACAAGCCAACCGCAACAACCCTTTATTTCTAGTAGTGTAATTTTTTTTTTTTGGAAAAATGGTTTTTAATAAACCAACCTTTGTCCCGTTGGTAAATAATAATCTTACGTAATTGGTATACAATAATTCTACCTATCAACATGTTGGTTCTTAATGAACTTCCGTTAATTATTTTTAACTAAAGTTAGTTCTTAAGTTTTATTTATTACACAAACAGTACATGTAGTTGTAATTTACTAGTTTTAAAGTCAAGGGCCATGTAATTAAATTTTATATATACATATGTGTACTAGTTCCAGATTTATCACAAACATCACTCGAAAATCCTCCTTTTCCTCGATTTTGATTTCCGATGTAAACAACTACCATTGCCACCACCATGGGATTTATCGTACACAACACGTAATTTATCCTACACAACTCGTAATTTATCCTACACAACTCGTAATTTATCCTACACAACTCGTAATTTATTGTACACTTTAAATTATCTTATTTTGTTTTGAAAAAATATATATTTTAATGATAAGTTACAAATTATTTAATATAGTTAGCTATTAAAGAGGAAGACTATAAATTAATGATCTATGTAGATTTACCAATGTACCCTTAAAGTAACATTAATACTTATATTAAATGAAGTAAAATAAAACATTGTTATTGGTTGAAATTTCTTCTTTTTTCTTCTTGCAAAAAATTTCTTCTCGTTTGAACTCTCCACAATTTAATATAATGATTATCTTTAATTATAAAAAAATAAATATTTATAATTAGGTAGGAGAGAGAGGCGGGAAAACAATAAAATAGAAAGTTTAAATGAATATGTCCTTCATAGGTTTCTTTTATATATCTATAGACTAGTAATAAAAATTGAACGTCGCTTACAAATATGTGTTTAAACATATAGGGCGATGTTCGGCTAGAAAGTCAATTTTTCCTACAAAGTGTACAAAGTCGTAAAACATCACAATTTCAGCCATAAAACACACTCAAAAGCCCCAAATAATAAAGTGAAGATCACTAAAACACAATATCTAAACCCTAATAGTCGATAAAGACTTCAAACACACTATCGTCGAACTACGAATATAAAACACAACATGATAATCAACATAAAACACCCTAATGTTAGTCATTCGATAATCGAAGCCTTATCATCCAAAACACAACACGAAACCCACAAATATGACGTTTTAGTAATCTTCACTTTGTTATTTGTGGGTTTTGAGTATGTTTTAAGGTTTACATTATGATATATATATATGTATATATATAGGGTAGGGATAGTGTACATTAATTCAAAAGTGTGATAAGTGTGAGAAGTGTTTTAAAGCATTAGATCTTTGATCTAATGATTGAGATCAATAGTGACCAAATTATAAATTGTGTTTTAATTATTTGGACTGGTTTGAAAATTGTATGGGTAATAGTGTCTTTGTATATGTTTCAAATTAGGTAACCTTTCCTAAATTCTAGCGATTCACTCCTAAATTCTAGCGATTCAATTTTAAACTTATTCTAAAATTCTGACATTCTAAAAAATCCAGAAATATGTAACTGCTAAAAGAAATATATAACACTATACATCCATCATATAATATAACACTATATAGCACCATATAACACCGTATAACACTATGTAATACCATACAACACCATATAACACTATGTAACACTATATAAGACTATATAACAATATATAAATTATAGATCTATCATAGACATGCTATGAGAAAATTATAAAAATATAACACTATATAACACTAAATAACATTATGTAAACACCATATAAAACCATATAACACAATATAACACTATATAATACCAAAAAACACTATATAACACCTTATAACACTGTGTAACACTATATGAAAATATGTAACACTATACAGTTCTGAACGAGATGACACAAATTCATAGATTAATTCTTAATTCGTATTCCTATAATTAATGGTGGCGGTTATGGAAGGTTATCAATTAATTAAATCAGTAAGAAAATTACCTTTTTACCCTTTTGAATTAATTTAGATTGAGGACGCATGCCATCTCCACAATATTTCTCACACTTCTCACAGTTTTGAATTAATGTACAAAATCTTCAACCTATATATATATATATATATATATATATATATATATATATAGGGTAGGGTTCCAGCGTGAACAACCTCCCAAGCGTGAACTGCGTGAACTGATCCGGACCATTGATTTCCTTTTTAGTTGTTAAGGGTATGATTGTAATTATATTAAAAATTAGATTTAAATCATTATTTTAATAAGTGAATTAAGTTACATCTTTCCTATTTTAAATTCATTATCCACAAAATATCATTTATTTCATTTTTATTTTTCACATTTCACCACCAGAATTCGAATTATGATTTTTAAGATCCACGTAACCTTCATATACTTGGGATTTTGAACAGTACACATGTGTACTCAGCATGGTACATATGTGTAATTAGCTACATAATACATACATATAAACAAACAAAACCTGTAAAACTAGGTTATATTAAGCAAATAACAAGTTACATAATGTTTGCCAAACCAAAAAAAACATACAATTACAAGTTCCAGTTTCGTGAAAACAATAAACGCAACATAATCGGAAAAATAAAAAAGACATAGTCTTTTACAACTATTCGCCACGTTGTATGCTGAATCATCCTTATCGACCAAGCAAACAAACATACGTGAATCATCCTTATCGACCTCATACGTGAATCATCCTTATCGACCTTCCATCTCCACTTTTCTCGTTTACGACGTCTCCTATAATAACACAAAAAACGTAGCAATTAATACTTTGCATAATTCAAAAGTGTACATCAACAACCTTACACATTCAATACACAAAAAATTCTGAGATATCACAAAAACAGACGCTATACACATGTATACATCACGTTAAAATCAGAATACACATGTGTACAACGCATTAAAAACAAAGCAAAATCAGAATATGTACACATGTGTACATCACGTTAAAATCAGAATACACATGTGTAAATGCCTAAACTAACAGTTTGTTATCAACATGTGCACACTTTCCTTTCACAATCAAAATCACAATGGATTAAAGGCAAACAATCGGCTTCCAGATCAAGCATACTCCAATAACAACCATTTTACTCTATCCCCAATTTTATATTTAAAACAGCTTCTTACTATCACACAAATTATCTGCAAATATGATTTTAACTACGAGCCACAAGATTTCCAAGATATATACTACACAACAATTTAACAATTCTCTATATCTTAACCAAGACTTACAAGCGTAGGCAATTTATACACATTGACCAAGATAGTTAACTACTGTATGTACCCAAACTTCAAGAATGCAAGAAACATCTTATTTCTCTTTTAAAATCATATACATAACAGACACCTTAACAAATATTCACCGATGACAAATACCTCACTAACCGAGGGACTTCGAGACAAGGGGGAAGGTGCCCTGTTGCCACCGTTCATCGCCGCCGCGTCCGAAACCCTAACCGCAGCCGCCGTCGCAGACGGCTCCACCGCCGTTGTACGCCGTTGAACCACAGTCGATTACTCCTCTCCCTCATCGACTCTTCTAATCTTTTCCGTTCTTGTTGATGTCGGCGATGCAGTTCCGGCGACCTTCGATCTAATCTTCTTCGTCACCGGCAGTCCTCTGCTTTCTTCTTTTTTGATAATGAAAACGAATGGAAGAGAGAAGAATGATTTTGAAATAAAGTTGAATATAGGAACCGAAAGTGCGTATATTGAGGTAATTTGATATATTCGAGAGATAATGGAAACTACTCAGTTTCCTTTCTTCCCTCTTTTTATGATGTATATGTACAAAATTACCCTTTTCAGTATAATTACATATATAAAATTAACCCCATAATTACCATCATGCCATTCATTTAAAATCTCAAAATCATAAAAATCAAGGGCCCAGATTAGTTCACGCAGTTCACGCTGGAGAAATTGTTCACGTTTGAACCTAATCCTATATATATATATATATATATATATATATATATATATATATATATATATATATATATATATATATATATATATATATATATATATATATATATATATATGCGCTTTTTTATTTTATTCATCTCGTTTATTAATTAAATTATGGCAACATGTTTAATGACAATAAAAAAATAAATGCCACCTAGGATAGTTTACCTGCTATTTATAGGATTAGCACTTCAAATAAATTTCAATGAGTTAATAAGCACAATTTTTTTATAAGTAACAAAATTGAAACACTCCTAAAACTTGGTTACCTTTTTATAAGTAACCAAATTGGAACATTTCTAAAACTTGGTTACCATTTTATGAAATGTTCCCTTTTTTCATTTATTAAATTTGTTTTGCATGAGTTTCTTGTCTCTAACCTTAGAGATAGCATACATCAACCAAACACATGTAGAGGGATATGTATTTTCACTTTTGAGGTCAAAATTACTATGCCTTTGAACCCCATTGTTCATTTCGCACATATGTGTTAGGGATTCGGATATTCATCAACATACAAACACCAACAAATTGCAAGAGAAAAATAAAACAAAGATGACATGCGAGATTTATGTGGTTCGGTCGGATGCCTACGTGCACGGGCTGCAACCAGAGTAATTCTTTTATTGCTCTGCCACACTCGTGATGAGGATGTTACAAGCACAATGCATATATATAAAGATTACATTACGGTTTCTAACTTAATGAATGATAAAAAATAAACGGGCCTAAGTAAAAGAGATCTGCATCAAGCCCAAAACACTAGTCTTTGTTGTCTTCATTAAAACCAGGCCGAAATCAAGACTCCAAAACCCAACAATCTCCCACTTGGAGGCTTGATAATCTTCAAACTACCATCCGTTGTGAACTTGTACCTCTTGTAATCTTCAAACTGCCATCCGTTAACCTAAAGGCCCATTGAAGCTCCTCCAAGCTCCAACATATCAGTCATGCCAGAAACTGCCACTGACTCAACCTCAATCCCTAGCGGCTCCCACTCACACGAATTGCCAAATCCTAGAACACCTTGAGAACAAACACTCTCCACATTCATCAAGTAATCCACCGGAGAGATTTTATCAGCTGGAACAGTGGTTCTCCTAACCCATTGCCATCTAGGAACTTTGACTAAAACACAACACGTGATCCTACTACCACGAACACCTCCAACTAGTCTAGTTGAACCTTTTCTCGCTTGTTTATCCTAAATCTGACCTGTGACTCTAGGTTTCTCACTTGCAAAGACAATCTTCTTCTGCCCACGAGATTCTATGAACCTGACTTTGTCTTCTTCTGAATTAGGATGGTCTCTCCCTTAACTAACCATGTAAAGCGAATCTCTCCTTCTTCTTCTATCGATCACAATATTTCCCTTAAAAACTTTATTTCCCGTTCCCGAATTTAACCTCATGCCCCTGATCATCCAACTGCCTAACATAAATCAACCGTTTTTTCAAGCTTGGAATCACTTTGACATCCTTTAAAGTCCATGAACTGGCTGAAGTTACTAAATCTATGTCACCCATGCCCGTAACATCAAGAACATCATTGTTCCCTAGTTTTACCTTACCAAAATCACCTTGCTTCAAATTCTACAATGCTTCACCGTTGTGGGTAGCGTGAAATGAAGCATCATGATCCATGACTCAGGGATCCACACTACAAATCAAAGCTTCATCATCTGAGTGGCTTACTATAGCGCGTTAACTTCTTTCCTTTCTTTTGGACATTGATTCCTGAAATGTCCAATCTTTTTGCAGTTCCAACAGGTTACATCATTCTGATCCCTAGACTGACTCCTCTATCTATTTTTGCTCCCCTACTTCTGTTATTCTTTCTTCCTCTACCAACATGCATTAATTCACCCGATGATCCACTTGAATTTCTTCGTCTGACGCCATCACCCAGAAAAAGATCCCGAATCCCAATAAAAGTGAACTCGTTGGTAGAACTAGTAATCGCTGTAAAAGTTCCTGATCAATTATCTAGCAATGATAATAACAATAGTAGAGCCTGAACCTCATCCTCGAGTTTGATGTCAACTGACCTAAGTCTTGACAAAATCGGGTTCAAGTTGTTGATGTGTACTATATGTGTTCTTCTTTCACCGACGTGTTCACTAGTTCACGTTTCTGGAAAACCTAAATAGCTTCCGAAGGCTTCTCATACATATCAGAAAGTGCATCCATAATCCCAAGCACTGTGGTTTTGAACGCAACATCATTTGTTAATGACAATCTATTAACTGCCTTGGCTTTCTTATCCAAAGTCTCCCACTCGTCTAATTTTATCTTATTCGTTTTTTCACCTAACACGATGTCCAAATCTTTCTGAACCAGCAAATCCTCCATTTGCATTTTCTACCAACCAAAGTCTTTTCCATCAAACTTCTCAATCTGAAGTTTACCGCTCTCATCCATTATATCTCAAACTATAATACTGTTTACAAATCAAGTCAAGACTGAAGGTAATGTTCAAACACAGTAATGGCCGACTGCCTGAAGTTATCATAGTTAGAAAATATCTCGGACAAAAAAATAACCACAATTATCAAATCACACTGCTAAATTGCCAAACCAAAAAAACAAATCAATAACCAGACCAAGAACAATCAACCAATAATGCTAATCAGAAAATTGAAACAAGGAACAAAACAAGATGGCATTTTATGCTTCTTTCTGATCACAAGCGGCTACTTTTTTTCTTACCCATGGTATGATGGCACACACAAGAAGATAAAAAATAGAACTCCTAATTTGTGGTTGGTCTCTTTTTTCCTTTGTCTTCTCCGGCCGAAAAACAACACAACAAGAATTAATTGTTGTTGACTTTTTTGGAATCCTTGCCTTACAATTGGATGAATCAATTAAAGCAAAACAACTTTTATTATTTTTGGTTCTTTTCTTCTGTAGATGGCGGTAAGGGTTTAGGGGTATAGGATCATATACAAACAGGTATTTTAAGAACCAACAGGTTAATTACATGTGTCCTCGATTAAAAAAATTGGTTTCAGGGTATTTTAGACCTTTTATACCCTTTTATCTATATCTAATTAAAAACAATAATTAAATTATCCCTAAATTCATACTAGATTAATTCAAATCCTAATATCCTAATATATTCTTCATCATCGAATCAGCATCGTAATCAGCATCATCAACACTGTAAGCAACATCATCCGCAACATCGTAATCAGCATCATTGTCAACACCATAATCAACATCTTAATCAGCACACGGTAACACCACCGTCAGCACATCCAACGGTAACATCCCACACCACCACCGTCAGCACATCTCGTAATCAGCATAACACTGTAATCAACACATTAATCAACACCATAATTAGCACAATTCCATGTTTTTTTTTAATTTTGTAAACAACAGATACTATTACATAACTAGCACAATTTCATTTTTTGTTTAATTTTATAAACATCACATAATGTTACATACTAGCATAATTTTTTGTTTTTGTTTTAATTTTGTAAATAGCACATATTATTACATAACTGGTAGAAAACAAGTTTATTCCAAATAGGTTTCCAATAACAACATAAAGAAAAAATCACAAGCATAAGAATTACACAACAAAATAAGAACTTATGTATAGATTTAAAATCAACACAATAGATTTTTCTTATTTACACATTCCAATTACATAACTAGCACAATTATAAAACACCTTTTTGTAACTTTTTTAAAAGTCACTGTTATAAATATAAAAATGGTACCAATATGGTCGTACTCATATTAAAGATAAAAAATACTTGATTTTGTGTTTATTTTATTTTTTTCAATGAAGTATATAAAAATTATTTTAGTTTAAAAAGCTTGGCGGAATTAGCATTTAATGAGAAATGACTAAATGACTAAAATACCCCTAACTTGATAGTATTAATTATAGAGGTTTTATTTGTAATCAATACCAACCCCTAGATTTAAGCTATTAATGGCTCAAATCTGTTCTTATGGTTATTAGAGTTAGCAATAGAATCTCAATTCTCACGAATGGCATGACAACCCAAGGGTTTCTGCCTTTATTTCTTTTTGTGATGAACTTCGAAGTCTTGATTGAAATATTTTTTATTATGCCCAACTGCAAAAATAAAAAAATATAATAATCGATCTATCTTTTGCGTTGTGTTTCACGAGCCTAAGCTCTAATACCACTTGTTAGGGATTCGCGTATTGATCAACACACACAAACACGAACAAACTGCAAGAGAAAAATAAAATGGAAATGACACGCGAGATTTACGTGGTTCAGTCGGCTGACCTACGTCCACGAGCTGCAAGCTTGGTATCTTTTATTGCTCTGCCTCACTCGTGATGAGGATGTTACAAGTACAATAAGTATATATGGATATTAGCTTAGGGTTTCTAACTTAATGAACGATAAAAAATATCCGGGCCTAAATAAAAGAGAAAAACACTAGTATTTCTTGATTTCATTAAAACCAAACAATCTAATCTCCTGCCAATATATGATCACTCTTACAACAAAAAGATAGACTTATGTTGTTATATATGCATGCTTTGATTTTTGAGGTCAAAGTTAGTTTCTTCAGTTGAAAGTTAATTAAGCGAAGATAATGATTTTGTAAACACTGTACTCATTTCCAAGGAAAAGGTTCAAATACATATCCTCTTTTAATTTGTCTTTCTGAAATTTATCAAAGTGTTGAGTGTCATTGAATTCATTCAAAAGAGTGTACAATGTTTAAACATCACTTAAGTGTTGCCTTCATTACCTTGTTTTGTACAGAATTTAAGCCTAGGAAGTATTCGAAAAAGAATAAAGTTGCTTTAATTGTTGGGACGGTCAGCGGAGGAATCGTTTTTGTATTTTTAATCATTGTTATCTTGTGGAGAAAAGGCTACATTATGGTAGAAAAGGCAGCGAATATAGGTAAATCTTTCATTATCTTATGCTGGTTGGTTGTGAGGGAGTCGTTTGATTTATGGGTTGGGCTTTGGTGCTCAATTTTAAAGCTGGTCAAAAGGGGTCACATTAAAAGCGTGCAAATTTGCAAGTCATTTCTAACTAATTATGGTAATACCATTGTGTCTGAAATCTTTATTAATGTGTTGACCCTTTATAATTATAAAATCGGACGAAAAGGGTCACCTAGCCCCTTTTTGACCCGTACTAAATGACTCATACATTCCAATCCAACCTGTTACTCACCCAACCCACCCAGTAATCGAACCGAACAAACACGAACAAGTCCATGTTGGTGTTCATTCGTTAAGGGAATTAGCATGTTTGCGAACTGTTCATAAACGCATACCGAACATAAGTTTATGTTCGTGTTCGTTCATTAAGGAAATTCAATTGTTCACGAACAGTTCGTGATCTCGTACACAAATGAAAGCAGACGAATAAAAACGAACGTAAACCAACATTTAACTTGAAAAAAAAAACATTGTTAACCTTAAGCATTGGACATAAGTAGTTAAACACAACCATTAAATGATAAATCAAAACACAAGAAGTCTACTACAACCACCAAACGTTGAATCACGCTTAACTAACTTAGACATAACTATTCCAAGTTTAACTAACTTAGATATAATTATCCCCAATAATGTCATGAATGTCCAAATTTTAGCTAACTTAGAAATAAACAGCGTTTCAAGTTTTCAATATGTTTAGATAACAGATTTATTATTTATTATTCTTTTAGTATAATCAAACAAACATGAACGAATGTAACCGAACATATTACCGAACGTTCACGAACGTAGTCGAATGAACGAGACCTTTGTTTGGGTTTGTTCTCTAAGCTTACCGAACGATTTTTTGTTCGTATTCGTTCGCTAAGCTAATCGAACAAACATAAACGAACATCCCGCCGAACGGTTCACGAATTGTTCGCTGAATGTTCGGTTTGTTTACAACCCTACACCCATGCCACCTCTCTTTTTAATTTATGAGGATCTCATATTGCAACAACTAGGCATTTTCACTCTAAGACATACAAACAGGTATTTTCACATTTTCAGATATGCCACATTTTTTTTGTTTAACAGAGCTTAGAGGTATAGATCTACAAACAGGCATATTTACTATGAGGCAGATAAAAGCTGCAACAAAGAACTTTGATCCATCAAACAAGCTTGGAGAAGGCGGATTTGGATCCGTTTACAAGGTGGTGTTATTGTGTTGATATGCCAATTGATTAAAACACAAGTCCAAAAAACATAACATTGCATTATCTTGTGTAACTAATTGCAGGGTCGATTATCGGATGGAACAATAATTGCAGTTAAACAACTATCATCAAAGTCTAAACAAGGAGCCCGTGAATTTGTCAATGAAGTTGGCTTGATTTCCGCTCTGAGACATCCAAATCTTGTCAGACTTTATGGATGTTGTGTAGAAGGGAACCAGATGATACTGGTTTATGAGTACATGGAAAATAACTGCCTATCTCAAGCACTCCTAGGTGAGCCTTATATATATGTTAGCATAGGTACGGAGATGGCAGGTCAAAACAAAATAAGGTTGAGGCTTGCCTTTAGTACCATCGCAGGCCAAGTTAACTGCAAACACTTTTTTGCCCATTCTTTAACATAGATAAATATGATTACAACAACAATTTAGATATTTGAATAAAACGTTTTAAGAAGAAGAGTTTGGGTGACTTTACATGTTCCCGATTTAGCTAGATTTTTTATTTGACCAGTTTGAGATAAACACAACCCTTGGGTTGAAATTATAACTTCTATTAATCATCAAATTTATTTTAAGAAACGATCAGTTTCACATTAATGTAGGAGGTTCGGGTTGTTAAATTTTCAGGCACAAACAAAGTTATTAAAGCAAAGTTAACATGGCCGATGAGGATAAACGTTTGTAAAGGAATAGCTCAAGGTTTGGTTTATCTTCACGAAGAATCAAATTTGAGAATCATACATAGAGATATTAAGGCGAGCAATGTTTTGCTTGATGAAAATTGGAATGCAAAAATATCTGATTTTGGTTTAGCAAAGCTTAATGATGATGGAAATACCCATATCAGCACTCGGATTGTGGGCACAATGTATGTTCTCTAATTACTCTTATTTCTACAAGTAAAAACTGGTTAGGGTTGAAATGGGTAAATGTTTAGTTTCGGTCGAGTTCGGTTTCCCCACAAGCACTTCTTTGTTTGTTTTGTTAAAATAAATAATTAAATATTGTATACAATAAATATTTAAATCTTCAAAATAAAATCAGCTTAGGACGAATTAGCATGTTTGACATATTTCTCTTTTAGCTAATTTTATACATTCATTTCTAAGTAACTTTCTGACTACACAGATTTATTACTTTTTTTGGTTCTTAAGGGGTTATCTGGCTCCAGAATATGCCATGCGTGGTCACTTGACTACTAAGGCAGATGTTTATAGTTTCGGAATTTTGGCACTAGAAATTGTTAGTGGAATAAGCTGCAACAAAAGCTTCAGCTACGAGACCGAAGAATGTCTTTACCTTTTTGATTGGGTGAGATAAATCTACATATTTTGGTTCATCAGTTTTTTGGAGGTGTTTGGATCTGACTATTGCTTTTATGGATGGCAATGGGATGGGTATTGGTAATCAAGTCTCACACCAGACTGCAAAAACTGTCGTATACCCATCCCGCGTCACGTACACTTGCTGATTTGTGAACATTACCCATTGGTTTCGTGATACATTTCTTACTATTTCAATTTTTTATTACTTTATTACCCAAGAAAAATAGAAATATAAAAAGTAAAAATTTGTAAATTCTAAGATTATTGTATTATCAACAACACAAGAAAATCAGAAGAAAATCAAAAGAAACTAAAAACAAAAAAGAACATGTTTACAGTATGGTTCGAGCAAACACGTATATGACGTATGTATGTTTCCAGTAATCGGATCTGATATCATTTAATACTATGCTCATATCCAAACACCACCTTAGTATAATTTGACTTTGAGGTCAAATGAACTTATTTTTAGTACAATTTAGTACAATTTACATCCCGAATCACCCATCAAAAACATCTTTGAAAATGCCTAACTGTAACATTGTTTGTTGTGCAGGTATGGCTTTTGCATGAGAAAGAAACTATATTAGAACTTGTTGATCCAGACTTAGGATCTGAGTATTCATCAGAAGAAGCATTGACAATTATACAAGTGGCCCTTTTATGCACAAAAGCATCAACTTTCGCTAGACCAACCATGTCTCAAACCTTGAGCGTGCTAGAGGGTCGAACCAACATTCAAGATTTGGAAAAGGAACTGCGTCCTTCAACTACGCACCTTGATATTAGGCGCTTAAGAAAACAACTTTGGCTGGACCATAGTGAAACCGACCCAACGAGTGCTGAACCACCTACCACCGAATCCTTCGTCACCGATTCCTTCATCACGGAGTCCTTCATATCGTGAGAACACACTAATGCATATACTACAATGTATGAGGTGTAAATATTGTTCTACCAGATTTACTCATTTCCTTTTTGTAGCCATGGATGGGACAAATATATTTAAGCATCAACAACTCATCAAAGGGTGAATTTTGGGCCTTCTTTTTGTATCCATAAATCGAATGTTGAACTACAGTTTTGATCGAATCAAATGTTACTGGCTTGGTTCAAATATTTTAGGTGAATGCATCATTTTGTAACAACAATTGACAAGTTAACATAACACCACCCTTCTCCAAGCTTGTTTTATGGATCAAATTTGTTGTTTGTTGCAGCTTTTATCTCTCATACATTGAACATGCCTGTTTGTTGATCTATATCTCTAAACTCGTTTAAACAAAATGTTATGTAGGGTTTATTGACAACGACTACAATTATTGCAGACAACTATACTCAAACTCTAAACGGATGATCTGAGAGACGTGTAGTCACTTTCAAATCGAATTATTTCATTGGTTCACTTGAAAAATCCAATCGGATACAACTCAGAATTTGAGAACACGAACATAGGGTGCGTTCGGTTCGCTGGAATTGAATGAAATTAGAATCTGAATTCCAATTCTTGATGTGTTTGGTTATGAAAGGAATTAGAATTGGAAATCAATCACCTCAAATTCCATTACTTATAGGAATTCAAAATCTTTCCCAAATGTGAAAGAATTCAACCAAATTCATTGGAATCTTCGACCACTTACCGTTGTCGAATATCTTACCTGTAATACCCGAAATTTTTTTGAAATCATAAATAATAATATTAACAATGAGAATAATATTTTTTAAAAAAACATAAATAATAATATTAATAATGATAATAAAAAGATGATATTATGTCGCTTTCTTCCAAATAATTTTGAAATAATAATAACTTAATTTATTTATTAGTTATTAAGTTGTCTTTCAATGCATTAGCTTTAATTATTAATACACTAGTATTAAGCCCTTGCGTTGCAGCGGCTATCATAAAACTATGTCAAGTGGTACCAATGGTATACCAATGTCAGGGACCATCCACACCGGATAATCTAGTAAAAACAAAATAAATAAAACGGAAAAAAGAATGCCGAACAAAAACCAAACGTAAAATATTTGAATCACGCATGCTTGTTGTAGAAAAATTAAATCGAAACGTAATACGTAAGTCAATCCAGGACCTGCGTATTGCGACGAACTTGTCAGACGAAGAAAAATAAATGTGTTGCAACGGGCCAGTCAAACGGGAAAAAATATACGAAAAAAATGTTGAACCTCACATGCACGTTGCGATGCGTTAAGTCACAAAATTTAGAACGAAATGAAAAACTTGGTAAAGATGAAAAGTACGGTGGACCAAAATTGAACATAAAAAAGAGTTGGGATTAAATTGGAAAAGATGAAAATCATTGGGTTAAAATTAAAAAACAAAGGGTCTAAATTGGAAAAGAAGAAAAGTTTTAAATTTTTAGTTATATTTTTTAGCTCTTTTTAACTCGCTGATTTCAAGTTTTAAATTGATAAAACACGATATTTACTATCTCTCTACACACGTTAGGGCAAGTGCACCCATCGCAGACGTAGTATAGTGATGACAAGATACCAAGGTCGTCAAAGAACACAAGAGCTTTTAATACCGGCTTATCATCAACGTCTAATCGAACCAAACTTTGAGAAAAGATTTTTAAACTCATAAAAAGATAAAAACTGAAATGAAATAAAAATAGATAGCCAAGAAAGAATCACTTGGATCCGACTTATCTCTCGTGTACCCTTTTGATGATTTTCGCACTTTGGGCATTTTAAGAGATTATCTTAGTTATAGTAGTAGGCCCCTCTTGTGAAGGCGGCGTTACCCTCAACCTAGTGGTTTGAGTCAGTAAGGATACAATCCACTAGGCCGGATTATTGAAAGATAATTAAGTAAGTTATTAATGCAAAATGTGGTAGGCCCCCTTCCAGGCAACAGTCACGCTCAACCCGTTGGTCTGGTCAGCAGGGATACAATCCTCGCGGGGTTGGTTTAAAGTTTTAATAGTAGTTTATGAATAAGGGGTTCAAGTGGTTTCTTACTCTCAGTCGGGCCAGTCATTCCCGATGAATCCATGAAGTAGTACTAAACTTGAACTAGGTTCTCGCAGGATCTATACAATAAACGAGACATAGAATTACCCAACCACCCTTCTAACCCCCTTCCAAGTAGTTAACGTGCTCTATATACCGTAAAGACAGGAATATGTGAATAAACGACATATGAAGAATGGCTAAGTAGATTCGCCTTCAATATAAAAAACTAATTATTAAAGTCATTAATACAAACCCAATTAAAAAGTTGCCAAACATTGCAAATCATAAAAGAAATACATAAAAGATATGTCTTCACCAAGTAATGTAAGAATTTAGCCAAGCATGGCCTTTTTGACAAAGATTCTTACTATCAATCTTGGATCCCAAGACTACACACACTCTAAAAGATGGAAAATGGATGATGGTGGTGGATGATGGTGTTGTAGTGGTAGTGGAGTGGTGGCAAGTGAGAGAGAAGTGGTTTGACGAGGGATGGTTTGAAGTGGAACGAAGCACTTTTATTTATAGCTCTCTTTAGAAGCTTCAGCACGCCCCGTGCCCGGCTAGCACGGCCCGTGCCCGGCTAGCAGGGCCCGTACCCGGCCAGCACAGCCCCGTGGCCATCTCTCTCCCTCTATTCCTTATTAACTGCATGTCAGGTCTTGTACTAACACAACCCCATGTGTCAATGACACATCCTGTGGCCAAAGTATTTGCTGTACTATGGCAGATTCTGAAAATTTTTGAGTTGACCACGCCCCGTGTTGGCATGGCACGTTCCCGTGTCGGCTGCCAGTTTTATCCTTTGCTGGACACGACCCATGTCTGATGGACACGGCCTCGTGTCAAGTCTTCTGTTATTGCTATTTTGTGGTTTGGATGTGAATCGGGGTTTGGCGAGTTGCGTCAATTCCTCCTTCCTTGTATTAATGTTGGTTTTTGCTGTCTTTTTGCCCCTTTTAAACATTTAAGCTCTTTTGATATTGAAAATTAAAAAGGAACAGAAAACGAAGCTTTTTCCAACATTAATACTAAAAAGGGGTTGATTTTGTGCCGTATTTGATATAATTTATATGTTGTATTTTAAGCACAGCAATGATGATCCAATAATGTTGGCATACTATATGGTTGGATCTGATAAATTATTCTCAGATATTGAGGTTCTGATTCAAAATGTGATTACGGAAAAGATTGAAAAAGTTTTTAAATTTGTTAAAATTGAAAAATCAAAGATTGATAAATTTGCCGGTAAAGTAAGCAAGAAATCTTTTTATAACAAATCAGGAAATATAAGTTACAAAAATAAAAATACAAAAACTGGTTTGGATATAAAAATAGAAAGAATCAAAAGAAAAGTTTTGAAAAGTCAAATTTTCAGAAGAAAATGAATTTTGTTCATGGAAAAAGTTCTGAAAAAGAGAAAGAACTCCGATTTAGTCGACATACTAATGAAGAATTCTACGCTCGAAAGAAATAATAGCAACAGACAAAGGATGTTTGAATGAAAAGGTGTTTTATATGTTAATAAGTTGGACGCATTGGTTACAAATGTGCACAAAATCTGAAGCTTGTTGATGTTGAGAAACACAAGAAAAAAAATAGAAGTTGAGAAACACCAAAGTTTGAGCCAAAACAATTTTGGAAACAAAAAGGTTATTTATCAAAAAGAAACATTCAAAATGACTCAAGGTTTTATACAAAGAATATTTCAAATGGACAAACTTGGGTGGTAAAGAGAAAAGATATTTCTGATAATGATGAGAAAAGGAAAATCGATTCAACCAAGAAGGTTGAAATCAAGAATGAAAAAGTTTTTGTAAAAAACGAAAAAGATTTTCCGAAATTAAACGAATCTTACTGGGTTAAAATACCTAAGGTCAAACAGGTCTGGGTTGCTTTATTCAAGTAATTAAGTTGATTGCTTATGCAGGTGTTCCAGAAGTCAACTCAAGTTCAACATGGAGAATGGAGCAGCCTGGCACACGCGGAGGATTCCTGTGATTGAACAAAACAGGAAGTGTTTGTAAAAAATGGTTGAAGGAATACGCTGAAACCCTCACAGCTGAACAAAAAAAAACATGATAAAATAAGATTGAAAAATAGTTTCAAAATGTTTAAATATTAATGTTTTAGTGATCATGGGGGTGTATATCAATGTTTTAGTGATCATGGGGGTGTCTAAAAATTCTAAATGTGAAGCTGAAACGGGTGGCAAGATGAAGCTATCCACATTGGGTTGTCAAATGTTTTAGAACGAGTTTACGCTACCCGCGCATTGCAACGAGTTGTTGTTTATCAAAGTGTTTTATATCATATTTAAAAATACTTTTGTATAAGCAAAACATTTATTTCTGGCTTACCTTATCGGTTTCCTTTTTAGCATCAAAACATTTTTTAGTATCAAACAATTATTTCTTTTGTATAAACTGTTGTTGAGTTCTTTTTTTCTTCTTCTTTCACTTCCTATATAATTAAGATTTTTAAAACTTATTATTTACATTCACATTTATAATTAATTTATTTTTTAGAATAGACATTTTAGTGTATATTATCATAGCCTACTCTGGTCCATCCGAAGTATTTGCTGATAAACAAAAACACAAAATTCATATAAAAAGAACAAAACGAAATATAGAATCAACAAAAGACAGAGATTATTTCTGATTAAAATGACCATAAACATCAAAGCCAAATTTATGATAAACATTTGAGATGAAATATGGGTTTGGATTTGTTGCAAGTCAAAATTACATCAACCATGAAAAAGATAGGTATACATTAAAAGGGCATCTTTGAACCCACTAATTTCAAACCGCGTAAAACAAAATATTAAATCAAATGGTGTTACAAATTTCTAGGTTGGGTTTTGGCATCTAATGAGCATCATGAATGAAAAAAAATAGAATGGATAGAATATCACTATTGTTTAAGTACATCAAATGTTTTAGTGTCTAGTGTCTGACAAATAAATAACATATGTTTTCTACACATAATGTACTGAAAGATAAACACATACTGATTATACATGAGATGCTCAAACCCAAAGTAACAACATACGGTGCCAATCACTGTTTGAAGATTCATTAAAACTGATAAACAGAAAAAGAACTAAATCATTCAAACAGAAGTTGGTTTTTACTCATGTAAGATATTGTATGAAAAATATAAAATAAGAGTATAAAAGTTGTACTTTTCAAGTTGGTTATGATAGACTTAAAAACATAAAGTTGGATTAACATGATTGATATGTGTAATCCCTACATATTCAAAATGAAGATAAGAGTATAAAATACATACCAACACTGGCTAATTGTGTAGACATCGATGATTAACTCAAATCAAGGCTTCAATTGTCACACCCTGACCGCATTAAAACAACGAAACTGCAGCGGAAACGTCGGGGAGTAGAGCAACAGAATCATTGTTTCACAACCATGGATTCAAAAGTTTCGTTTTATTAGAATATTAAACATTAACATTGTCTTTAAGTTAAAGAAACAAGTCAAACATAGTCTATCATTGTTATTAAATCATTAAGGCCTCGTCGAGTCCTTAGTGAGCATGCATCCTAGTCACAAACATCATCATCAATCACCACCTGAAACATATGTAAAAATAAAGTCAGCAAAGAAATGCCGGCGAGCACATAGGTTTTGTGAGAGTGTCGGATTCATAGCTCGTTTACATGTTGCAATACCTCGTTAGACTACAAGAGTTAATAGTTGAAAACCTTGTTTTGAAAAGTGTATAGTATTGCAACATAATTAACCAACTCAAAACAAGTAGGTTTTAGTTTATAAAATCTCGTAGCCATGATTCTTAACCCAAAACATTTGTTTAAGTAAAACAAATTGTAAATCGTCTCGTTATTAAAACTCGTATGGTTTATATCGTTTAGTAAACATCGTTATGTGACATCGTTTTAACATCGTTTGCCCAAGTTAAATAAATAATGCCACAAAATGTAATACGATAAAAACACTTATATATATAAGAAGTACCAGCGGCGTATCTTCCATGCTTTTATCATGTTACACCCGTCACATTTTCTAATCACAACCCAAAACCAATCGTTTGTTCAATTCATTTAACTTGTTCAAATCGTTCCAATCGTTTAAACCATTCTCGTTTTAATTGTGAATACTACTTTTGGTCGTCTTGCTAATAACATTCAAACCTTTATAACTCGTCTATCGTTAAACTCGTATTAACAAACCACCAAAGGGTAAGTTAACAATTTACAAATTCAGTCGTTACCCACATAACCCCCATACATAACCATGGGTGCAGTCTGATAACGAGATTTGTCAGATCCTATGGTACCCATAACCCAATACTGGTCGGTTCGGCCAAAACTAATGAATGTCATTCGTTATGTAAATACGTCCAACAAGTTCGTTCACATTATCGAAATCGTTTTGTTTAATATAAAACATAGTATTTGTTTTTGAAATCGTCATTAAAAGCATCGAAATTGTTTAACACATATGAATCACCCCAAAACAATTGAAAACAGTAAAATAAGGGAACTATGTACTCACATCGAAGTGCAAGTATCCTTGATTAGATGAACTAGCAAAGCTCGAGTAAACCAAGGAATTCAAGTAGCACCTATTAATCGGATCGCTAGATTAAAGAATAAACACCTAAATCGGAAGATCGGGTAGAATGAGGTCTTGTAAACCAAATGAGCATTGCAACTCATGTGATATGGTTTAACAAAGCCTACATTCTAAATCGGAACCTATCCTAGGTGCTTTTGACCCGTTACGACCCATTAAGGTAGTTTATGCTACTTTAACGCCTCGTTTGCGCAAAGGCGCGTTTGAGACACCTAACTAGTCCTATGACAAGTATTATATGCCCTAACATGTTTAAATATGTTGCATAATCAGTTTAAGTGACAAAAGTTAGGTTACATATGCTTAAAATTCAATTATGCATGAAAAAGGGATTTTGGTCATTTTCCTAAGGCATATAAACTACCTATCATACAACTAACTAAACGAAGTGACCATAAGGTATAACCTCGGAAGGTTATTCCCTATACAACTATGGTCACAATACATGCTTGGTCGGATCCTAACGATCGACCAAACGGGTCGAGTTCGAGAGTCTAAGCGGTTGTTAAGACCGCTTATCTTACGACCCTATACAAGAATTAGACTAAAAGTGACGAGTTAAAAACGTTAAAACATGTTTAACTAAGTTAGAAAACATGTTTGATATCAAAACAAAGTGTTTTGATACCCAAAAGTAGTTTCGTTGCAAAATACGCATAAACACGTACTTTGACCGAAACTTTGATTCGTCACTTCAGTAGGTATAGTCACAAGGGACTATAACCATCGTGATTACGCTTGTCACACCCCCAAAATCCATAGGCGGAGTATCATCGCAGGAGGCGTGACTGACCAGGATCCAGACACCAATCATATTGAACAAGTTAATTAATTAAATAGTATTCCAACCACACAATATAATTGGTGTCCAAAACAAATCAAGTAAGTTCAAGTTATTAGCGGAAGCATAAAGTTTAAAACCAAAGTATAAGTATAAAAGTTCAATGTTTAACATGGAACTCAACAGTCCATGTCCCACAACGACTCCTGCTCCCATGCAAGCTCCAACTAAGCATCTAACGACCTGCAAGGCATGTAAGAACGAGTCAACAACAAAGTTTAGCGAGTTCACAGTTGGTGTTCATTTTAAAGTTGTTCAAAAAAAACCATAAGTTCATTCGTAAGCCATGTGTTAACCAATTTCCTTGTTTCCCAAACCATAACCATAACCAGTAGGGGCTACCCATGTGAACCACTAGACCCGTTACCATATCGACCACTGACTGAAGTAAGTTAGTGCCCTAGCGTCAATGTCTATCATCATTAACGTGCTCAGATCCATTAGTTCACGCCCGTCCTCTACGACACGGTGTGAGGCTTGTCAAACCTAAATAGCGCTATCTAACTAATGACCCACTCGCCATTGGCCCGACGATTAAGTCGATATAAAATGAGGGACTTCATGATAGAGATTTTGGTCTAGTATCAATGTTATCACCCTTCAATAAAGAGGATATGGTACGTGTCCCCAAACCAGGAGATCACACAGGTTCCGATTAAATCCTTAGTACATGTTATCACCCTTCAATAAAGAGGATGTGGTACGTGTTCCAAACCAGGAGGTCTTGCAGTTTCCAATTAAATCCTTTACCCATTCCCAACCACCAGGAATCCCATGCCTTGTAGAAAGTGTGAACTCACCTTGGTTTGCTCAGTTTGTTAAGTTACTTGTTCACAGTTAATCAATCAAGTCTATGGTTTTCATGTATACAAAGTTAGTTCATGTTCGCATGGTACACATATAAGTTCATAATCACAGTGTGCAGTTAGAATCACTAACACTAAATAACACATAAGATTTATTCAATCCCATACAAAACCAGTCTTCACTATCATCAACAACAGATAACAACATAGTTATACATTATCTCAAATGCTCTAAACTACAGTGTGATGTGACTACTCACAGGGCGGTGAAACTCCAACGACCAAACATATAGGGTTTCGTCGAGATGTAACGTGGTGAAACATATAGGGTTTCGTCAAGGTGTAATGTGGCGAAACATATAGGGTTTCATCAAGGTGTAATGTGGCGAAACATATAGAGTTTCGTCAAGGTGTAATGTGGCGAAACATATAGAGTTTCGTCACACATGATGTTTCGTCGACCCGAGGTTCTTCTTCAATAACTGCAGACAACAAGAACCCTAATACCGTCTCTCATCTGAACAGCTAAACTTCGAACGTATGTCCAAATCAAGAATCATATTACTCAGCAAGATGTCATTACTTCTGTAACGCCCTGCGTTTTCAAACATCCTACATTTAGAAACCTTACGTGAAATTCTATCTTTGGAAATCTTGTGTTCTTATAACCATTCTTTCATCGTAATCGTTGTAAAATACGGAACTTGCTTCGTAAATAAAACTTGTACATTACACTTTTTACCTAGTTAAATCATGTTTTATTTCATATTTCACCTTGTTACAAGTTAGGGGAAACATTGTTGCATATTATTACACAACTTAATTAACAAAATTACTCATTATAATGTTTTAAAAAAATAAAAAAAATAAAGAAATATGGCAGCCCAATTCAGCAAAATTCAGCCCCATATAGTTGGGTTTTGTGGGCTAGTTTCAAGGTGTAACCCCTTCTAAACACTTCCAAAGCCAAACCATTGAAACCCTAATCCTTCCCCCTATAAATACCACTTATAACCAGCCTCCCTACCACTTTTGCAACCCTAAAAACTCACAAAACATCCACCAAACCGTAGCTGAAAGCAAGGGTTCGAGTAGATTGACACCCCTTCACGAAAATGAGCATAACTCACTCAATTCTTATCCGATTCACTCGATTCTTTTTCCTACTTGCTTGTATAATCATGGGGTTCGATTCCTAGACTTCTCCTTGGAGAAATCAGACCTGGAAATGCCCCGAAATAGTCCATAAACTTTCTGTTTGTTTTTATGTTCATCAAAAACTTGTTTAAACCTATGCAATTTGTGTCTAACACATCTCATACCTATGTCCTAATGCTTACAACTTATCCCATGGTTGGTTAAGCTTAAAAACAAGGTTGAGACATTTAAAATCAGAGGATTAAACCTCATAAACTTGGTGTTTTGTTTAGGGTTTTTAACCCACAAGTCATGTCAAACTTTGTCTTTGATACATGAGTGATTATGGAACAACTTGGGTTGTCCAAACATACAATCCTCACATGATTTGATGATTTCTCTTAGTTAGTGTGTATATTTCTTATTCTTTATTGTATGTTCATGACCCTCCTTGGTTGTTTTTTTTACATCAAGTGTAGTGGTGAACACATAGAGGTGCCTAAATGGAAGACTTGATCTTCCTACCTCCTACATGACTTCTATGACATTTAGAGGTACCAAAATGAAGATTTTAATCTTCTACCTCATGCTTGAACTATTGGACATATATTATATAACCTAAATATATTATTCGAATAATCGAATCTTTGATGATGAACTAGTGTTCATATGTCGGGGTACTAGATTACATCATCCTAGACTATGATAACTTGTCACGATTCTAATGGAACCTTGTTCCATGAAAACATCTAAACTCCTTCGAGTTTCCTAGTGTCAAGAACAAGCATCATATGTACTAAATGATTATTTTCCATGTTATTCTCATATCTTATTTTTATGTTGTTTTAAACACCGAATCTCGACTCTAAACATACTTGAACCTTAACCCTTATACATTCGGACTCTAAATCTCTACTCGTCAACAATTGGATAATCGGAAAACATATGCAAACTTTGTGAGTATACTCGTACTTTTCCTCTTTTTACTTTTACCACTTTTGGGGTGTAACATGTTTACCTATTGAAACTTACACATGAACTTTTGTCTAAACACATGAACATTCCTATAACATGCTTGTATATGTGATGACTTGATACTTTAAATTTGGGTGATTCTTATGTGTTGAACTTATCATTAACTTTGTACGAGCCAAACCTTGACATATGTAGCGCTATAGGATTAACGACCCGCCTCTACTGAAACTTTGGTTATGTCATGAGCAAGTTGCGTTTTCTTGGTTTGATATGTTAGACACATGCCATGTTTAAATGTTTATCTTGAATCACATGCTTGCTATGAGGAATTGTTCAAACTTATCTTTTGCTATGTACGTATCAAACTTGTACACTCGCCTTTGCTTTTGCATTGAACTTTATTTTAAACATGTTACAGGTTGAGGACGATGATGCTATGAAATGAAGTAGCGTTGATGCCTAGATACACATATAGACGTTAGGGTTTAAAATGTTGTATCAAAATTTTGTTATGTTATCATGTTGTTTTGTTAAACTTGTCGTATTTGAATATCTTGTAATGTTGACTATTTGAAGTTATGAAATGAAATGAAATTTGGATTTTCTAAATATTGTCACAAATAGCGTTATGATGTCTCTAGCAATCTTCACACTTCGTCTCATCCCGATGTTTCCGCCATTGGTTGGGGTGTGACAGATTGGTATCAGAGCCATAACTATAGGGAATTAGGAAAAGTAGGAATGCTTTAGCCTAGTCTATAGTTTTAGAACCTTATTCGTATGCTTTGCTTGGACTACTACATGATACTTTATTTGTTACTTATTTATGCTCTATTAAACATGTATGTTACTCATGTGTAATATTCGACATGTTATTCTTACGCATTAATGCTTGTTTTATTATGTGTTAACACTTGTTTCGTTGTTCGATTCTTTATGTGTTATTCTTGACACATTTCTCTATGTGTTAATACTTGTTTTATTTCATTATTTAAGTATCATCCTTGATATGCTTTCTTATGTGTTTATACTTGTTTGTGTATCTCCTTCGACATACACTTCCCTCATGCATTTTACTCGATTATTCTAAATCCGACAACACTCATATTGTACAAATGAGACGAATTCACCAAAATAGGCGTGAAACCCACAATTTGGTGAACGACTCTCAATCTACCTATTCTTTTTTTTTACACGAGATATCGCGATTAAGCTAGGAGTGAAATCCACACCTTAATGGTAAATCTCAAATTTCAAGTTCTAGTGGACCCTCGTCAACACGTCGAAATTAAATTTTGACCCGACGAGTACCAACCACACTTAGGATACGAAATCGTCAAGTTAGGGGTGAAACCCGCACCTTGTCGACTAGTTCCACTCCTTGGCATTTTTTTCATAAATCCCGCCAAGTCTCGAAATTTCGATTGATTTGGGACATGTAGTAACCGGAAGGGTAAATACCGTTAACCGACTTGTCGGCGAGAGTATTTTACCTATTAGGCCAAAACATGCTCCTCAAATTCAAAAGACTTTTCGACCACTTTGGTTAGTCAAAGTTCCGTTTTGGAACACTCCAAACTTTGGTCAAACATGTGTTTCTATTGTTCATTTTATACGATGCAATCTTTCAACCTCGAGTTTACCTTTGATTTCTCTTTTCACACGCACAACATATCGAACCTTTTCGATACACTTATATACGCATGATTTTCATATAATTTAAATTCATATTCCTTGTAACAACTAGTGGAGATGTATCATCGAGATTGGAGTGACTTCCTTACCTTGACGATTGACTCCACCCCTCTTCCCTTAAAACGACTTCACCAACGAGTTAGGGGTGATTCCCTTACTTAGGTGACCGTTACCCAAAACTTATCTTTCAAAATATTTTATTATGCAAACCCGATCATGTTTTATACCTAAATCATTTATCATTATTCAAAATACCTACTTATACCGATTTCAAAATACATTGTTTATCAAACGTACTTCTTATTCTACCATCCATTTTCACTCAAATCATATACACGAGATTCTTAATCATGTCTTTACCGTTTTACTACACGAATTTCCAAACCTTACGAAATGCTACCTATCAATTTAATCGGTCTAATGAATCTCTTGCCCATGAACTTCACATCTGATTTATTAACTGAAACACGTTCACATTATATCATCATACTAGAGACTTCCACTCTTAATCGAAATCAAACTAACCTTTCTCAATTACTTATAAGACCTCATAGATGTTATATGACCATTTACCAAATACTCTTTCCAACATCAATAAATCCTTTGTTAAAATTATTTTTAAACAATCACTAAGTTCTTTTACTAAATTTCTTTTCTAAGGGTCGACGTTTTCACAAGAACTTTCAAAGTCCAAAATTTTCATGTTTTGATGCAAATGAAACAAACCCGTTATTTAAAAAAAAAAAAACCTTCTCTACAACGCTTAACTCGTCATCCAAATTTCAATACACGTGGGCTAGAAGACTTCATGGGGACCGACAATTTTCAACATACGTGAACTCCTTTTTTTAAACAAAAGTAGCATTTCAATCATTACAAAATACGTTAAGCATGACCAATGAGTACTTTATGTTCCTTTACATATACAAACTATATTCTACCTTTCAAACCAAGCTCAATCTAATTTTGATTCGACAAACTCAACGTTTTGTTTAAACAACTATACATGCACATCATTATACACATTTTAGTCGATATCTCGCGATAACATCATTTATATCGTTCGTATCTACATACTTAACCTTTTTTTCTCTACAATGTCTCAACGTACACCATATACGCAATATTTATTTTTCATACCTACACCTATGTTCATACGTTTTATGCTTGTACTCATACACATACTACTTATACGTTTTACGCTTCTGCTTGTACACATACTACTTACACGTTTTATGTTTATGCTCATACATACATGCGTATTCATAATTAAACTTATGCTCATACTTTCATCCTTACTCATGATTCGTACATTCGTACCTATACGCGAGCGTAATCCGAGGGATTCGCTTACGTGGGTCCCATACATGCTTAAACATAAACATGCTTACATACGACATTCTTCTACGTACACATTCTTATTTTCAAATTCATGTATACCTTGATTCATACATAACTAGTACAAGCTATGTGGATCATGCGACAATCAGTATAATCGCGGGTGCACACGGGATTATAGTGATAGGCGTATGAGAACCATAGAGTGTACTACTGTGTATGGTAAGACACGGAACGTAACATGACCCCAAGTAACGAAACGGACGTAATGTGGTTAAAACATGGTGGATACGCCGCTGGTACTTCCTATATATAAGTGTTTTCACCATGTTACCAAACTTTCGTAAAACGTGCCATGAGAAATTCAGTGTGTTGCAGACCTTTTGGACCTAATACAACTTCACGCAACTCACAAACGCATTATATCCGATTATTCATGACGAGACTTCATCCTTAACACACTACGTTCATCTATCCAACACTTATGCTATTCACATACTTGTACTCTTTAAGAGTCATTCGTTCATTCTATACTCGTATTATTTTATACAAAACTCGTTCGCAATCCAGCTTGTTTAAACATTTGAGTCCTAACTTACCTCGTTACCTATAAAATAGCCTCCCTATTCTTGATTCTTGTGAAACTATACTTAGTATACCTCTATTGCTTTATTTAAAGTAACAAACCTTTTCGTTCCTCTCAATAAACAGGTTTTACGAAAGTATGATTTTTTTATACTATCCTTAAAAACTTCCCCTTGCAAATCTACCTTGACGTTCTCCAAAATTTGGTACTTTTCAAAACTTTCAAACTTCCCAAGTTTCAATTCTTAATGATCACCTTTATGCCAAAAACTCTTTCAAGCCTTCCTCTTGAATAAATTTCGGGACGAAATTTCCTAAAGGAGGGGAGACTGTAACGCCCTGCGTTTTCAAACATCCTACATTTAGAAACCTTACGTGAAATTATATCTTTGGAAATCTTGTGTTCTTATAACCATTCTTTCATCGTAATCGTTGTAAAATACGGAACTTGCTTCGTAAATAAAACTTGTACATTACACTTTTTACCTAGTTAAATCATGTTTTATTTCATATTTCACCTTGTTACAAGTTAGGGGAAACATTGTTGCATATTATTACACAACTTAATTAACAAAATTACTCATTATAATGTTTTAAAAAAATAAAAAAATAAAGAAATATGGCAGCCCAATTCAGCAAAATTCAGCCCCATATAGTTGGGTTTTGTGGGCTAGTTTCAAGGTGTAACCCCTTCTAAACACTTCCAAAGCCAAACCATTGAAACCCTAATCCTTCCCCCTATAAATACCACTTATAACCAGCCTCCCTACCACTTTTGCAACCCTAAAAACTCACAAAACATCCACCAAACCGTAGCTGAAAGCAAGGGTTCGAGTAGATTGACACCCCTTCACGAAAATGAGCATAACTCACTCAATTCTTATCCGATTCACTCGATTCTTTTTCCTACTTGCTTGTATAATCATGGGGTTCGATTCCTAGACTTCTCCTTGGAGAAATCAGACCTGGAAATGCCCCGAAATAGTCCATAAACTTTCTGTTTGTTTTTATGTTCATCAAAAACTTGTTTAAACCTATGCAATTTGTGTCTAACACATCTCATACCTATGTCCTAATGCTTACAACTTATCCCATGGTTGGTTAAGCTTAAAAACAAGGTTGAGACATTTAAAATCAGAGGATTAAACCTCATAAACTTGGTGTTTTGTTTAGGGTTTTTAACCCACAAGTCATGTCAAACTTTGTCTTTGATACATGAGTGATTATGGAACAACTTGGGTTGTCCAAACATACAATCCTCACATGATTTGATGATTTCTCTTAGTTAGTGTGTATATTTCTTATTCTTTATTGTATGTTCATGACCCTCCTTGGTTGTTTTTTTTACATCAAGTGTAGTGGTGAACACATAGAGGTGCCTAAATGGAAGACTTGATCTTCCTACCTCCTACATGACTTCTATGACATTTAGAGGTACCAAAATGAAGATTTTAATCTTCTACCTCATGCTTGAACTATTGGACATATATTATATAACCTAAATATATTATTCGAATAATCGAATCTTTGATGATGAACTAGTGTTCATATGTCGGGGTACTAGATTACATCATCCTAGACTATGATAACTTGTCACGATTCTAATAGAACCTTGTTCCATGAAAACATCTAAACTCCTTCGAGTTTCCTAGTGTCAAGAACAAGCATCATATGTACTAAATGATTATTTTCCATGTTATTCTCATATCTTATTTTTATGTTGTTTTAAACACCGAATCTCGACTCTAAACATACTTGAACCTTAACCCTTATACATTCGGACTCTAAATCTCTACTCGTCAACAATTGGATAATCGGAAAACATATGCAAACTTTGTGAGTATACTCGTACTTTTCCCCTTTTTACTTTTACCACTTTTGGGGTGTAACATGTTTACCTATTGAAACTTACACATGAACTTTTGTCTAAACACATGAACATTCCTATAACATGCTTGTATATGTGATGACTTGATACTTTAAATTTGGGTGATTCTTATGTGTTGAACTTATCATTAACTTCGTACGAGCCAAACCTTGACATATGTAGCGCTATAGGATTAACGACCCGCCTCTACTGAAACTTTGGTTATGTCATGAGCAAGTTGCGTTTTCTTGGTTTGATATGTTAGACACATGCCATGTTTAAATGTTTATCTTGAATCACATGCTTGCTATGAGGAATTGTTCAAACTTATCTTTTGCTATGTACGTATCAAACTTGTACACTCGCCTTTGCTTTGGCATTGAACTTTATTTTAAACATGTTACAGGTTGAGGACGATGATGCTATGAAATGAAGTAGCGTTGATGCCTAGATACACATATAGACGTTAGGGTTTAAAATGTTGTATCAAAATTTTGTTATGTTATCATGTTGTTTTGTTAAACTTGTCGTATTTGAATATCTTGTAATGTTGACTATTTGAAGTTATGAAATGAAATGAAATTTGGATTTTCTAAATATTGTCACAAATAGCGTTATGATGTCTCTAGCAATCTTCACACTTCGTCTCATCCCGATGTTTCTGCCATTGGTTGGGGTGTGACAACTTCCTTAATCACTCATTACCAAGCTTTGTGACAATCATCAAACATCTCAGTATCAAATCAATTATATACATGCATATTAAGATTTGTTTACCATATTAATCCATCTGTGAATATCACATTACATAAACCTATCGAACCCTAATCACGCTTTTAACACCTTGCACATGCAATTAGGACCAATCGTTCAATCATCATTCATCATAAGCAAATCGTTGTGATAAACAGGCCTTCGCCAGCCTCTTTTATCATAAAACCCTAGTCTGTTAGTTTATCGTCAGTCATGAGTACAATTCTTATCATACAACCCTATTCTACATCGGACTATTAATACACACACCATGCGATTATCATACAGGTTCGGATCAAACATTCAGACACATTAACCAACAAACATACAAATCATGCATTCATGGATCATCAAGACGTTGAATATTCATCGATCATCATGTATTTATTACCAATTCATAACAAATAAACATTAGTAATAAACTAACCGATTCGAATGATAGTCCAGGGATTATGTGTGGCGATAGAGCTTCAAGGAATGGAAGCTGCCGTCGGGTTTCAAGGGAGAGAAGAAAGTGTCTAGGGTTTCGTATCTTTAAGGGGTAATTATAAGTGATTAATCATGGGCCTTAACTGGGCCACAAGCCCATGCGACGAAACTACAGGTGTTTCGTCGACCTGGTATATGGCGAAACTCTAAGTTTCGTCGAGTATGGGTGATGGCGAAACCCTAATGTTTAATCGGGTTCAAGTTTCGTCAAGGGTGCGAATATAAGTTCAACAGTTCATTATTTAACCAAGTAACACAATACAACAATTTATCAGTCAATTAATAAGGTGCACATATTACAACGCAACGAATTATGATGACACTGATGTGTGCAAAATGAAACATATAAATTACATCAAATAAGGCATAAAACTAACCCTTTTTAAGTACGAATGTTGGAAAAAGATTGTTTTTGTCTTCCTTTTGTATTTTCAGGATTAAATGAGCTCAAATTGACAAAAGAAGCAAAAAGACAGCTAAATCTAACATAAATACAAGAAAAGGAACAAAGGTGGATTGCCCGACCCCTCAACAGCATCCTCCCAAGCAAAACAGAGAAGGCAGAAGACTGAACACGCCCCGTGCTCAGCGAGCACGGGGCCGTGCCTAAGAAGCAGCAGAAAAGACAAACCTGTAGAAGCTTCTATTGCCCACCACGGGGCCGTGCCCAGTGAACACGGGGGCGTGGCGAAAGTACTGAAGGCGCATTAATTGTAATTAAGAATTACAATTAATGAAGAGAGAGATTGTCAGACGGGCACGGGGCCGTGTCCAGCGGACACGGGGCCGTGCCCAGGCTTCTGTTCAGCCAATAAATAGGAGTGTTTGGCTTCATTGCAACTCATCCCTTGGCACACCACCTATCTCACACTTCATCCACCACCCACCACCATCACAACACCATCATCCACCACCATCATCCATTGTCCATCATAGAGTGTGTGAGTCGTCTCGGGATCCAAGATTGATCGTAAGAGTTCTTGACAATCAAGGCCATGTTTGTCTAAGTCTCTTACATCACTTGGTGAAGAAAAGTGTTTAGTATAATACTTTTTATTTTTAATCTTTTTCACTTTTTATTTGGTTTTGTATTAATGACTTTAATAACTAGTTGCTTATGTTGAAGGTGACTTTTCCTTATCGTTTATCCGTGGTGTCTTGGCATTATTTTACTGTCCATATAAATTAAAAGATTTTAACCATTCATATCTCCATGGTCTATATGGAGGTATGTTGGCTACCTGGTCAGGGGTTAAGAGAACAGTTTGGTAAGGGTCTTGCCCTTGTTCAACGTTTAGAGGTCCTGCAAGGGACCTGGGTCAAATTTAGTAGGATCTCCTTCAATACCCAAAGGTATTGGATGGCGGGGATCCAAACTCTTTGACCCCCTCATAAGTTAACTACTATTAATACTATAACCCGACTATTTAGGACTGTATCCCTGCTGACTCAGACTACTTAGTCGAGGGTAACGTCACCTCCAAATGAGGGGCGTACCATAATTTGCATTAATAACTTATTCATTATCTTTCAATAATCCGACCCTTTAGGATTGTATCCTTGCTGACTCAAACTACTGGGTTGAGGGTAACGTCGCCTTCAAAAGAGGGGCCTACTACAATAACTAAGACAATCTCTTAAACAAGTGAAAAAGTGCGAAAATAATCAAAGGTTATACTAATACACGAGTCGGATCCAAGTGATTCATCTTGTCTATCTGTTTTTATTTTTATTTTATTTTTCAGCATTTAGTTAGTTTTATTTTCTTCGTTTAAAAATCTTTTTCTAACATTTTGATTTGATTAGACGTTGAGGATAAATCAGTACTAAAAGCTCTTGTGTACTTGGACGACCTCAGTATCTTACCAACACTATACTACGTCCACGATGGGTGCACTTGCCCATATGTGTGTTTAGTGTTAGTAAATATCGTGTTTTATAAATTTAAAACTTGGCTAAAGTATAAAAAGGGCTTAAAATATATATAAAAAATATATACACACTCGCACACATCAAGTTTTTGGCGCCGTTGCCGGGGACACGAGGATTTTAAGAAAGTTAGGAGTCAACGGCCTAATGATTTTTTTTTATTTTCTTTTTAATTTTATTTTAGGATTTTCTTAGTTTTTCAGCTTCTGCAAAGCTCAGCACGGGCCGTGTCTGGTCGGACACGGGCCGTGCCCAGCAGTATTACTGGCAGTTTTTAGTTTTCCTAGTTACAGAAGGCTGACCACGGGGCCGTCTCGGTGCAACACGGGGCCATGTCCAACTCTCCATTAACAGGGATCCGGAAAACAATCACTGTAACTCCGACCACGGGCCGTGTTCACTGAGCACGGGGCCGTGGTGAACCTTCTGACCAACATTATTTTCTATTTTTGTTGCAGGACCTTGAACCCGACGCCACCTCTACGTAGTGTATGAGCTCCAGTTTTAATAAAGATATAAAAGAACCTCTAGAAGAACCCGAACATTTTCTCAGAAAATGTCACACCCCCAAATTCCACCTGCGGAGCATCCTCCGCTTGAGGGCGTGACTGACCAGGATCCAGCCACCAATTATACTGTTTAATTGAATTAATAACCATAGTAATACTTACTAGCCATACGATTAGCAATATCATGATCAAAGCATAAAGTTTTAAGTCCAAAAAGTAGTTAATAGCGGAAGCATAAGCAAAACAGTTTTAAAAGAGGTTCATAGTTCAAGTTTATTTAGCACCCAACACAGGGGTAGACGAACACTACACATCCCCAAGCAGCAAGCTCCTCAGTCACTGGTTACCTGCAAAGCATGCAGTAAGGTGTCAACAATAATGTTGAGCGAGTTCACTAGTTGTCCAGTTTTAATTACCAAAAACTTGTTTCACCAGTTAATTTATCCGTTTATACATGCCATGGGGAGCTACCCCAAAAGTTAGCGACTAAACTGTTTTTCCAATACCGAACACTAGGTAACCGTTGCGTTTCTGCAGGATGCCCCGATGTCAATGTTCTATCATCATTGACGGATGCCTGAGTACATTAGTTCACGACCGATCCCATACACGGGCACGGTGTGAGGCTGGTAAAACCTAAGTAGCGCTATCAACTAATAACCCGTTCGCCTGGCCCCGGCGACTAATCGGTATTATGTAGTAGGGACTTGAGTGATAGAGTTTCGTTTAGTGCCGTTTGTTGCAATCCGTATAAACAGTAATTAACTAAAGGTTCCCAATAACAAGGGAAGAAAAGTAAGTTGTATCCCTCATAAGGGGATAGTGTTGTTTTTAGTCCGTTTCCCAAACCACCGGGAACGCATGCTTTAAGTTGTGAACTCACCTTGGGTTGCTCGGTAGATTAATTACCCGGTCAATCACGTTGGTCACCACATCCTAGCATGGTTACCAAATATAGGTCAAGTTGGGGTACAAGTAATCACATATAACCTACACATAGCTAACACATAGCATGCATACAAACATACATTGGGTTATTGGGCCGGCCCTAATATTTACACAGTCATACAGAATTCAGCAACACATAGCCCAGTCAAACAGGTAGCCCAATTAAACATGCTGTGGCCCAATAACCATAGTGGGCAGCCCAGTCGAGACAAGGCGGTCTCGACTCGAGAACACGCAGTCTCGAGTCGCAACCAAGAGATCTCGAGTGATCACGTTTTGGTCTCGAGTGGTGCCGGTTAGGAGTCGCAACCTCAGAGGTCTCGAGTCCAGTCTCGAGTCGAGATCATGAAGTCTCAAGTCGAGACCTTGCTGGTATCGAGTCCCTGAAGTTCGTCTCGAGTCATCATGAGGTGGTCTTGAGTCGCAACCAAAGGTCTCGACTCGCAACCACAGTTACGTGCACATAATCCTTCTAGAACCTGTCACAAGTACTAACCAATAGAATTGTGTTTTTGTGTAATTGTGTACTAGCCAATAGGATATCATAAACATGTTTTGGTGTCTGATTTATAACAAAAATAGATCAAACAAGGCATCTTCAAATATTCATAACATGTTCATACCACATTCATATTGTTCATCATATTAGGGTTTTCATCATTTTATCCAAACATCTCTAACACACATCTATACCTCATTAAACCCGTATGATCATGCAACAATCAGAATTAATTGGTCATCATGCTTGTAAACAATTCGGTCCATACTCATAGTATAACATCATCTACATTGATTCATATAATATACAATAGCACATCCTTATGAACCATCATTGCACCTATCCTTTATCATGTAATCTATTCACCAAGTTATCATGTTTATCATACCAAAATCATGCAAGGAGACATTTAGACTAATCATGTGTATCATTCATCAAATAATCATCAAATAATCATCAACATATCAAATAGTGTGAAATACTAACCGGATGGTGTTCGAGTGTGAGAGTGTTGCGAAATCGGCCAAAGGGAACCTCCTAGCTTAGAATGTGAGCCGCTACTAGTGATCCGAGACAAGAGAAGAGAGTGATGATGCTAGGGTTTTGTTGAGAGAGAGTGAAGGAGAATGTAAGGGAATGTTGGTTGCCCAAAAATGGCAAGATTGGCTATCCATAAGGGTTATATACCCGTCTCGAGTGGGTTGAGGGCTCCCGAATGGGCTTCTTGGTTGCATGGCCCAACCGGCCCGCTTGTTACTGTTCACTCGAGACCGGGAGTGCTCTCGAGTCGGATCCTTGGGGTCTCGGCTCACTTGTAACACACACATATATATAATATACATACATACAACACATAATAACAGATAATCCATAGTTTTCATTTAATAATATACGTACACGCAATGTTAAATCAAGAAGGTTGCCTGGGAAAACCCGAAGTGTCACATTATCCCCAAGTTTTAAGAACTTTCGTCCCGAAAGTTAAGGCAGCCACTGACAAGCTAGTGTAAATGAGAACGTTTCAACGGGGTGTCACATCATCCACCCGTTAGTTTGGAATTTCGTCCCGAAATTCGGTTGTAGTTTCAGTGCCGGAGGTTTCGTTTGGGAACAACTGGGGATACTTGTGCTTCATCTGGTCTTCCCGCTCCCAGGTAAACTCTGGGCCACGTCGCGAGTTCCAACGGACTCGCACGAGAGGGATCTGGCTACGTTTGAGGGTTTTGATCTCTCGATCCGTGATCTCAATCGGTTCCTCAGTAAAGTGTAGCTGTTCGTCAATAGTGAGTTCCTTGAAAGGAATTACAAGCGTTTCGTCTGACAAGCACTTCTTCAGATTAGATATGTGAAATACGTTGTGTACCGCACTCAGTTCTTCAGGCAGGTTCAATCTATAAGCAACCTTACCGATTCTCTCGGTAATTTCGAATGGTCCAATATATCGCGGATTAAGCTTGCCCCGTTTACCAAAGCGTACCACACCCTTCCAGGGTGAGACTTTAAGTAGAACCCGGTCACCGACCTGGATTTCTAGTGGTTTCCTACGCTTATCAGCGTAGTCTTTCTGACGGTCACGAGCTGCCGCCATGCGTTGTCTGATCTGGGCAATCTTTTCCGTTGTATCTACCACCATCTCTGGGCCCGTGATTTGACTATCACCGACTTCCGCCCAACAAAGAGGTGACCGGCATTTACGACCGTACAATGTCTCGAAAGGTGCTGCCTGAATGCTAGTGTGGTAGCTGTTATTATACGAGAACTCTACTAGCGGTAGGTGCTTTTCCCAATTCTTGCCAAAATCGATCACACATGCCCTGAGCATGTCTTCTAGGGTTTGGATGGTGCGTTCAGACTGCTCATCCGTTTGCGGGTGATAAGCGGTGCTCATGTCCAAACGTGAGCCAAAGGATTTGGGCATAGCTTGCCACAACTCTGAAGTAAAACGAGCGTCTCGGTCGGAAATAATGGATGTTGGCACTCCGTGCCTTGAAACCACTTCCTTTAAGTACACGTCTGCCAAGGTGGAAAACTTATCTGTTTCCTTAATAGCCAAAAAGTGTGCAGACTTGGTCAATCCATCTACTATTACCCAAATAGTATCATTTCCGCGTTGAGACCTAGGTAGCCCTGTTACAAAATCCATGGAAATTTGTTCCCATTTCCATTTCGGGATTTCTGGTTGTTGGAGTAGGCCTGCTGGTTTCTGATACTCTGTCTTAACCCTTGCGCAAGTTAAACATTTGCTGACATATGTTGCTATGTGGGCCTTCATGCCAGGCCACCAGTATGTAGTCCTCAAGTCGTGGTACATCTTATCCGAGCCAGGATGTACTGAGTAACGGGACTTATGGGCTTCGTCCATCACGAGTTCACGCAAATCTCCATAGAGTGGAACCCAAATACGCCCTGTTACATAGTAAGCGCCATCTTCCTTCTGTTCTAATCGCTGTCTCGATACTCGCAGGGACTCAGCCCTGATGTTTTCCGGTTTCAGTGCTTCAACTTGAGCCTTTCGAATCTGAGTAGGGAGGTAAGACTGGATGGTAAGTTGTAGCGCTCGAACGCGCTTTGGTGTGGTGTCCTTCCGGCTAAGGGCGTCTGCCACGACATTGGCTTTGCCCGGATGGTACTTGATGGCGCATTCGTAATCATTCAAAAGTTCGACCCATCGACGTTGTCGCATATTCAATTCCTTTTGCCTAAAGATATGTTCGAGACTCCTGTGATCGGTGTAAATAGTGCACTTGGTACCGTACAGGTAATGTCTCCATATCTTAAGAGCAAAGATCACTGCTCCCAGTTCCAAGTCGTGCGTAGTGTAGTTTCTTTCGTGCGTCTTAAGTTGTCGAGAAGCGTAAGCAATAACCTTCTCGCGTTGCATCAACACGCAACCGAGCCCATGGATAGACGCATCGCAGTAAACCACAAAGTCGTCAGTGCCTTCAGGCAACGAGAGAATAGTAGCACTACAGAGGTTATCCTTTAGCCTTTGAAAGGCCGATTCCTGAGCTTCATTCCACTTGTAAGCAAAGCCTTTCTGAGTGAGAGTCGTGAGGGGTTGAGCAATCTTAGAGAACCCCTTGATGAATCTGCGATAGTATCCTGCTAATCCCAAGAATTGGCGAACTTCGGTTGGAGTCTTGGGTGTAGGCCAATTCTTTATCGAGTCGATCTTAGCGGGGTCGACGTGAATCCCGTCCTTATTGACCACGTGTCCAAGGAAATGGACCTCTCGAAGCCAGAAGTCACACTTCGAGAATTTGGCGTACAATTGCTCATTGCGTAAGAGTTCGAGGATAAGGCGTAGGCGTCGTTCATGCTCTTCTTGACTTTTCGAGTAGATCCGGATGTCGTCGATAAACACAATCACGAATTTGTCGAGGTAAGGCTTGCACACCCGGTTCATGAGGTCCATAAAAACCGCAGGCGCGTTAGTCATTCCGAAAGGCATGACGAGGAACTCGTAATGACCGTAACGAGTCCTGAACGCAGTCTTGGAGATGTCTTCATTACGAACTCTCAGCTGATGATAGCCTGATCGCAGGTCAATCTTAGAATAGTAGCTCGATCCTTGCAACTGATCGAACAGGTCATCGATGCGCGGGAGGGGGTAACGATTCTTGATGGTAACTTTGTTCAACTCACGATAGTCGATACACATTCGGAATGTGCCATCCTTCTTCTTAACAAAGAGTACTGGCGCTCCCTAGGGCGATGAACTTGGACGGATAAATCCTTTGTCTAACAGTTCTTGTAATTGCGTAGAGAGTTCCTTCAGTTCTGCAGGGGCTAGTCGATAAGGCGTACGAGCTATAGGCGCTGCTCCGGGAGCTAACTCAATTTGGAATTCAACCTGACGGTGGGGAGGGAGTCCAGGTAGTTCCTCAGGAAATACCTCGGGGTAGTCACGTACTACTGGAAAATCTTCAATCCTCTTTTCCTTTTCGTGGGTGTCGGTGACAAGTGCTAAGATAGCGGTGCGCCCTTTTTGTAAACACTTCCGAGCTTTTAGAAGCGAAATAATGCCTGTGACTTCTCCGCCTTTGTTACCTTGAACGATGAGGGGTTTGCCAGAATGGCGAGGAATACGAACCGCTTTCTCTTGACAGAGGATCTCAGCGCGATGTTTGGATAACCAATCCATGCCGATGACGACGTCGAAGCTTCCAAGTTTTACAGGGAATAGGTCGATACTAAACGTCTGACCAGACAATTCTAGTTTGTAGTCGTGGATCACGTGCGAGGCCTTGATGTTCCTACCATTAGCTATCTCGATGATGTGCTTAGAACTTAATAATGCAGGTGGGTGCTTAAGCTTCTTACTTATACGTAGGGATACATAACTAGCATCGGCTCCAGAATCAAATAACACAGAAACATAACGATCATCAAGTAGGAACTTACCCGCCACGACGTTGGGGTCATTCCTTGCTTCTCCAGCTCCAACCACAAAAGCTCTTCCTCTTGCACCATTCCCCGCATTGTTGTTTTGTTTATGGTTCCCAGCTTCCTGGTTGTTGTTGCGATTCTGATTCAGTTCAGGGCAATCCTTTCGCATGTGCCCTATTGCTCCACATTTAAAACATCCGCGGCTGTTTCCCTGCTGCTGTTGCTGTTGGGGTTGTTGCTGATTCTGCCTTGCCGGGAACTGACTTCTACAATCCTTGGCTTCATGCCCCATCTTGTTGCATCGCTGGCACTGACCTTTGTTACATGCCCCATGTGGTGTCTGTTACACTTGTTACACTTAGGGTAGCTTCCCCGATAGCCACCCTGTTGCTGAGGGCCTTTATTGTTTTCAGTTTTCCTTTGCTGTGCTGGGGCCTGAGTAGAGTTGGCATCCTTGCCCTGATTTCCATCCCACTTTCGTTTGCCGTCACTAGAAGTTCCTTCCGTAACACTGATCCTCTTGGGCAACTTGCCCTCTTCCACAGCCTGGTTGGTGAGTTTGTAGGCAAGACGAACCACGGGTTGTATGGTAGTGAGGTTGGCCGAGGTCACATGGCTCCGGATTTCTGGGACTAAGCCTTTGATGTGACAACTCGAACTTTAGACTTATCTTGTAACGCTACGTGCTAATGTGAAAGTGTACTATTTAATGATTTCATGAAATGATATGTGCTTCATGTGTTACGTATATTGTGTATATTATATGTATGTATGTATGTTAATAACTCGAATCGCACAACACTAGGCAACCCGAACGCACAACACTTACACACCTAACCGCACAAGCCTTTGGGACGTAGCACTTGTATCCGATTAGATGGCAGCCCGAGTGATGGGTTCGGCCCATCACTCCTCAACCGATTAACACTAGAGAAGTTGTAACCAGATTCCATTTGTTACCAAATACACTTTAACACACAACCCTAGACGACTTCTCTCTATCTCTCTCGTTTTGCTCGGAACCCGACGGCAAAGATCATTCCCTACTTGGATCGTCCTTGTTCCTTCTCTTATATCCGGTTAGTGATAAATGTTATTGATTGTATGTTATTATTTGTATGATGATGTTACCGGAGATGTTGCTTGATACCCGAGGATTCTTGTTGCTATGGTTGTTTATGATGATTGATTTATAGTGTTTTGTTAAATCGGCTCTCATGTATGTTCACACAAATCGAGTTGTATGATAGAAGCCTAATGGTAATTTATGATGTTTGATTGTTGGTCGGTTGGTATGATTTGTTGTTAGGGTTAGGCGCATAACCGGTTGGATGTTATGAAATCGGATCATAATGATTATATGATTAAGTGTTATGAATGTTGTTGATGTTCATGCAAGTCGGATATGTTTAAGTGTTTCGTTAGGTTGTTCTTGATTATGAGTTGTTATGATCTAATGAATTGTTAGGGTTCATGTGAATTAAATGTAAATTGGTTGATTTGATCGGATATTGCTTGAATGGAAAACTGTTAGTGTTGTTAATTGATTTTGGTTAATTTGGAAACTGATGATAGTTGTAACCGAATGCTTGATTTACGGATGTTTTGAATAATCAGGAAAAGCTGTTACAATTTGCTTGTCTCGACCAGGGTTGCGAGTCGAGAACCCTTAGTCTCGACTCGAGACCACAAACCGCACAAACCGAGACCCCAGTTGCGAGTCCAGTTGCGACTCGAGACCAAACAGTCTCGAGTGGACCATGATGACCCGAGACCTCCACATTGCGACTCGAGACCCCGAGACCAACACAACTCGAGACCTCACTGACTTGACTCGAGATCGCTGGTTGCGACTCGAGACCAGTTATACATGCACACTGCTTTGGACCCTACACTATCACGGGCCCAGTCGATTGGGCCAAGTAATTGGACTTACGTACTTGACCGCTAACGGGACTGTTTATGTTAGTTGGGCCGGGCATAGTTTGGGCTTAGACATCCGAATCGCACAAGTGATGAATGCTATACTTTGGTTGTTTGCGTGCTATACGTGTTTGCTATGATTCATGCGTGCATTAATTGAACCGAACCTGACTTGTATGGTAACCCTGTTAGGACGTGGTTGACCACTGTTAGTTCAAGAGCCCTTTATTTGTGTATCTGCCGAGCAAACCAAGGTGAGTTCACACAGCCAAGGCATGGGATTCCCGGGTTGGGAATTGGGTTGGATAAGTTGATATGGAAAGAGTTACTCGTACTTACGCATTCACTAGACTATAGACCATCGTCCTCAGGATAGTCAGGACACGTTACGTAAAGCCTAAGTAACCCAGAATCTGCCATTTGTCTCCCGGGTCGGGAGGACACGTTACGTAAAGCCTACGTAACCCAATACCTTCTACTGTCTTCCGGGTCGGAAGGACACGCTACGTAAAGCCTACGTAGCCCCCACGTGTACCAATGTCCTCGGGGAAGGGCACGTCACGTAAAGCCTACGTGACCCAGTACGTATTCCTGTTCTCGGTAAAGAAGAACACATGGTTGGAAGTTAGTCTAGTAAGTACCACTAATGAGAAGCCCTCATTAGTAAGGATAAACGTGGGAAGCCCCCACCGGTAATATAAACACAAGGTTTGGGAAGCCCCCACCTTTAGTACATACTAGTATGGGAAGCCCCCACTAGATAAACTTACGCACTATGTTATGAACTTACTTTCTGTGAACTCGCTCAACTAGTTGTTGATTATTTGCTGCATGCCTTGCAGGACCTTAGGTACATTATGGAGCTTGCACCGGGAGAAGCAGGTCGTTGTGGGCAAAGGATCGTGAATGCTATTTGAACGCTTATGATAAATTCACACATTAATACTTTTGTTGGTTTTTACATTTAATGCTTCCGCTACATTTTCAATGTTTGGTTTGAACATCAATTATATCTACTATTATTATTAAATGCTATGTTTGATATAATTGTTGGCTTGATCCTGGTCATGTCACGCTCCCAAGCGGTGGTACTCCGCGGGTGGATTTTGGGGGTGTGACAGATTGGTATCAGAGCCATTGGTTATAGAGAACTAGGTTTTAATATGGGAAAACGTTTTTATTAAAACCGGACTATAACCAGAACAGTGCTCTCAACGATCCACAACGACGCTTCGCTCCACGTGCAAGACTTGACATCCTAGGTAATAAGGTTTATATTTATTGCCTGTTTGCTAGAACTGCTTAGAACTTTGCTCGCATTACGCTTAGATACACATGCCTTTGTTATATGAGAACACCTACGTGCTTACGCTTTTCTGTCATCGCCCTACTCGCGAACCACTCTTACTTACGCTATCTTTATTATGAAGATCATGGCTGGAAGAATTAACATGACACAAGCCCAGCTAGAGGCTCTCGTTCAAGCCCAAGTGGCTGCGGCAGTTGCAGCTGCTCAAGCAGGTCAACACGCGCAGCAGCCAGTCTGCACTTTTAAGAATTTCATGGACTGTCGTCCAAATACCTTCAGCGACACGGAAGGAGCAGTGGGACTACTCCACTGGTTCGAGAAGCTAGAATCAGTCTTTGAAATGTGCGAATGCCCTGAGGCACGCAAGGTTAAGTATGCTACTGGTACATTGGAAGGGATTGCTCTAACTTGGTGGAACGCCCAAGTTCAGATTCTCGGGTTGGCAGCTGCTAACGCCACCCCATGGGACGAGTTCAAGGAACTAATCAAGCGGGAATATTGCACTCGTGAAGATATCCACAAGTTGGAGGACGAGCTGTATAATCTGAAGATGGTTGGATCGGAAATAGAAGCGTATAGTAAACGGTCGAATGAGTTGGCCGTGCTGTGCCCAACTATGGTGGACCCTCCAGTGAAACGTATTAAGATGTATCTCAAGGGGTTGGCACCAGAAATCCAAAGCCATGTAACATCGGCTAATCTCGACAACATCCAGGCCATTCAACGCCTCGCTCACCGACTTACTGATCAGGCAGTGGATCAGAACAGACTGCCCAAACGCGTCAATGCTACTACTACTACTACTGCTCCAGCTGTTACTCCTGCTACACCCAGCGACAACAAACGGAAATGGGATGGTGATTCCAGCAGGGGATCAATTTCCGTCCAGTCTCAAACACAGCAGCGTAGAACCAACGACTACCAGAGTCCGAATCAGCAATCATCAGGTGGTCAGGGGCAGGGTGGTTATCGGGAAAATCACCCATGGTGCAACAGATGCAACAAGCACCATAGTGGAAGGTGTCGCATGGATAGATGTCAAAGGTGCCTAAAGCCGGGTCATGAGGCAAAAGATTGTAGAAGCTCAAGGCCAGCGAACCAAAACCAGCAGCCTCAACTACCAGCTCCTCAGAACCAGAACCAGCAGCAGCAGCCACAGCGTGGAAACAGTTCCAGTGTGGAGCTGAAGGTCACTACAAACGCGATTGCCCTCAGTTGAACCAGACCTAGAACCGCAACAACAACAATAACCAGGGCAACGGGCACAACAATGGTGGGAACAACAATAATGGCAACGAGGCAAGAGGTCGAGCTTTCGTATTGGGACGAGGAGACGCAGTGAACGATCCCAACGTAGTTATGGGTAAGTTTCTCCTCGATGATATCTATGTTACTGTTTTATTTGATTCGGGTGCTGATACAAGTTATATGTCAACGAAAATGAGTAAATTATTAAAACGTGCACCATCACCCCTAAACGCCAAACACGTAGTAGAACTAGCAAACGGTAAGAACCTAGAAGCCACGCAAGTAGTCAGGGGTCGTAGGATTGTCTTAGCTGGTCAAACTTTCTCCATCGACCTCATTCCCATAGTCTTGGGAAGTTTTGATATCGTCATTGGGATGGATTGGTTATCCCAGCATCAGGCAGAAATCTTATGCAGCGAGAAGGTCATTCGCATTCCCCGTACTGGTCAAGAACCTCTCGAAGTTCAAGGCGACAAGAGTGGTGCAGTGGTTGGCATCATCTCTTTCTTGAAGGCTCAGAAATGTTTACGCAAGGGGCACACTGCCATTCTGGCACTCGTTACAGACGCTTCAGCGAAGGAAAAGAAATTGGAGGATATTCCAATTGTACGCGATTACCCTCAGGTATTTCCTGAAGACTTACCTGGTTTACCGCCACATCGACAGGTTGAATTTCAAATCGAGCTCGCTCCAGGAGCAGCACCCATAGCTCGTGCACCATATCGTCTAGCTCCATCAGAATTGGAGGAACTGCCAAAGCAGCTACAAGAGCTCTTGGAAAAGGGCTTTATACGTCCAAGCTCTTCACCTTGGGGAGCTCCAGTGTTATTCGTGAGAAAGAAAGACGGTACATTCAGAATGTGCATCGACTACCGTGAACTTAACAAGGTGACGGTGAAGAACCGTTATCCTCTTCCACGCATAGACGACCTATTCGACCAGTTGCAAGGGTCATGTTACTATTCCAAGATAGATTTGAGGTCAGGGTATCATCAGCTGAGAGTCCGGGATGAGGACGTCTCCAAGACTGCATTCAGAACTCGCTACGGTCACTACGAGTTTCTTGTCATGCCGTTCGGGTTAACGAACGCGCCTGCTGTATTTATGGACCTTATGAACAGGGTGTGCAAACCCTATCTTGACAAGTTCGTCATAGTATTCATAGACGACATCCTAATCTACTCCAAGAGTCAGGAGGAACACGAGCAGCACCTACGCCTTATTTTGGAACTCCTATGGAAGGAACAACTGTACGCTATGTTTTCTAAATGCGACTTCTGGCTTCATGAAGTCCACTTTCTAGGCCACGTAGTGAACAAGGATGGGATCCATGTCGATCCATCCAAGGTAGACTCGATCAGAAACTGGCCTGCGCCATGTACGCCAACGGAAATACGCCAATTCTTGGGTTTGGCGGGTTATTATCGGCGGTTCATAAAAGACTTCTCAAAGATTGCTCAGCCGCTTACGCTACTGACACAGAAGGGTGTTACCTACCGCTGGGGAGAGCCCCAGGAGACTACTTTTCAGCACCTAAAGGATAGACTCTGCAGTGCACCTATCCTCTCATTGCCAGAGGGCACGGATGATTTCGTTGTATACTGTGATGCATCCATCCAGGGTCTTGGATGTGTGTTGATGCAACGCGACAAGGTTATTGCTTACGCTTCGCGCCAACTTAAGATACATGAACGAAACTACACGACGCACGATTTAGAGCTGGTAGCTGTTGTTTTCGCGCTCAAGATATGGCGACACTACCTGTACGGTACCAAGTGCACAATATACACCGATCACAGGAGTCTCGAGCATATCTTCAGGCAGAAGGAATTGAATATGCGTCAACGGCGATGGGTTGAACTGCTTAACGACTACGAATGCGCTATCAAGTACCATCCAGGCAAAGCCAATGTTGTGGCTGACGCCCTCAGTCAGAAAGACACATTACCCAAGCGCGTGCGAGCGCTACAGCTTACTATTCAGTCCAGTCTTCCCGCACAGATACGAGCTGCTCAGATAGAAGCACTGAAGCACGAAAACGTCAAGGCTGAAGCCTTACGCGGCTCAAGGCAACGAATGGAACTAAAGGAAGACGGCGCCTACTATGTAACGGGGCATATTTGGGTCCCACTTTATGGCGGTCTACGCGAACTTGTGATGGACGAAGCACACAAGTCTCGCTACTCAGTACATCCCGGGGCGGATAAAATGTATCACGACATCAGAACCACATACTGGTGGCCTAGCATGAAGGCCCACATCGCTACCTATGTTGGCAAGTGCTTGACCTGTGCGAGAGTCAAGGTCGAATATCAGAAACCAGCGGGTCTACTTCAGCAGCCTAAGATACCACAGTGGAAATGGGAAGAAATTTCCATGGACTTCGTTACAGGCTTACCTAGATCTCAGCGTGGGAACGATACGATCTGGGTGATCGTGGATCGACCCACCAAGTCTGCACACTTCCTAGCGATAAAGGAAACGGATAAGTTCTCCACTCTTGCAGACGTCTATCTCAAGGAAGTTGTCTCGGGGCACGGGGTGCCCACCTCTATCATTTCGGATCGCGATGCACGATTCACGTCAGAGTTATGGCAAGCAATGCATAAATCTTTCGGCTCACGGTTAGACATGAGCACAGCTTATCACCCTCAGACGGACGGACAGTCTGAGCGAACGATCCAAACTCTCGAAGACATGCTTCGGGCATGCGTTATTGATTTCGGCAACAGCTGGGAAAAGCATCTCCCTTTGGTGGAGTTCTCGTACAATAACAGTTATCACACCAGCATACAAGCTGCTCCATTCGAGGCATTGTACGGGCGTAAATGCCGGTCACCTCTCTGTTGGGCAGAGGTGGGGGATAGTCAAATCACGGGTCCAGAGATTGTAGTGGACGCCACAGAAAAGATTGCACAAATACGACAACGCATGGCGGCAGCACGCGACCATCAGAAAGCCCACGCGAATAAGCGTAAAAGGCCATTGGAGTTTCAGGTCGGGGACCGGGTATTACTCAAAGTTTCGCCCTGGAAGGGTGTGGTACGTTTTGGCAAACGGGGCAAACTCAATCCGTGATACGTCGGACCATTCGAAATCATAGAAAGAATAGGCCCAGTAGCCTACCGATTGAACCTACCAGCTGAACTCGGGGCAGTTCACAATGTCTTTCACGTGTCGAATCTGAAGAAGTGCCTATCAGATGAGACCCTTATAATTCCTTTCAAGGAACTTACTATCGACGAGCGGTTGCAGTTCGTCGAGGAACCAGTTGAAATCACGGACCGGGATGTGAAGGTCCTCAAACACAAGAGAATCCCTCTTGTCCGAGTTTGTTGGAACTCCAAACGTGGCCCAGAGTACACCTGGGAACACGAAGACAGGATGACAGAAAAGTACCCCCAGTTATTCGGAACCAATGCAACCACTACTGAGGCTGAAGCTACTACTTCGGAATTTCGGGACGAAATTCCAGATCAACGGGGGGAGGATGTGATACCCCAGGGAAACCAGTGAACGATTGAACTTACCTAGCTTCCTCAGTGAGTGCATACCAAATTTCGGGACAAAATTTCTTTTTAGTTGGGGATAATGTGACAACTCGAACTTTAGACTTATCTTGTAACGCTACGTGCTAATGTGAAAGTGTACTATTTAATGATTTCATGAAATGATATGTGCTTCATGTGTTACGTATATTGTGTATATTATATGTATGTATGTTAATAACTCGAATCGCACAACACTAGGCAACCCGAACGCACAACACTTACACACCCAACCGCACAAGCCTTTGGGCCGTAGCACTTGTATCCGATTAGATGGCAGCCCGAGTGATGGGTTCGGCCCATCACTCCTCAACCGATTAACACTAGAGAAGTTGTAACCATATTCCATTTGTTACCAATTACACTTTAACACACAACCCTAGACGACTTCTCTCTATCTCTCTCGTTTTGCTCGGAACCCGACGGCAAAGATCATTCCCTACTTGGATCGTCCTTGTTCCTTCTCTTATATCCGGTTAGTGATAAATGTTATTGATTGTATGTTATTGTTTGTATGATGATGTTACCGAAGATGTTGCTTGATACCCGAGGATTCTTGTTGCTATGGTTGTTTATGATGATTGATTTATAGTGTTTTGTTAAATCGGCTCTCATGTATGTTCACACAAATCGAGTTGTATGATAGAAGCCTAATGGTAATTTATGATGTTTGATTGTTGGTCGGTTGGTATGATTTGTTGTTAGGGTTAGGCGCATAACCGGTTGGATGTTATGAAATCGGATCATAATGATTATATGATTAAGTGTTATGAATGTTGTTGATGTTCATGCAAGTCGGATATGTTTAAGTGTTTCGTTAGGTTGTTCTTGATTATGAGTTGTTATGATCCAATGAATTGTTAGGGTTCATGTGAATTAAATGTAAATTGGTTGATTTGATCGGATATTGCTTGAATGGAAAATTGTTAGTGTTGTTAATTGATTTTGGTTAATTTGGAAACTGATGATAGTTGTAACCGAATGCTTGATTTACGGATGTTTTGAATAATCAGGAAAAGCTGTTACAATTTGCTTGTCTCGACCAGGGTTGCGAGTCGAGAACCCTTAGTCTCGACTCGAGACCACAAACCGCACAAACCGAGACCCCAGTTGCGAGTCCAGTTGCGACTCGAGACCAAACAGTCTTGAGTGGACCATGATGACCCGAGACCTCCACATTGTGACTCGAGACCCCGAGACCAACACAACTCGAGACCTCACTGACTTGACTCGAGATCGCTGGTTGCGACTCGAGACTAGTTATACATGCACACTGCTTTGGACCCTACACTATCACGGGCCCAGTCGATTGGGCCAAGTAATTGGACATACGTACTTAACCGCTAACGGGACTGTTTATGTTAGTTGGGCCGGGCATAGTTTGGGCTTAGACATCCGAATCGCACAAGTGATGAATGCTATACTTTGGTTGTTTGCGTGCTATACGTGTTTGCTATGATTCATGCGTGCATTAATTGAACCGAACCTGACTTGTATGGTAACCCTGTTAGGACGTGGTTGACCACTGTTAGTTCAAGAGCCCTTTATTTGTGTATCTGCCGAGCAAACCAAGGTGAGTTCACACAGCCAAGGCATGGGATTCCCGGGTTGGGAATTGGGTTGGATAAGTTGATATGGAAAGAGTTACTCGTACTTACGCATTCACTAGACTATAGACCATCGTCCTCAGGATAGTCAGGACACGTTACGTAAAGCCTACGTAACCCAGAATCTGCCATTTGTCTCCCGGGTCGGGAGGACACGTTACGTAAAGCCTACGTAACCCAATACCTTCTACTGTCTTCCGGGTCGTAAGGACACGCTACGTAAAGCCTACGTAGCCCCCACGCGTACCACTGTCCTCGGGGAAGGGCACGTCACGTAAAGCCTACGTGACCCAGTACGTATTCCTGTTCTCGGTAAAGAAGAACACATGGTTGGAAGTTAGTCTAGTAAGTACCACTAATGAGAAGCCCTCATTAGTAAGGATAAACGTGGGAAGCCCCCACCGGTAATATAAACACAAGGTTTGGGAAGCCCCCACCTTTAGTACATACTAGTGTGGGAAGCCCCCACTAGATAAACTTACGCACTATGTTATGAACTTACTTTCTGTGAACTCGCTCAACTAGTTGTTGATTATTTGCTGCATGCCTTGCAGGACCTTAGGTACATTATGGAGCTTGCACCGGGAGAAGCAGGTCGTTGTGGGCAAAGGATCGTGAATGCTATTTGAACGCTTATGATAAATTCACACATTAATACTTTTGTTGGTTTTTACATTTAATGCTTCCGCTACATTTTCAATGTTTGGTTTGAACATCAATTATATCTACTATTATTATTAAATGCTATGTTTGATATAATTGGTGGCTTGATCCTGGTCATGTCACGCTCCCAAGCGGTGGTACTCCGCGGGTGGATTTTGGGGGTGTGACATTTGATGTACAATTCGATCCTTCGATACATGGGTCGGGACATGTTTGGGCAAAGTGCAGCATAGTCGTTGGACAGCTTGGTGTAGGTCTCAATCTCTGACCCAACCATCTTGAGACCATAATACTCGTCCTCGAGTTTGTGGATGTCATCCCTGTGACAATACTCTTCCTTGATCATATCCTTGAAATCTTCCCATGCAGTAGCATTAGCAGTCTCCAAACCAAGCATTTGAATTTGCGCCTTCCACCATGAAAGCGCGCTTCCCTCAAGGGTACCAGCAGCAAACTTCACCCAATTAGCAGGGGTACATTCGCAGACAGCAAAGACAGCTTCCACCTTCTCGATCCAGTGCAGAAGCCCTATGGCACCCTCAGTGCCATTGAAAGGAAGAGGTTTGCAATCCATGAAGGTCTTGAAAGTACAAACATGTGGTTGCACAGGCGCATGCTGACCTCCAGGGTGAGCTGCGAAAGCTGCAGCCACCGTGTTAATCAGGTTAGTGAACTGAGCCTGAGTCATGTTGACGTTTCCTCGTCCGCGTCCACTCATTGTCTTCATAGCCAGAAAACATAGTATGAGTGTGATGTCGTAATATAGCGAGAATGAGATAGAAGGGGGAGGCGTATCTATCTAAATAGGCAAACTAGTACGTATAGCAGAGTAGAAAGCATAAGACAAACAAGCAAGTAAACATGGGTCCGAGCTATAAGGTTAGATAAGTCGAGTCTTGCACTTGGAGTGTAGTGTTGTCACGAGTCACGGGTTATAGTCTGGTTTTTCTCAAAAAGATTTTTCCCCTTTTTAAAACCAAGTTCACTATAACCAAGGCTCTGATACCAATCTGTCACACCCCCAAATTCCACCTGCGGAGCATCCTCCGCTTGAGGGCGTGACTGACCAGGATCCAGCCACCAATTATACTGTTTAATTGAATTAAAAACCATAGTAATACTTACTAGCCATACGATTAGCAATATCATGATCAAAGCTTAAAGTTTTAAGTCCAAAAAGTAGTAAATAGCGGAAGCATAAGCAAAACAGTTTTAAACGAGGTTCATAGTTCAAGTTTATTTAGCACCCAACACAGGGGTAGACGAACACTACACATCCCCAAGCAGCAAGCTCCTCAGTCACTGGTTACCTGCAAAGCATGCAGTAAGGTGTCAACAATAATGTTGAGCGAGTTCACTAGTTGTCCAGTTTTAATTACCAAAAACTTGTTTCACCAGTTAATTTATCCGTTTATACATGCCATGGGGAGCTACCCCAAAAGTTAGCGACTAAACTGTTTTTCCAATACCGAACACTAGGTAACCGTTGCGTTTCCGCAGGATGCCCCGATGTCAATGTTCTATCATCATTGACGGATGCCTGAGTACATTATTTCACGACCGATCCCATACACCGGCACGGTGTGAGGCTGGTAAAACCTAAATAGCGCTATTAACTAATAACCCGTTCGCCTGGCCCCGGCGACTAATCGGTATTATGTAGTAGGGACTTGAGTGATAGAGTTTCGTTTAGTGTCGTTTGTTGCAATCCGTATAAACAGTAATTAACTAAAGGTTCCCAATAACAAGGGAAGAAAAGTAAGTTGTATCCCTCATAAGGGGATAGTGTTGTTTTTAGTTCCGTTTCCCAAACCACCGGGAACGCATGCTTTAAGTTGTGAACTCACCTTGGGTTGCTAGGTAGATTAATTACCCGGTCAATCACGTTGGTCACCACGTCCTAGCATGGTTACCAAATATAGGTCAAGTTGGGGTACAAGTAATCACATATAACCTACACATAGCTAACACATAGCATGCATACAAACATACATTGGGTTATTGGGCCGGCCCTAATATTTACACAGTCATACAGAATTCAGCAACACATAGTCCAGTCAAACAGGTAGCCCAATTAAACATGCTGTGGCCCAATAACCATAGTAGGCAGCCCAGTCGAGACAAGGCGGTCTCGACTCGAGAACACGCGGTCTCGAGTCGCAACCAAGAGATCTCGAGTGATCACGTTTCGGTCTCGAGTGGTGCCAGTTAGGAGTCGCAACCTCAGAGGTCTCGAGTCCAGTCTCGAGTCGAGATCATGAAGTCTCAAGTCGAGACCTTGCTGGTCTCGAGTCCCTGAAGTTCGTCTCGAGTCATCATGAGGTGGTCTCGAGTCGCAACCAAAGGTCTCGACTCGCAACCACAGTTACGTGCACATAATCCTTCTAGAACCTGTCACAAGTACTAACCAATAGAATTGTGTTTTTGTGTAATTGTGTACTAGCCAATAGGATATCATAAACATGTTTTGTTGTCTGATTTATAACAAAAATAGATCAAACAAGGCATCTTCAAATATTCATAACATGTTCATACCACATTCATATTGTTCATCATATTAGGGTTTTCATCATTTTATCCAAACATCTCTAACACACATCTATACCTCATTAAACCCTATGATCATGCCAATAATCAGAATTAATTGGTCATCATGCTTGTAAACAATTCGGTCCATAACTCATAGTATAACATCATCTACATTGATTCATATAATATACAATAGCACATCCTTATGAACCATCATTGCACCTATCCTTTATCATGTAATCTATTCACCAAGTTATCATGTTTATTATACCAAAATCATGCAAGGAGACATTTAGACTAATCATGTGTAACATTCATCAAATAATCATCAACATATCAAATAGTGTGAAATACTAACCGGATGGTGTTCGAGTGTGAGAGTGTTGTGAAATCGGCCAAAGGGAACCTCCTAGCTTAGAATGTGAGCCGCTACTAGTGATCCGAGACAAGAGAAGAGAGTGATGATGCTAGGGTTTTGTTGAGAGAGAGTGAAGGAGAATGTAAGGGAATGTTGGTTGCCCAAAAATGGCAAGATTGGCTATCCATAAGGGTTATATACCCGTCTCGAGTGGGTTGAGGGCTCCCGAATGGGCTTCTTGGTTGCATGGCCCAACCGGCCCGCTTGTTACTGTTCACTCGAGACCGGGAGTGGTCTCGAGTCGGATCCTTGGGGTCTCGGCTCACTTGTAACACACACATATATATAATATACATACATACAACACATAATAACAGATAATCCATAGTTTTCATTTAATAATATACGTACACGCAATGTTAAATAAAGAAGGTTGCCCGGGAAAACCCGAAGTGTCATAGAAAAAGGCTAAAAGCTAGAACCCAAGAGAAGGTTTCGGGGAACCCACTACCAATGGCGGACCAACGTACCCTCATGCATTATCTACGACCTACCGTAGGTAATCTTGGCGCCGCTATCAATGCACCAAATGTTGAAGCCAATAACTTCGAACTTCGGCCGCATTTGATACAAATGCTTCAAAACTCCGCAACCTTTCATGGGCTTGCGGACGAGGATCCCCATCTACATATTACTAATTTCTTAGCAATATGTGATACCTTTCGGATCAATGGAGCATCAAATGACGCCATCCGCCTCCGAATGTTTCCTTTTTCACTAAAAGACCGAGCAAAAGCTTGGCTTAACGCCCTCCTAGCTGGATCGGTAAACACCTGGGATGAACTAGCCCAAAAATTTCTATATAAGTGTTTCCCTCCCGCTAAAACGGCTAAATTAATGACTGAAATTAATACATATTCACAAGAGGACGGGGAATCCTTATATGAAACTTGGGAAAGGTTCAAGGAGCTATTGCGAAAGTGTCCACATCACGGCCTTGCGATATGGCAACAAGTATCCACTTTCTATAATGGGTTGTTGCCACACACAAGGCAAACACTTGACTCTAGCTCCGGGGGACTTTTAGGTAATCGCCGCCCACATGAAATGTATTATCAAATTGAGGAAATTGCTCAAACCAATTTTTAGTGGCACACTCCCCGAGGCAATAAATCCATTGCCCTGGGCACCATAAGGTTGATGAAAGCACTTCTTTACAAGCCCAAATCGAGGCCCTTTCTTCGAAAATAAAAAAACTGGAAATGACAAAAACGGTCTCGGTTATGGCTTGTGAGGGGTGTGGTGGGCCACATGAAAATTGGAGTTGTATGAAAGAAACAGACGATCAACAAGAGTCGGTAAACTACATTGATAATAGACCTAGGCCGTCGGGTCCTCCAACGGGCACCTATAACCAAGGATGGCGAAATCACCCTAACCGTGGTTGGAGAGAACCCGACAATGGTAGTAACCAACAAAGCGCAATGTCACACCCCGACCACGTTAAAACAACAAAACGTGGCGGAAACATCGGGGAGTGTTGTAACAGAATCATTGTTTCAAAACACACGGAAATTTGAAGTTTCGTTTTATTAAACATTAACATTTACATCGTCTTGAAATCTAACAAACCAGTTAAACATAGTCTATCATTGTTATTAAGTCACTAAGGCCTCGTCTCGTCCTATGTGAGTATGCATCCTATCAATCAACATCATTCAACAATACCTGAAACATATGTGAAAACAAAGTCAGCAAAGAAATGCTGGCGAGTATATATGGTTTTACGAGAGTGTCGGATTCATGGCAAGTTTATATGTTGTAGTACCTCGTTAGACTCCAAGAGTCAAAATACATACCTTGTTTTGAAAAGTGTATTACAACATAAATAACCAACTCAAATCAAATTGGTTATAGTTTGTTATAAAATCTCATAGCCATGATTCTTAACCCAAAACATTTGTTTTATCAAATCAAATTGTAAAACATCTCGTAAAAACTCGTTAATAAAACTCGTATAGTTTATATCATTTCAAAAACCTCATTGTGTGACATCGTTAAAATCGTTTCCCCAGTGAACTAAATAATGACTCAAAATGTAATATGATAAGAGCATTTATATATAAGATGTACCAGCGGCGTATCTACCATGCTTTTATCATGCTACACCTGTCCCATTATCTAATCACATCCCAAAACCAATCGTTTAACCAAATCATTTATGTCGTTTAAATTGTTTCAAATCGTGTAACTCATCCCAAAATCGTTTAACTCGTTTTAATAGTGAAACTACTTTTGGTCATCTCGCTAATAATATCCAAACCTTCGTGACTCGCCTATCGCCAATCTCACATTAACTAACCACCAAAGGGTAAGTTAACTATCATCTCGCATTAACTAACCACCAAAGGGTAAGTTAACAATCAACAGATTCGGTCATTACCCACCTAACCCACACATAACCATGGGTGCAGTCTGATAACGGGATTTGTCAGATCCTATGGTACCATAACCTAATACTGGTCGGTTTGGCCAAAATTAATGGATATTATTCGTTATGTAATTACAACCAACAAGCTTGTTCATATTATCAAAATCGTTATTAGTTTTAATATAAACCATCTTAATCGTTTTTGGAAAACATCGTTTAAACATTGAAATCATTTAACACATATGGATCACCCCAAAACATTTAAAAGCAGTAAAATAGGGGAACTATGTATTCGCTTGAGAATGCTTAGCGGTCTTTGAAGAACAACCAAGCAAAGCTAGAGGGAGCACAGAATCAATCGGCAACCTAATAACTATATAAATAAACCGGACCTAAGTTGGAGGATCGGATAGGATGAGGTCTTGTAAACCAAAATGAGTTATAGGAACTCACATGACATGGTTTAACAATGCCTACATACTAAATTGAAACCTACCTAAGTGCTTTTGACCCGTTACCACCCATTAAGGTAGCTTACACTACTTTAACGCGTCGTGCGCGCAAACGCGCATTCGAGACGTCTAACTAGTCCTATGACAAGTATTATATGCCTAAACATTGTTTAAATAAGTTGCACAATCAGTTTAGGTGATAAAAGTTAGGTTTCATATGCTTAGAGTCCAATTATGCATGAAAAGGGCATTTTGGTAATTTACCTAAGGCATATAATCTACCTATCATACAACTACTTAAACTCGGTGACCATAAGGTATAACCTCGGAAGGTTATTCCCTATGCAACTATGGTCACTAAACATGCTTGGTCGGATCCTAAAGATCGACCAAACGGGTCGAGTTCGAAAGTCTAAGCGGTGGTTTAGACCGCTTGATCAACAAGTACACTAATGGCACAAAGGGGTTGTTCCTTCGTATGGTGCTCGAGCAACAGTAGGACCTGCATCAGCTTTGTTTTGGATGATAAAGCGGCACATGTTAACCAAATGTCCCCATCGTTCACAGTGGTTACATTTGAAACAAGGTGCTTGATTCGGATGATGGCTATTGCATTGATTGCAGAAAGGAGTGGTTCCCAAGTACCGCTTCTTGGCTGGTGGTGTTGCCACCTGACCAGGTCCTGCTTGATTTGGTGCAACGGCTGGAGGATTCTTCGAGGTCTTACGCTTCTTTGACCTTTTTGAAGGCTTGGATTCTGCTTCCTTTAGTGCCTCTCGGGTGGTTTCATCCTGGAGACGGGACATGGCAACAGCTAATTCAACAGTCTTTAGGATTACTTCGCCTATTCGTTGGGCAACTTTAGTAGCTTGTTCGGACATCTGAGCGTCGTTGCGATGGAGTGACATTCCAGAGGAAATGGAAGACATAGGAAGAAACGAATGAAAGGCTATCGGGTAATCAAAATAGAATGGTGATGCATAAAAATTGCGATCATTTGTTTGTTACCTAAGGCAAACAAATGAGACGGTGACTAATCAAAGTAAATGGGTCATATTAATGTATCACCGAAGACATGCTCGCCTATAAGTGAACACTCACCCCAAGAGTTCCCAGGTAAGAGTGACTAGTCCGATACTGCGGATTTGTACGAACACTCTAGCCTTAGACAGAAAACTCAGGGTACAGGCATTCACTCTTCCAGTTTGCACGTGTTCACATTATTTAGACCCAAACTTTGACGAGATTTTGAAAACTCAAAAGGCACAAAGCCAAAGATGAATCAAACCGGAAGGGTTCAAAACCATATAACACAGGGTTCAAAGCCTAGTAATCAATCATCCTAAAACAGATGATTAATTTTCGAAGCAGATTTGAAATTTATGTTCTTATTGTGGTTGTCACCTAAGGATAGGTGACGGTATTGTTTTAAGATCTAAACACAAGAATCTTATGTTAGGGTCCTAGGAAGGTTATAGACTAGGTCAAAGCATTACTAATAACCTAATTCCCTATAACCATGAGCTCTGATACCAACTTTTCTGTCACACCCCGACCACGTTAAAACAACAAAACGTGGCGGAAACATCGGGGAGTGTTGTAACAGAATCATTGTTTCAAAACACACGGAAATTTGAAGTTTCGTTTTATTAAACATTAAACATTTACATCGTCTTGAAATCTAACAAACCAGTTAAACATAGTCTATCATTGTTATTAAGTCACTAAGGCCTCGTCTCGTCCTATGTGAGTATGCATCCTATCAATCAACATCATTCAACAATACCTGAAACATATGTGAAAACAAAATCAGCAAAGAAATGCTGGCGAGTATATAGGTTTTTATGAGAGTGTCGGATTCATGGCAAGTTTATATGTTGTAGTACCTCGTTAGACTCCAAGAGTCAAAATACATACCTTGTTTTGAAAAGTGTATTACAACATAAATAACCAACTCAAATCAAATTGGTTATAGTTTGTTATAAAATCTCATAGCCATGATTCTTAACCCAAAACATTTGTTTTATCAAATCAAATTGTAAAACATCTCGTAAAAACTCGTTAATAAAACTCGTATAGTTTATATCATTTCAAAAACCTCGTTGTGTGACATCGTTAAAATCGTTTCCCCAGTGAACTAAATAATGACTCAAAATGTAATATGATAAGAGCATTTATATATAAGATGTACCAGCGGTGTATCTACCATGCTTTTATCATGCTACACCTTCCCATTATCTAATCACATCCCAAAACCAATCGTTTAACCAAATCGTTTATGTCGTTTAAATTGTTTCAAATCGTGTAACTCATCCCAAAATCGTTTAACTCGTTTTAATAGTGAAACTACTTTTGGTCATCTCGCTAATAATATCCAAACCTTCGTGACTCGCTTATCGCCAATCTCGCATTAACTAACCACCAAAGGGTAAGTTAACTATCATCTCGCATTAACTAACCACCAAAGGGTAAGTTAACAATCAACAGATTCGGTCATTACCCACCTAACCCACACATAACCATGGGTGCAGTATGATAACGAAATTTGTCAGACCCTATGGTACCATAACCTAATACTGGTCGGTTTGGCAAAAATTAATGGATATTATTCGTTATGTAATTACAACCAACAAGCTTGTTCATATTATCAAAATCGTTATTAGTTTTAATATAAACCATCTTAATCGTTTTTGGAAAACATCATTTAAACATTGAAATCATTTAACACATATGGATCACCCCAAAACATTTAAAAGCATTAAAATAGGGGAACTATGTACTCGCCTGAGAATGCTTAGCGGTCTTTGAACAACAACCAAGGAAAGCTAGAGGGAGCACGGAATCAATCGGCAACCTAATAACTATATAAATAAACCGGACCTAAGTCGGAGGATCGGATAGGATGAGGTCTTGTAAACCAAAATGAGTTATAGGAACTCACATGACATGGTTTAACAATGCCTACATACTAAATTGAAACCTACCTAAGTGCTTTTGACCCGTTACCACCCATTAAGGTAGCTTACACTACTTTAACGCGTTGTGCGCGCAAACGCGCATTCGAGACGTCTAACTAGTCCTATGACAAGTATTATATGCCTAATCATTGTTTAAATAAGTTGCACAATCAGTTTAGGTGACAAAACTTAGGTTTCATATGCTTAGAGTCCAATTATGCATGAAAAGGGCATTTTGGTAATTTACCTAAGGCATATAATCTACCTATCATACAACTACTTAAACTCGGTGACCATAAGGTATAACCTCGGAAGGTTATTCCCTATGCAACTATGGTCACTAAACATGCTTGGTCGGATCCTAAAGATCGACCAAACGGGTCGAGTTCGAAAGTCTAAGCGGTGGTTTAGACCGCTTGACTTACGACTCTAAACAAGCACTAAACTAAAAGTAACGAGCTAAGCATGTTAAAACATGCTTAGCTAAGTTAGAAAACAGGTTTTGATATCAAAACAAAGTGTTTTGATACCTAGAGTAGTTTGGTTGCAAAATACGCTTAAATGCGCATTTTGACCGAAACTACGACTCGTCACTACGCCTAATCAACGTGGTAATCAGTGGGTATAGTCACTAAGGACTATCACCAACGTGATTACGCTCACGTTGTGAAGTTCAAACGAACTTCTCGTTGACCATCTCGTGGTCAAAGCTGAAAGTCAAACAAAGTTTGAGTTTCGAGCTAGGAAAGCAATAAAAAGAATGAAAGAATACTCACAATGGGTCCTTGCTATCTTTTCTACAAGAAAACCAAGTTCCCAAATAGATTAGAAAGCTCCAAACACTTAGGGGAGCTCTCCAAATCAGATGTGAGAGGAGAAGAATGAGAATGAGCAACGAATGAAGGAGTTTGGCATGCTATTTATAGTTGTGTTGATGCTCTAGGATCATCACAAGTGTTTTGCTTGGCCATTAAGCAATAAATCACAACCATACATGTGTTAAAGCCAGCTAATATTACTTGGGAAGGTGTTAACTTGGCCACCACACAAAGAAATTGCCAAAAACAGCCCCTGAAGTATCAACAGTTTGCTAAAATTTAGTTTCTGGTCGCTGGGCACTTCACGCGGCCCGCGTAAGGATAGGGAGGATCCTTACGCGCCCCGCCTGAGGAAAGTTTGACAGATTTGTCAGTTTTGGACCCTGCAGCTTAGAAACATGCGTTTCGGCCCATTTTGACACATTTTGACACGTTTAAGCCCCGTTAACCTCATTTCAAGGCTCTAAAATGAAGTTAAAGTATTGGGAACTCAAAACATGCTCAAAAATATCTCGGATGTCGGTTCGTTTGGTCATACGGTTGCGTTGTTCGGTTAATTACGACGGAAGTCGTAACGAACGCAAAAACAATCCAAATTGAGCGACGAATGGAATTTTATCATGCCAATCACTAAAATATAATATTTCAATGAATACATAAATTTTTGGATGTTCGGATATATTCAGAACGTAAGATATGCGCGAAAATGCAAACTTGTGCACTTTTTGACGCTTTTAGTCCCTGAATGACCAATAAGTTTATTTTTGCACACCAAACACCTCAAAGCCTATTTATAGGCTATGTAAAGGATATTTAGGGCATGTTTAACTTATGATCAAGTTCCGGAATGTTCGTTACAGTACGAATCGGCATACTTTCGCAGTTTGTCGAAATTAGTCCCTGTAAGCGAATAAACTTGATTTCGACACACCAAACCCTTCAAAACTTATTTCTAAGTTATGTAAAGGTTATTTAAGGTATGTTAAGCCTATGTCACTATTCCGGAGTGTTTGTCGCGCTAAACTGATTACGTTTACGCATCAGTTCGCGTATAACTTTCCAGAAAGCGATTTAGAGCTTGAGATCGAACGAGAAATGATATGTGCAAATGATACACATATTTATACAAATCCCAAGTATGAAATACAATATTTCATTGATTTGGTATTTTTTTGATGGTCGTGGAGGCACAGATGTCACACCCAAACCAACGAACAAACTTTCAACAACCAAGAAATGAGTCACAAAATTTCCCTCAACAACAAGGTGGGCGAGAAAGGCTTGAAGATACTATATCTCGCCTCATCTCCGAAACTGAAAAGAAAAACTTGGATAGGTTTCTACAATTAGAATCAAATTTTAGAAATCAACAAGCTAGTATTCAAAACATCGAAAAACAAATAAGTCAACTAGCACAAAATTTCTCCGAGAGACCACAAGGCGCGTTACCAAGCAATACCGAAACAAACCCAAAGGCGCAAGTTCATCTCATAACACTACGAAACCGCACCGTGGGTCCTACGGAAGGCCCGCCGCCTACCGAGGAGACCGTAACGCCACCCCTACAAGAGAAGGATTCTCCTCCCTCACCAGAGCCTACCAAGGCCCCTCGAGTTCCGTACCCCGGTAGGTTAATCCGTCAAAAGACCAATGAGCAATTCGCAAAATTCGAAAGTCTACTAAAACAATTGCGTGTTAACATTCCTTTTATTGACGTCTTAACCAAAATGCCTAAAAACTCTAAGTTCATGAGGGATTTTCTCACTCATAAAAGGAAAACTGAAACAGTGCAATTAGTTAACTTAGGCGAATAGTGCTCTGCCCTCGTACTCAACAAACTCCCCCAAAAGAAAATTGATCCCGGAAGCTTCACAATTCCTTGCTCGATCGGGGACTCCCCCGTTCGTAATGCACTAGCCGACCTTCGGGCTAGCATTAACCTCATGCCCTCATCTATGTTCAAAAGACTCGGCCTTGGAAAAACGAGTCCTACAAAAATGAGCATACAACTTGCTGATCGATCCATTAAATTCCCGCAAGGTGTCGTTGAAAATCTCCCGACAAATTCGTCTACCCGGCCGAGTTTGTCATACTTGATATGGAAGAAGACACCGAAGTCCCCCTCATATTAGTGAGACCATCTCTCGCCACCGCACAAGCAGTGGTAGACATGAATGACGGAACACTCACTTTAAAATATGGGGATGAAGAAGTAAAGTTCGGGGTTGGGAAGAGAATAGAGGACGATGATCCGGTCAATTACATGAAGGTTATTGATTCGAGTTTGGATGATGCTCTCCGACGGTGCAACATGGGATGCAAAATATCCCGCTCAGAAAACATATAACCTTGCCTTGGGTCTAGCCAAGGACCCTTATAAACGTGGCGCACCACGGAGGCAATCCGCGGAACTATCCTTAGTTTAGTTTTAATCTTTTATTTTTAATTTGCAGGAATAAAACACACTCATGGTGGTCAGGGATGACAAGGGAAACGAGAAACATGGCCCCATGCACAAAAACAAAGCCATCTGACAACAATTTCTCCATTACAATAAGTTCAGCACGGGCCACGCCCAGCCAACACGGCCCCGTGCTGAACACCCTGCAGATAAATGCCCAGTTCAGGTAACTGGACACGGGCCGTGTCCACTGAACACACCCCCGTGTCCAGGCTTCTGTTTCTTTTCTTTAATTATCGTTACTGGCACCTGAACACGGGGCCGTGCCCGGTCCCCACGGGGCCGTCTCCAGACTGTGAGTAACATAAATTTTTGCTTTTAACACCATGATACACATTCAATCGACCTAAAAATTTATTTTTGGGATACATTGAGGACAATGTGTAATTTAAGTGTGGGGGGATGCTAAAACCTTGAATTTTGCATGTCCTAATAACAAGCCTTACACAAAACTCTATTGGAACCACTAATCACCCCAAAATTTTTCTAAAATTTTCATTTTTTTTTACTTGTCTAAAGTTTAAGTTGGGAATTTTAAGATTAATAAGGTCATATTTTTATAAGTTTACAACCGATAGCGTCGTGATAAAAAGAACCAACATAAGAAAATTATGAAACGGCATGACAAGCTTAGTTAAAATTCGATTTTATAAACTTGATCACATAAAAAACCCATTCCCACAAAAGTGAGTTTTGTGCCATTATTGAGCATACAAATATACATCTATACGCTAAATGCTCATTTTTCGTTTCTTGTGTGAATAGCCGCTTGATACTTACGACTCTAGAACTTGCCACGACAATTCATTCCCGATCCTTACAAACTTAAACCCAAGTAAGTAAATGATGGAGGCATTAGGACTAACCCTTTTTCTTTCAACACCATTATTTTTGTTTTCTTTTCACCTACCCTAAAAACTCCCCCTAGTTAGCCCATTTGAGCCTAAACCTTTTCATTTCCTAACCCAAAACCCTTTTCACCCACCAATTTCATTTTTACCTTTTATTTTAGTAAACAAGCTCGGTTTTCGTGTGACTAAAAAAAATATTTTTACAATGAAGTTGGAAATAAACAAACAAAGCCCCTCAAACAAAGGCTTGTTTGAATAAATACTTCATTAAAAATAAAAAGTCACAAAAACAAAATGTTTTACGAAAACCGACGCTTTTTACGCTTTTCACCCTTTTCTACTAACCACTAACCCAACTACCCACCTTTAGCCCAAGCCTAACCCTTCACCCAAAAAGTCCTCTTGATATTTACAAAGGTCTAAAGTTAAAAAGGAGGAGGATTGATTGCTTGGCAAGCATATGGTAGGAATAAGTTCCATGCCGCTCTCGAGTGATTCACTAAAAATACACCTTCGGCTGAGTGTTGAGTGATTTCCCCCGTGAGGTATGTGAACTTGTATATAAATAAAATTTTAAGAAAAGCATGTTATGCCTTAATAAATAATTTACCTTATGAAAAGTTTTTAATAAATCATGACGAATAGGATTGTAAATAAATAAAAATAAAACCCAATAAAGATCTTGGATTCCCGACACTCTATGACAAGCCAAAACCTTCTTTTCTACCCATTCCATTTGGGAGTGTAAGCCACATATTAAAGAGTTTTGCTTGAGGACAAACAAAAATTCAAGTGTGGGGATATTTGATGTGTGCAAAATGCAACATATAAATTACATCAAATAAGGCATAAAACTAACCCTTTTTAAGTACTAATGTTGGAAAAAGAGTGTTTTTGTCTTCCTTTTTATTTTCAGGATTAAATGAGCTCAATTGACAAAAGAAGTAAAAAGACAGCTAAATCTAACATAAATACAAGAAAAGGAACAAAGGTGGATTGCCCGACCCCTCAACACCATCCTGCCAAGCAAAATAGAGAAGGCAGAGCACAGGGTCGTGCCCAAGAAGCAGCAGAAAAGACAAACCTGTAGAAGCTTCTATTGCCCACCACGGGGTCGTGCCCAGTGAACACGGGGGCATGGTGAAAGTACTGCAGGCGCATTAATTGTAATTGAGAATTACAATTAATGAAGAAAGAGATTGTCAGACGGGCACGTGGCCGTGTCCAGCGGACACGGGGCCATGCCCAGGCTCCTGTTCAGCCTATAAATAGGAGTGCTTGGCTTCATTACAACTCATCCCTTGGCACACCACCTCTCTCACACTTCATCCACCACCCACCACCATCACAACACCATCATCCACCACCATCATCCATTGTCCATCATAGAGTGTGTGAGTCGTCTCGGGATCCAAGATTGATCGTAAGAGTTCTTGACAATCAAGGCCATGTTTGCCTAAGTCTCTTACATCACTTGGTGAAGACAAGTGTTTAGTATAATACTTTTTATTTTTAATATTTTGCACTTTTTATTTGGTTCTGTATTAATGACTTTAATAACTAGTTGCTTATGTTGAAGGTGACTTTTCCTTATCGTTTGTCCATGGTGTCCTGGCATTATTTTACTGTCTATATAAAATAAAAGATTTTCACCATTCATATCTCCACGATCTATATGGAGGTATGTTGGCTACCTGGTCGGGGGTTAAGAGAACAGTTTGGTAAGGGTCTTGCCCTTGTTCAACGTTTAGAGGTCCTGCAAGGGACCTGGGTCAAATTTAGTAGGATCTCCTTCAATACCCAAAGGTATTGGATGGCGGGGATCCAAACTCTTTGACCCTCTCATAAGTTAACCACTATTAACACTATAACCCGGCTATTTAGGACTGTATCCCTGCTGACTCAGACTACTTAGTCGAGGGTACCGTCACCTCCAAAAGAGGGGCCTACCATAATTTGCATTAATAACTTAATTCATTATCTTTCAATAATACGACCCTTTAGGATTGTATCCTTGCTGACTCAAACTACTGGGTTGAGGGTAACGTCGCCTTCAAAAGAGGGGCCTACTACAATAACTAAGATAATCTCTTAAAAAAGTGCAAAAGTGCGAAAATAATCAAAGGTTATACTAATACACGAGTCGGATCCAAGTGATTCATCTTGTCTATCTGTTTTTTATTTTTATTTTATTTTTTAGCATTTAGTTAGTTTTATTTTCTTAGTTTAAAAATCTTTTTCTAACATTTTGATTTGATTAGACGTTGAGGATAAACCGGTACTAAAAGCTCTTGTGTCCTTGGACGACCTCGGTATCTTACCAACACTATATTACGTCCACGATGGGTGCACTAGCCCATATGTGTGTTTAGTGTTAGTAAATATTGTGTTTTATAAATTTAAAACTTGGCTAAAGTGTAAAAATGGCTTAAAATATATATCAAAAATATATACACACTCGCACACATCAACACAATTATGAGGAAAGACCTTGAAAACTCGAGTTGTCACATCATCCCCAACTTGAAAGAAATTTCGTCCCGAAATTTAGCACGTAGTCACTGAGGAAGCTAGTTAGGTTGCGTGTTTTCCTGGTTTCCTAGGGTGTTACAACGCTCACCTTGCAAAGTTCGAACGAACTTTGTGTTGACCAAAACGTGGTCAAAGCAGAAAGTCAAAGTCGGTTTGACTTTCATGCTGAAAAAGCATAAATGAGCATGAAAGAAACTTACAAAAGGTCCAAGTAATGAAGATTTGATCTAAAATACTCAGGTATAAAGCTAAGGCTTCAACTTAGAGCAATATTCAGATCAAATGTGAGGAATGAAGTGAAGAACAAATGGGCATTTATAGGAAGTTAGGATGAATGAGATCATTCCATGTGTTTAAAAGAATCAATCTTGGCCCTACATTTTTGCACATGGTTTAGAATACCAGGGGAATTCAAATACCAGTCCATAGAGTTCAAATACAAGGATTAAAACTGGTTGCAACAGCTGGAATGGAAGCTTCTGATTTCTGTGGAGCTGGTACAAGCTTACGGATCGTAAGTTAAGGTCCATACGGTCCGTAAGGACCCTGCAGATCAGCCAGTTTAACAGTTTGGCAGTTTTAGTCCCTCAGCTAGTTTCTTCGCGTTTTGGCACTTCTAACACTCGTCAAGCCCATTTTCAAGCTCTATAATGAAGCTAATGCATAGAGAACATAAAATGTGCTTGAAAATATCTTGGATGTTGGTTCGTTTGGCCGTACGGTTGCGTTATTCGGTTAATTACGACGAAAATCGTAACAAACGCGTGTACGCTCCAAATTGTAAAACGAATGAAGTTTCTGCATTCCAATCACTAAAATAAAAGATTTTAATGATTAACAAAAATTTTGGGTGTCTGGATATGTTCAGAACGTAAGATATGCGCGAAAATGCAAACTTATGCATTTTTGACGCTTTTAGTCCCTATTTGATCAAAAAGTTTATTTTCGCATACCGAACCCTTCAAAGCCAATTTCTAAGCTATGTAAAGGATATTTAGGGTATGTTTAACTTATGATCAAGTTCAAGAATGTTCGTTATAATACGAATCCGCATAGTTTCGTAGCATGACGCAAATAGTCTCTACTATTGAATAAACTTGTTTTCGACACACCAAACCATCCAAAACATATTTCTAAGTTATCTAAAGGTTATTTAAGGTATGTTAAGCCTATGTCACTATTCTGGAGTGTTTGTCGCGTTAAACTGATTATGTTTACGCACCAGTTTACGTATAATCTTCCAGAAAGCGATTTAAAGCTTGAAACCGAACTCAAATCCAATCGTAAAATTATCAAACACAAATACACATATATTAACACCAAAACACATTTTTTATTGATAATTGATATTTTTTTACATTTTACATCGTTTACAGAGCACAGTTGTCAAATCAATAGCTTTATCATAGAATTATTTATCATTATGTTGGAATAGAAAATTAAGATGCACCATTACCAGTTTTTCTACGTAATCGTCTACTCTCATGAATATCAATTTGAGAAATAACATTTTGTAGGTCTTATAAAAAAGTGAATACCCACAAATCCACAATATCTTTGAACACGAAGGCACAAACTCGTTTCCTTGCCGAATTAATCAAAATTGATAATTGAATTTTTATATTTTAACTTAAAAAAAGAATTAATATTGTGTATTAAAAAACCAATTTTGATTAAAAATCACACTTTCGCGTCCCAACAAAATTAATCCAAATTTCTTAAAACTCACACTTTTGTCTTTTGATCTTTGTATAGTGCGTTCTCCCTTTTCTTGGTCCCACAGTAGATTATTACAACCGCAATAGTCTTGTCGGTGCATACATCTGTCGACTTCGTCTTGTATCAAGTCTTGCATTACACATGGCACGAAGATCGAGAAATCAAGACATGAAGCTAATTCCGCATAAAAGGTCTAATTCGGTATGAAGATGTAATGTGTAATTCCGTACGGAATTAACCTAATTCCGTTTGAAGTGTAATATCGCATGTATTGTAATTTCGTGTGAAGCTTGTTTCATGCGGAATTAGGTCAACTATAAATAGGTTTGTTTTCGTGTCAGTTTGATACGAAATTAGTTGAGTGTTTTCCGATGGCGAAGCTCTGTCGAAGTGTCTACAGACCTGTAATCGTATCAGATTCAATAGAAAGACAGTTTAAAGTGAAGAACAAGCTGAATCTACCTCATTATGTCTGTTTCCGCCTTTCATTTTGAGTATAACACCTCTGATTGACTCATCTCGGGTCTGACAACGATCCTACATGTGGTATCAGAGCACAGGAGGAGGAGTTCTAGCAATTTCAGCTTGATTTCATCTCATTCTTTTACTTCTACACCTTCTTTTATCATTTGAACAAGTTTGAACGGTTAAAATGATCTGAATTCCACATATAACATGCAAAACAGTGTTTTAACAAAGCCTTGAGAGAATTGGATCATAATTCAATATAAAATTTACAAAATCTGTAATTTCGCATGAAATTCTGTTCGAAAATGATGACATCATCCTAATCTCGTTTGGAAGGGTACTTTAATTCCACACGGAATTAATCAATTTGGATAATTTCGTTTGAAAAGATTACTAATTCTGCACGGAATTAGTAATTTCGCTCCAAAGGTCTTAATTCCGTTTGAACTGACATCTAATTTCGCACGAAATTAGGTATTTTCGTTTGAAGAGTATAATTTCGCTTGAACCTTTAATTCCGTTTGAAAGTTGTGTGCAGGTAATTTCGCTTGAACGCAATAATTTCGTTTAAAAGTGCTGATTTTGGAAAAAGTGTTACCAAATCACGGAAGAAGAATTTTATAATGCATTTGCTTCATCCCCAACTACTCCGGCTGCTATTGCTCAAAGCATGAACATGGAAAACGAAACCGGAACTTTGCAAAAACCCCCAAAGCTTATGGGAATCGAAGAGTATTATGGATGGAAAGATCGATTTGAAAACTGGGTGCAAGCTAATCATTTGAGATCTTGGGAATGCATTGAGAAGAAGTATGTTCGACCTCGTACAGATTTGGGTGTTACAAAAGCAATTTCTGAACTGAATGACAAAGTGAGAGATATGTATAAAGCATAAAAGATGATGATCAGTCTTCTACAGCAAGCTGTGAAGGAAGACATTTTTATCTTGCTTCAACATGATAACACTGCACGTTCAATCTGGGATGCATTGAAGGTTAAATTCGAGGGTAGTGAAAAAATGATCAAGAGCAAGAAAGCACTACTAAAGAAAGAATTCGATTTGTTTTCAAGCTTGACAGGAGAAACATCAAAGAAGTTGATTGAAAGATATTGCCACTTAGTGCGATCTATGTTTTTGTTGGGAATTAAGAAAAGCCAAGATGAGTGGGTACACAAATTGGCTGATGCTTTACCTCAGAAAGAGTGGGGTACATTTTTGATGATCTTGAAAAATACCGGGGAATATGATGGATTGACTATTTCACAGTTCATTGAAAAGATTGAGAGTCAAGATCTTGAACAGCAAAATATTGCAAGGATGAACAATCCTAGTAATCAACAAGATGTGAAAATGTATTATAAAGGCGGTGTTCAAGAGATTGAAATGAGTCCGAAAATTCAAACTGCTTTTAGTGCTGGGAACTCATCTGGAAATGTTGATCAAAGTTCAAATAGCAGCAGTGGAATCTCTTCATATCCAAGTGTGAATCCAAAGAGTTCAACATCAAGCTTTCACTTTCAAAGCTCAAAAAGTGGAAATGGTTGTGTGATACAGTGCAACATTGCATTGAATCTCCCAAATGGTCAGAGTCTGTCTAAAGAAGTTGCAAGAGATCACATGACATTACTTGCTATAGTTTTGGAAACATATGAAGGATTGGTTTCTAGAATGATCGGAAATCCTATGTTGACGAAACAGGATTACGATCAGATAGATGCTGAAGAGATGGAGCTCATGGACATCAAATGGTGCTTAGCTAGTGTCTTGAGAAGAGCAGAAAAATTTAAAATGGTTATAGGAAGAAATGATTTCTTGGATGCACATGTTTCTACTTTGGGTTTTGATAAATCTAAAGTCACTTGTTTTCGATGCAGGGAGAAAGGTCATTTCAAGAGAGAATGCAAAAATTAGGAAGCTAGTGGAGCAAAGAATCCTTTTGGAAAAGATAATTACTATCGAAAAGCCATATATCAACAGGTTGCTCATCAACCTCATCAACAAAAGGAACCACAAACTGCTCATGCTAAAATGATCGAAGATGCAAACAAGAAAGCTTATTATGGTATCATTGATCAAGATGATGAAAAGGTGGCAGAAGGCTTCAGCTGGGACAAATATATTCCACCTGATTCAAAAGTTGTTGCTCTCATTGAAAAAGCCATTCAAGAACCTGATTTATATACAGAATGGATGAAAGTGTTTGCTAGTGATGATAAAAGTCAAGAAGGAGAGTCTGTTTCATCAGATGAAAGTTCAGAAAGAACAACAGTTTTTGATCAAACACCATCTGATTCTAGTTCTTCAGATGATAATACAGATAAGACAATAGAGTTTGATCAATCACCAATAAAATCTAATGATTTCAGTGATTATGAGGAAGAAATGCAAATTGATGTTGCAAAAACTCATTTATCTCTTGAAAGTTTTCAATTTTATTTTGCAGATCGTGTGGAAAAGTTAAAGGAGGGACGAGCAGCAAAAGAACGAAAGAAGATGAAATGTGAGAATGTTGCTCAAAAGGAAGAGATTGTTCAAAAGAATGAAGTTACAATTGCTGAGAAGAATGATGAAGCTGAGAAGGTGATTGAGGATGAGAAAGTTTTTGAAGTCGAAAAAATAGTCGAAAAGATTGTTGAGGTAATCAAGCCGTGTAAAAAATGCTTGGAATTTGTTGGTGCATCCGTCTGTCAACTTCATCTTGTATCGAGTCTTGTATAGAATTAGTTAGATCAGGGTACGGAAAGTGAGAATTAGGGGTAATTCCGCTTGAACATTAGGTCAGTTTCAAGTGAAATCACAAAGTTCTGATTCCGCTCGAGTTTAATTGTATGATTTCGCTTGAAACAATGAACTCCTATAACCAAATCATTGTGCACCAAGTGATTCATTTTTCTAAGATGTATATGACCCATCTTGTGGTGCCACAATCTCGATTCTTTTTCAGTTGCTCTAGACATAAAACAATGAGCCTGACCCGTGGTTGTAGTAGTTACGCTCATGTCGAACACGTACAGATCATTGACGCTTGGTGCCCTCATGATAATCCATTCTTCAGGAACAACAAATCCTGGCTTCAAGATCAAACATTCTTTGTCAGTGAAGTGAGTTGTATACATCCTGTCACAAATCTGCGAGATACTCAGCAGGTTATTTTCCAGCTCAGCAATGTAATTAACTCTTTCAAACGTCACAATCCCATTGGATAACGTTCCTTCACCAATAATCCTACCACCTTGATTTCCTGCGAAACCTACAAATCCTCCATTGAAATTTCTCACGTCGTACAGCAACGCTGTCTTCCCTGTCATATGCCGAGAAGCTCCACTGTCCATAATCCATCTTGAAATGGATCTTGGAAGCTCCTGTACAAACCACAAAATGACTTAAGTAAAATAAAATTCTCAATAATAACTTAACCATTTTCAAAAACATTTCAATAAAGATGCCGATTCATGTTTCGCGATTACAAACTAGGAAGCTCCGGCAAGTCAGGTTTTCAAATGAAGAAAATATCCACCCAAGCCTGACCAGCCTTGGGTGTTACCGTGTTGCCTTCAACTTTCCCATTTTGTTTCTTAAAATTTTTAGTCTGAAGTGGTGGAAAATTTGCATCATCCACAATTGGAACTGAATTCATCTTCTTTTTCGCTTGTGGAGTTGAAGTTTGTTTTTCTATTTTAGGCTTCCACATTTGTTGAGGTGGTGCAACCTGTTTGTAAAATTTGTCATTTTTAGTTACCACATTCTTTACGGGTTCAGTTTTGACTTTAGTGATTTGATTTTTCAAAACCTTTTTCTCAACAAACATTGGAGCTTTTCCCTTCACATCATTTTTCTTCTTTTGAGACTCAACAACTTCAGTCTTAGGCTTCAAATTGGTACACTTTCATGCAATATATCCAACTTGATTACATTTGAAGCATGTTCAAGTGTCAACCATCCGACTTGTGCCTTCACACTAAGGTTGTGAGGCTTTCTTCTCAAAGAACTCTTCATTTGATTTCGAAAAAATCTTTGATTCTTCATCAGAAAGCGAACTCGAACTTGTAAAAAACACTTTCCTCTCAACAAACCTTCTGTTTTGAACATTCTTTTTCTGATAAGTCTTACCACCCTGATAACCACCCGACCATTTGTTTTGATTGTTGTTACAAAAACGTGGTGGAACAACAGGCTTCTTGTAGTAAGCTTTATCTTTTTCAAAATTCATTTGCCTTTTTGTTTGATTTAAACTGTTCATTTCTGACAACTAAACTTCAATCAATTTCAAAACATTTGTCAATTTGTTCACATTAACATTCTCCAAAGGAAACTCAGAATCCGAAAATAACTTATCCGATCCAGACATCTTGTACATGACAACAGTAGGTCCTTAATATAAGTTGTTCTTGGGCCTTGGTTTCGGAATGTAATTGTCCAAGAAACATTCATCTTCCTCAGTAGTGTCACTTTCAGATATTAGAACATTCTCAACCACACTTTTAACCACGTCAGTGTGGAGATTATCCTCATCGGAAGATGAAGTGAACGTGACATCCATTGTGTCCGGAAGTTTTACTTCATTTTCATCATTATCATTAACCAACCCTGATTTTTTATTAGAAAAATTGTTGAGCACTGGTGGTGGAACTTGATGATACCCCACCCCTGTTCCATCAGAGAATACATCTTCACCTGCTTTGTTTTTCCCGATCGGTTTGGGAATAATATGTTGCAAAACAAACCCTGCAGAGTTGTAACTAGTCAATTTCAGATTGATGCGCTCATTTTCAATCTTAGCTTCTTCAAACTGAAGCTTCAACTTAGCAATCTCATCCAGTTGCTTGTTGATTTGTTCTTCTTTGTGTCTAAGAATCACACTTAAATGCTCATTTTCTTTTCTTGTTTTACTGTTTCGTTCATCAGAATCTTGAATTGTTTGTTTTAACTTGTTAAACTTCTCTGAGAGTTGACGATTTTCATGAATTAATTTCTCATATTCTTTCCTAATTCTTTCTACTTCAATTTTATCATTGTCAATTTTCTCAGTCAACTTTTTAACTTGATCATTTGAAAATTTGAGCATTCGGTCACGATCAAGAATCTGATCTTCAACCTTTCTGACTCTTTTTGTCAGATCATTCACCTTCGTATCATTGAGGTAAGCTTGTGTACTACAAACTTTGCAGTTTTTCATGCAATGTTTGTAGTCACTGTCACCTTTGACTTTCTTACCTGAATCACTCGACGACGCATTTGAACTAACCTGGCTTTTTTACTCAGATACAGACTTAGAGTCTACCTCAAGTGCCGTAGCAGCCAGCACCTTGTCAGCCATTTTTCCCAAATTTTCAGCTGTCATATTCTGTGTAGTATCAATGACCCCTTCATCTATCTTCTTTGACTTCTTATCTGGCTCTTTTTCTTTCTCTTTCTCTTTTTCTTCACCACCTCCCCACCATTCTCTTTGTTCAGCCTCTTCTTGTTCAGCAAATTCTTCAACTAAAGCTTCAAGACTAAGAGTCTTTGCATCTATAGCAATGTTTCCTTCTGGATCAAGGTAACACTCTCTATTCGCATCCCATCTTTTTGCTTTTCTAGCTTCACTAAATACATGAGATAATCTCAACATTTTCCATTCAGATTTTAGTTTTCTATCATGTGCTTTTTCTTCTGGGGTTCTGGTGTCTTTGTAAGGTTTAACTTCTGTTTTTGCTGCAAACGCATAACCAGTCAAATCCTTCATCGTCATGAATGACGGCAAGAGCTCTAGATTTTTCTTTGTCTTCAATCTGCTTCATCCTGGGGGGTTCAATCTTGTTCTGATGATAAATTGCTTTCTTGTAATAATCGTCTTGAAACAGATTTGCAGTATCATCAGTGTAAGCATTTCTGCACTTGCGCTTAAAGTGACCTTTCTGTTTACATTTGAAACATGTCACGTTTGATTTGTCAAAGCCTAACTTGGTAGAAGGTCCACCAATAGAATGTCTTCCTGTAATATCCATGAAACGCTGTGCTCTTGTCATTGCACTGGCCATACACCACCTTATGTCGATCAATTCCATCTCCTCAGGATCTATTTGATCGTAGTCTTCCTTTGTTAGGTTGGTGTTACCTATCTTGCCTGCCACAAGGCTTTCATATGATTCAAGAACTGAAGCTAGGAAAACCATCTGCTGCTTTGGCAGATTCTTCGTTGAAATTTTGACTATTCTTCAAATCTACAGCGATGTTGCATTGAAATAAGTTCTTTGATGGAAATTGGCTTGAATTTGTTGAAGAAGATCCACTGTGAAAACCATTATGAGGTGTTCATGATTCACAGTATTTGAGCTTTCTGCAGAAAACGTTGTTCTTGGAGATCCTGTCTTTGGTAGATATCCTTTGTAATACAGCTCCACGTTTTGCTGATGAACTGAATTGTTGACTTTAGATTTCTTTATCTCCAGCTCATGGCTTTCTAGTCTTTCAATCAGCAAATCCACAGTCAACACTTCTGGCGGCATGATTGTGTTTTTCAACGTTAAGGCAAAGTATTGCCAATCTTGATCAGTCGGCAATGAATCAAACAACTTATCGACCAACTCCTCTTGAGTATAAGTGATTCCATGCCTAGCCAGCTCCATCTTCAAGTGCCCAAATCTCTCGATCATTTTACAAACAGATTCATTCTTCATATAACCAAATAAATTAAACTCTTTACGCAACAATTTCTTTTTGTTTTTCACAATCTCAGCACTACCAACGCACTTAACTCTCAACTTTTCCCAAAGATCTTTTGAATTCTCATATTCGATCAATGAAATTATATCATCTCTGACTGACTGATGAATCAATGCTATGCATTTCTGTTCAGCAACGTATCTTTCAACATCATCTGTATCTGTCAAACTTTCACCAACACATTCTTTCAAACTGAAACCATTCTTTAAACTTTTCCAGCTCTGATATGTGAATGCTTTAAGCCACTCCTCAAATCTCGTAGCCCACCGAATATAATCTTCGATCGCCATCAACTTTGGTGGTTTGTTATATGTACCATATGAACTTTCTACGCTCATTGCATCGAAAAGAGTCTTCTTTGCATTCGATGTCGATGTAGTATCATTCGTACTCTTCGATGTATCATCTCCCAAACCTCCAGTATAAGCAAACACGTCACAAAATGGATTCATGAACTTATCATCCATTTCCAAGTACCTGAAAAAATCAGTAAACACTTAGAAAATTTTGAAATTTTGAAAAACAGCAACTTCAAGCGAAATCAATTTGAAGCGGAATAAGCTTTTAAAGCGAAATCTCTTATTTCGCTTGGAATTTCAAGCGAAATCTAAACCTCAAGCAAAATCACACAAGTTTTCAAGCGAAATCTGATTCAAGCAGAATCAGACAGTTAGTTTTAAGCGAAATATGAATGTTTCAAACGTAATCTGTTATTTCGCTTGAACTGGCCTCTGATTTTCAAGCGGAATATGTTGTTTCGAGCGGAATACCTTGGTTACTCATTCAAGCGGAATATGGTTTTTGGGCCATTTTTACTAGTTTTAATTCGAACTTTGATCTGATTCTTTGTAGGGTTTGTTAAAACTATGTTTTACGTGATATATGTGAAGATCAGGCCATTTCAACCGTTAAAACTTGTTCAAATCAGAAAAGAAGGTGTGGAAGTAAGAGAATCCGGTGAAATCAAGCTGAATTGGTATGAACTCCTCGTCCTGAGCTCCGATACCACTTGTAGGACCAGTTTCGGTGACCCTAAATAGTCAAGTTGAGTAGTTCATCATCATTTACAAAGGCAGAATCAATGCAAACAATATCAAACAGCTTGTTTCCTTTCAATCCTTTACTTTACTTATTAATCCTGAGCTTTTACACATTCGAATGACAAACGGACATCACCTCGGCTTAGAAACACTCACCATTTTCCGCTCCAAATGAACACACCACTCACATATATATAGGCAAGCTGATTCCGCTTGAAACTGTCTCAAGCGAAATACCTGATTCCGCTCCAAACTGTCCAAGCGGAAACACCAAGTATGTGTTCAAGCGGAATATCTAATTAACTGATTTCGCTTGGAAATAACCTATTGTCATTTCAAGCGGAATCACCCACTCAATACATTTTCTTGATTTATGTGCACTGTTCTTTCCTATCTAGACATAAGACTCGATTAAGACGTAGTTAACAGACACTAGATGCATCAACACCATACTTAACAAGGCTTACTTTGATTCTCATTCGTCGAAACTCATAATTAAGTGTGCACCCATAATTACTCATTTCGTCACATGGTCCACATAGCTCCTCTTGTTAAGCAAGGGTAAACAAATAATAAGGTCGAACTATCGTCTAGATAAACATCGTCACAACATAATATCTGACAAATCGAATCGGATTTCATACTAGCAATGATAACACTACTTATTTTTCATATAACAAATTTAGTAGTCGGTATTTTATTCTAGTACGCATACTTATATATGTTTCATACTTAACCAAACAGGTAGAACGCAACATATATAAATCATACATTATCATCATAATGTAAGCATATAAAAAAATGTTTTCAAATCATGTGCTAGGTACGCTAAGTTAATGTGCTAAGTACGTTAAACCAACATACGAAGCAAATTATATTTATAATCATGTACTATACACATTAGATAAACAAATCATGCATGTAATGTTATGATCATAAAATAGTATTAACTTGTTCATAGTATCCGTGTCGATCGTGTTACCAAGTTTGTACGAATGCACAAGAGTGCAATCATATTATGCTACATTACAAGATTTAGTTCCTTAAGAACGGAATCCTCAAAACCAGCATGTAATTGTAATCACACATAGTGTAATCACATTAGAGTTTGAAATTTGGAAAATGAATAACAAGGTAAAAGATAAACTTCTTGAAATTTACATTGTTTTCAAATTTAACATAAAATATTGAAGTTCAAATGATTATAAGGGCTTGATCATTAGCTTGAGCCTCATTGACGTTGAAGACTCTTCCATTAGCGTTGGCATGCTCGGGGCAGTTTCGCTTGAAATGATTTAGATCACCATAATTGAAACATGCTCTAGGGCGAGTCTGAGTAGGGGTTGCTCGACTCTGGATGCGGCAGGTTGCAGCTAGATGTCCAAATAGACCACAGATTGTACACTGGCGACAAGGAGAATTTGTTGCATGATGATAGTCGCAATGGTTGCACCGAGGTTGCTTTCCATGATAAAATCCTTTAAAGGGTACCGAATTTAGTGGAACAGGTGCAGGAATTTGCAAAACCCTTTGAAGTCTTGCGCTTCCTAGAATTTTTAGAAGATTCGGCCTTTGTTCTTTTCGAATTCTCATTAGTAGTTTTGGCGTTTCATTTCTTGTACTTATAAAATTTAGCGTTAACTTTGATTTAGTCAAATCTTGTTTATAAGTCTCCTTTTTGTATTTAGGTAATACAGTGTTGTGGATTTTGTTTTGAAATAAGAGTTGTTTGAAAATAGATTTTTATTACATTTTGGATGAGAGAATACAAAGCAAGTTAATGGTTTGTATTATAAATTCTTTACCTGTTAAAAATTTATTGCTTTTAAGATAAAATGTTTTTAAATTAAAATTTTAAAATAAAGAAACTTTGTGTTTAAAATTTTGAAAATTCTCATCCAAGTGGTAAAAATTTGAAATTTTGAAAGACAAGGGTAGTGTTTTGAAAATGAAATAGGCACTTATAGTGTCGTGAAATGAAATGAGATTCATTTCAACTGTGTCGAATCAAACATATCACCGAAGGTAATATAATGAAATAGTACTGGGAAAGGAAAGTTGCTTCGATTTTCGTGAAGAGCAAACATATTACCAAGGGTAATATGAATGAGTAGTGTTACAAAGGTCTTATAGAAATCGATCTATAGGGTCAAGATGGATAGGTTTTTATGAAGCTTCACGAATACATGCTTTAACCTATAAGTGGACACTCACCCTAAGAGTTCCCAGGTAAGAGTGACTGGTCCGAATATGCGAATTAATACGAACACTCTAGCCTTAAACAGAAAGATCGGGTACAGGCATCCACCCTTCCAGATTGCATGTATTCACAATATTAAAACCCAAGATTTCGATGAAAAACGTTTGAGGAAAAAATTTAAGAAATCTTTTGATACAAATCATTTGAGATAAACATGTTGTGAAATATTTTGACAAAAACATTTAAGAAAACATTTTGAAAAATATTTCAATGAAAATGTTTTGAGAAAACATTTTGAAAAAAAAAACCCTAAGGCATGAAGCCTAAGGTTCAGGATAAATCATCTATGGTTAGATGGTTCGTAAATCATAGAGTAGTTATGGCACGAATAAGAATGAGGATTAGGAAAGAAGTCCTAAGTCTACTCATGTTTGGGTCTTAGGAAGGTTATAGACTAGGTTTAAGGCATGCTAATAACCTAATTCCCTATAACCAGTGCTCTGATACCAATCTGTAACACCCCAATCGCGTAATATAACAACATGCGGCGGAAATATCGGGGAGTCACGTTACAAATTGCTCACAACTACTGGTACTCAATTGTTTCAATATCATTAACATCGTTTTACAACAAAGAATACATGTAAATGTTCTTTTGTTTTAGAAGTCTAAGGCCGAATGCAGTCCTATGCGTTGCATGCTTGAAACAGTCGAAAAACCTGAAACATATGCGAGAAACAGTTAGCATAAAAATGCCGGCGAATACATACGTTTTATTAGCCAAGTAAATGGCAAAACATTTGGAATTGCAATACTTTAACAGCTACGAGAGCTGTTAAACGAAAATAAATCTTGAAGCCAAAAAATGGCAAAAATTTAGCATTTTCAATACATAATCTTAATTATGATTATTACATTGTAATCTTGTTTAAACCATCGTAAAAACTTGTTAATATGTTATTAGAAATCCAATCGAGGATTAATAATAACGGTTTTGAAATAATTCAAAACATCTGGAAGTATTATATAAATCAAATTACTGAGAATCTAACATAAAGAGACATGGAAGATTCTACAAAAATTTGGATAATTGAACAGTGAAACAACCACAGATAAAATCCTAAAGTGATTCAGATAACGCTACAAGAATGATAAAATAAGAACACTTATATATAGGAAGTACCAGCGGCGTATCCACCATGTTCTTATTTTATTACACCCGTTTCGTTATCTAAATCACAACTACCACATAAACACATAATCGTCAACTTGTTCCACCTCGTGAACACGCATTAAAGTACACAGTGAATCCAAACAAAGACTCCAATATCAGTACTCTAAACATCCCATATACGTGTAACTATGAATATAGGTAGATACTACAGGGATTAGGTTCTTGTCACATTGCCTAGTCAAACACACATTAAAGTACACAATGAATTCCAACAAGGACTTCAATATTAGTACTCTAAATATCCTACAAGAATCAACCTATAAAAATAGATAGATGCTATAAGGATTCTGGGTTCTGTCACATTGAATCAAAAAAATCCTAAATCCTATTGGTGATTCGGGATAACGCCACGAAGGGTAATACAATAAGCACACTTTGTAGTAAGCTTGTGTACTACAAACTTTGCAGTTTTTCATGCAATGTTTGTAGTCACTGTCACCTTTGACTTTCTTACCTGAATCACTCGACGACGCATTTGAACTGACCTGGCATTTTGACTCAGATACAGACTTAGAGTCTACCTTAAGTGCCGTAGCAGCCAGCACCTTGTCAGCCATTTTTCCCAAATTTTCAGCTGTCATCTTCTGTGTAGCATCAATGACCCCTTCATCTATCTTCTTTGACTTCTTATCTGGCTCTTTTTCTTTCTCTTTCTCTTTTTCTTCACCACCTCCCCACCATTCTCTTTGTTGAGCCTCTTCTTGTTCAGCAAATTCTTCAACTAAAGCTTCAAGACTAAGAGTCTTTGCATCTATAGCAATGTTTCCTTCTGGATCAAGGTAACACTCTCTATTCGCATCCCATCTTTTTGCTTTTCTAGCTTCACTGAATACATGAGATAATCTCAACATTTTCCATTCAGATTTTAGTTTTCTATCATGTGCTTTTTCTTCTGGGGTTCTGGTGTCTTTGTAAGGTTTAACTTCTGTTTTTGCTGCAAACGCATAACCAGTCAAATCCTTCATCGTCATGAATGACGGCAAGAGCTCTAGATTTTTCTTTGTCTTCAATCTGCTTCATCCTGGGGGGTTCAATCTTGTTCTGATGATAAATTGCTTTCTTGTAATAATCGTCTTGAAACAGATTTGTAGTATCATCAGTGTAAGCAATTCTGCACTTGCTCTTAAAGTGACCTTTCTGTTTACATTTGAAACATGTCACGTTTGATTTGTCAAAGCCTAACTTGGTAGAAGGTCCACCAATAGAATGTCTTTCTGTAATCTCCATGAAACGTTGTGCTCTTGTCATTGCACTGGCCATACACCACCTTATGTCGATCAATTCCATCTCCTCAGGATCTATTTGATCGTAGTCTTCCTTTGTTAGGTTGGTGTTACCTATCTTGCCTGCCACAAGGCTTTCATATGATTCAAGAACTGAAGCTAGGAAAACCATCTGCTGCTTTGGCAGATTCTTCGTTGAAATTTTGACTATTCTTCAAATCTACAGCGATGTTGCATTGAAATAAGTTCTTTGATGCAAATTGGCTTGAATTTGTTGAAGAAGATCCACTGTGAAAACCATTATGAGGTGTTTCATGATTCAAAGTATTTGAGCTTTCTGCAGAAAATGTTGTTCTTGGAGATCCTATCTTTGGTAGATATCCTCTGTAATACAGCTCCACGTTTTGCTGATGAACTGAATTGTTGACTTTAGATTTCTTTATCTCCAGCTCATGGCTTTCTAGTCTTTCAATCAGCAAATCCACAGTCAACACTTCTGGCGGCATGATTGTGTTCTTCAACGTTAAGGCAAAGTATTGCCAATCTTGATCATTCGGCAAGGAATCAAACAACTTATCGACCAACTCCTCTTGAGTATAAGTGATTCCATGCCTAGCCAGCTCCATCTTCAAGTGCCCAAATCTCTCGATCATTTTACAAACAGATTCATTCTTCATATAACCAAATAAATTAAACTCTTTACGCAACAATTTATTTTTGTTTTTCACAATCTCGGCACTACCTACGCACTTAACTCTCAACTTTTCCCAAAGATCTTTTGAATTCTCATATTCGATCAATGAAATTATATCATCTCTGACTGACTGATGAATCAATGCTATGCATTTCTGTTCTGCAACGTATCTTTCAACATCATCTGTATCTGTCAATCTTTCACCAACACATTCTTTCAAACTCAAACCATTCTTTAAACTTTTCCAGCTCTGATATGCGAATGCTTTAAGCCACTCCTCAAATCTCGTAGCCCACCAAATATAATCTTCGATCGCCATCAACTTTGGTGGTTTGTTATATGTACCATATGCACTTTCTACGCTCATTGCATTGAAAAGAGTCTTCTTTGCATTCAATGTCGATGTAGTATCATTCGTACTCTTCGATGTATCATCTCTCAAACCTCCAGTATAAGCAAACATGTCACAAAATGGATTCATGAACATATCATCCATTTCCAAGTACCTGAAAAAATCAGTAAACACTTAGAAAATTTCAAAATTTTGAAAAACAACAACTTCAAGCGAAATCAGTTTGAAGCGGAATAAGCTTTTAAAGCGAAATCTCTTATTTCGCTTGGAATTTTAAGCGAAATCTAAACCTCAAGCAAAATCACACAAGTTTTCAAGCGAAATCTGATTTAAGCGGAATCAGACAGTTAGTTTCAAGCGAAATATGAATGTTTCAAACGTAATCTGTTATTTCGCTTGAACTGGCCTCTGATTTTCAAGCGGAATATGTTGTTTCGAGCGGAATACCTTGGTTACTCATTCAAGCGGAATATGGTTTTTGGGCCATTTTTACTAGTTTTAATTCGAACTTTGATCTGATTCTTTGTAGGGTTTGTTAAAACTATGTTTTACGTGATATATGTGAAGATCAGGCCATTTCAACCGTTAAAACTTGTTCAAATCAGAAAAGAAGGTGTGGACGTAAGAGAATCCGGTGAAATCAAGCTGAATTGGTATGAACTCCTCGTCCTGAGCTCCAATACCACTTGTAGGACCAGTTTCGGTGACCCTAAATAGTCAAGTTGAGTAGTTCATCATCATTTACAAAGGCGGAATTAATGCAAACAATATCAAACAGCTTGTTTCCTTTCAATCCTTTACTTTACTTATTAATCCTGAGCTTTTACACATTCGAATGACAAACGGACAGTACCTCGGCTCAGAAACACTTAACATATTCCGCTCCAAATGAACACACCACTCACATATATATAGGCAAGCTGATTCCGCTTGAAACTGTCTCAAGCGAAATACCTGATTCCGCTCCAAACTGTCCAAGCGGAAACACCAAGTATGTGTTCAAGCGGAATATCTAATTAACTGATTTCGCTTGGAAATAACCTATTGTCATTTCAAGCGGAATCACCCACTCAATATATTTTCTTGATTTCTGTGCACTGTTCTTTCCTATCTAGACATAAGACTCGATTAAGACGTAGTTAACAGACACTAGATGCATCAACACCATACTTAACAAGGCTTACTATGATTCTCATTCTTCGAAACTCATAATTAAGTGTGCACCCATAATTACTCATTTCGTCACATGGTCCACATAGCTCCTCTTGTTAAGCAAGGGTAAACAAATAATAAGGTCGAACTATCGTCTAGATAAACATCGTCACAACATAATATCTGACAAATCGAATCGGATTTCATACTAGCAATGATAACACTACTTATTTTTCATATAACAAATTTAGTAGTCGGTATTTTATTCTAGTACGCATACTTATATATGTTTCATACTTAACCAAACAGGTAGAACGCAACATATATAAATCATACATTATCATCATAATGTAAGCATATAAAAAAATGTTTTCAAATCATGTGCTAGGTACGCTAAGTTAATGTGCTAAGTACGTTAAACCAACATACGAAGCAAATTATATTTATAATCATGTACTATACACATTAGATAAACAAATCATGCATGTAATGTTATGATCATAAAATAGTATTAACTTGTTCATAGTATCCGTGTCGATCGTGTTACCAAGTTTGTACGAATGCACAAGAGTGCAATCATATTATGCTACATTACAAGATTTAGTTCCTTAAGAACGGAATCCTCAAAACCAGCATGTAATTGTAATCACACATAGTGTAATCACATTAGAGTTTGAAATTTGGAAAATGAATAACAAGGATAAAGATAAACTTCTTGAAATTTACATTGTTTTCGAAATTTAACATAAAATATTGAAGTTCAAATGATTATAAGGGCTTGATCATTAGCTTGAGCCTCATTGACGTTGAAGACTCTTCCATTAGCGTTGGCAAGCTCGGGGCAGTTTCGCTTGAAATGATTTAGATCACCATAATTGAAACATGCTCTAGGGCGAGTCTGAGTAGGGGTTGCTCGACTCTGGATGCGGCAGGTTGCAGCTAGATGTCCAAATAGACCACAGATTGTACACTGGCGACAAGGAGAATTTGTTGCATGATGATAGTCGCAATGGTTGCACCGAGGTTGCTTTCCATGATAAAATCCTTTAAAGGGTACCGAATTTAGTGGAACCGGTGCAGGAATTTGCAAAACCCTTTGAAGTCTTGCGCTTCCTAGAATTTTTAGAAGATTCGGCCTTTGTTCTTTTCGAATTCTCATTAGTAGTTTTGGCGTTTCATTTCTTGTACTTAGAAAATTTAGCGTTAACTTTGATTTAGTCAAATCTTGTTTATAAGTCTCCTTTTTGTATTTAGGTAATACAGTGTTGTGGATTTTGTTTTGAAATAAGAGTTGTTTGAAAATAGATTTTTATTACATTTTGGATGAGAGAATACAAAGCAAGTTAATGGTTTGTATTATAAATTCTTTACCTGTTAAAAAATTATTGCTTTTAAGATAAAATGTTTTTACATTAAAATTTTAAAATAAAGAAACTTTGTGTTTAAAATTTTGAAAATTCTCATCCAAGTGGTAAAAATTTGAAATTTTGAAAGACAAGGGTAGTGTTTTGAAAATGAATTAGGCACTTATAGTGTCGTGAAATGAAATGAGATTCATTTCAACTGTGTCGAATCAAACATATCACCGAAGGTAATATGATGAAATAGTACTGGGAAAGGAAAGTTGTTTTGATTTTCGTGAAGAGGAAACATATTACCAAGGGTAATATGAATGAGTAGTGTTACAAAGGTCGTTTAGAAATCGATCTGTAGGGTCAAGATGGATAGGTTTTTATGAAGCTTCACGAATACATGCTTTAACCTATAAGTGGACACTCACCCTAAGAGTTCCCAGGTAAGAGTGACTGGTCCGAATCTGCGAATTAATACGAACACTCTAGCCTTAAACAGAAAGATCGGGTACAGGCATCCACCCTTCCAGATTGCATGTATTCACAATATTAAAACCCAAGATTTCGATGAAAAACGTTTGAGGAAAAAATTTAAGAAATCTTTTGATACAAATCATTTGAGATAAACATGTTGTGAAATATTTTGACAAAAACATTTAAGAAAACATTTTGAAAAATATTTCAATGAAAATGTTTTGAGAAAACATTTTGAAAAAAAAAACCCTAAGGCATGAAGCCTTAGGTTCAGGATAAATCATCTATGGTTGGATGGTTCATAAATCATAGAGTAGTTATGGCACGAATAAGAATGAGGATAGGAAAGAAGTCCTAAGTCTACTCATGTTTGGGTCCTAGGAAGGTTATAGACTAGGTTTAAGGCATGCTAATAACCTAATTCCCTATAACCAGTGCTCTGATACCAATCTGTAATACCCCAATCGCGTAATATAACAACATGCGGCGAAAATATCGGGGAGTCACGTTACAAATTGCCTAGTCAAACACGCATTGCCTAGTCAAACACGCGTTAAAGTACACAATGAATTCCAACAAGGACTTCAATATTAGTACTCTAAATATCCTACAAGAATCAACCTATAAAAATAGATAGATGCTATAAGGATTCTGGGTTCTGTCACATTTAATCAAAAAAATCCTAAATCCTAATGGTGATTCGGGATAACGCCACGAAGGGTAATACAATAAGCACACGTATATATAGGAAGTACCGGCTGCGTATCCACCATGTGCTTATTGTATTATCTAGTTTCGTTATCTAAATCCACAACCATCTACACAAAACCAACCATTGAGATGTAAAGTACTTCTTAAAAACCTTACTATGAAGTTAGGAAGATCTAAGATTGTACCTCAAATATCCTATAAGAATCTGACTATGAAGATAGCTAGATCATTTCAGGATTCAGATAAACATCGCATTTTCATAATTGGAATAATACACATAAAAGCACTTAGTGAACACATATATGCCATACATTTTGAAAACAAATCGATTACACATATGAATCACCCCAAAACATTTGAAAATGGAAAAAGAGGGGAACTATGTACTCTCCTGGGATTGCGTATAGTTCCGGTTCAAAGGGTATAACAAAGCTCAAAGGACCAAGAGTTCAAGTGTTGAACCGGTTCCTACTGTAACGGATACTATGTTAGTGAATCGACACCTAAATTGGAAGATCGGGTAGAATGAGGTCTTGTAAACCGAATGAGTATTGGAACTTATGTGATATGGTTTAACAAAGCCTACATTCTAAGTCAGAACCTATCCTAAGTGCTTACGACCCATTAAGGTAGCTTACGCCACTTTAACGCGTCGTTCGCGTGAATGCGCGTTCGAGACGCCTAACTAGTCCTATGAAGAGTATTATATGCCTTAACGTATCTAATTATGTTATATAATCAGTTTAGATGTCAAAACATGTGTTACATATGCTTAAAATGAAATTATGTGCAAAAAGTGTATTTTGGTCATTTTCCTAAGGAATATAAACTACCTATCATATAACTAACTAAACGAAGTGACCATAAGGTATAACCTCGGAAGGTTATTCCCTATACAACTATGGTCACAATACATGTTTGGTCGGATCCTAAAGATCAACAAAACGGGTCGGGTTCGAAAGTCTAAGCGGTTGTCAAGACCGCTTGACTTACTACTCCATACGAGCATTAGACTAAAAGTTTTGTTAGAACATGTTTAACTAAGTTAGAAAACAGGTTTTGATATCAAAACAAACGGTTTTGATACCCAAGAATAGTTTTGTTGCAAAATACGTACAAACGCGTATTTTGACCGAAACTATGACTCGTCACTACACCTAAACAACGTGGTAATCAGTAGGTATAGTCACAAGGGACTATAACCATCGTGATTACGCTCACGTTGCGAAGTTCAAACAAACTTCGTGTTGACCATAGACTGGTCAAAGCAGAGAGTCAAACACTGTTTAACTTTCACGCTTGAAAAACGATAAAATCATGAAAGAAACTTACAAAGGGTCTAAGCTAGGAAGATTTGATTCAAGTTGCTCAGGTATGAGTTGTGGAAACCCCAACTTAGAGCAGAAATGAATCAAGTATGAGGATGCAAGTGAAATCAAAGTGGGTATTTATAGGAATTCAAGAACCGTTAAGATCGTTTCTCGTAATTTGTGCTTCGATCTAGACCTTACAAGTGTGGCCCATGGTTTATGATACAATGGGCATATCAAAACCAGTCCATAGCATTCAAAACAAGGGATCAAAACCATCAAATTCAGCTGAAATGGCCAAATTCAATGTTTCTGTCTGACAGTCTCTCGTGGGCCGCATAGACCCAGACAAATTCTTACGCGGGCCGCCTAAGAAAGTATGGCAGATTGTCAGTTTTAGTCCCTGTAAGCCCAAAACTTGGTTTTTGATGCATTTTTTACATGTTTAAGCCCTGTTAACCCCATTTCAAGGCTCTAAAATGAAGTTAAAGTATAGGGAACTTAAAATATGCTCAAAAACATCTCGGATGTTGGCTCGTTTGGTCGTACGATCGCGTTGTTGGGTTAACTACGACTGAAGTTGTAACGGACGCGAAATCGATCCAAATTACGCAACGAGTGATATTTTTGCATTCCAGTCGCTAAAATAAGATATTTTAACGATCACAAAATTTTTGGATGTCCGGATATTGTGACAACCCTCACCAAATCAGGTATCCGTACGACTTAATTAATATTTAATTACTGCTTAATTACTGTGCTTGCTTGCCATTATGGATAAACTACTATTTGAATACTGATACATGCACATACTTGCATCATACTTTATTTGCTGTCACTCCATTATTTACATACAGAACTCTAGTGACAACCTTGATCCACACACTCAACAAATCCCTTTCCCCTTTAAACAAGCTCGGCCGAACCCCTTGCCACCACTATCAATTTTTGATTTTCTTGTTCAAGTGTTCTAATCCCACCACAAGGTGCACCAAGGTGAATCACGGAGTGTGGAGCTTGCGGAATCACAAGGACCTCACCACAACGCTATTAACCACCCATTTTTCGTCTAGTTTCTTCCCTAGCCTCGAGCTAGTAGTAAGTGACTCAAAATGCCTTTTTGATCTATTCTAAAGTGGTTAATAAAAGATTTAACGGGCAAAAATCATAAACACTAGAGATCAAGTTTAAAGTCTACAAAAAAAAAATAAACAAAGTGGTTAATAAGTAAATAATAGTGTAAAACTTATAAATCTAGTTTTAATATGATTATTTATTCTTGTTGATTGCTAGTATGGGAATGGATCGTCATCAAACCACGCTAGATTATGTTCACATAAACATGAACTAGCCGTATGTTTAGTTGTAAAGTTTCTAGATGACGAACCCTTTCCAACATAAACATGAACTTGTGTAAAAATAAATTTTCTTATGAAATGGAGTTCTAAACTACTAGATCTACGGATCAACAAGTGGTATTTTCAAAGGACCAAGTGTCAAAAGAAATCACATTTTTAAAGCCGGATCTTTCCTAAACAAAGGTGATTTTTGTAAACACACAAGTGTGTAGACACTTGTGTGACAAAGAGTTTTATCAAAGAATTGTTTTTGTAATATTTGACAAAAGATGTACAAATGCATTTTCTGAAAGAACAAGATTCATGAGAAATCGAGTTTATTTATAGAAAGATCTACTAAATATAATGAAGGTTACTACATATTTTACACAAGCCACAAGTTCATGTGTTTTACGATTTATATCTATGTTGACTAGTTTGTGTTGATGGAATATTGTTTGTTGTTGATTAAGAAAATTGTTGTTTGAATTTATAAAAGAAAATGATACGCTTGAAAGCCTGGCCACCTCCAGTTACAGGGGAAACTCTGGCGAAATTTTTTCCAAAAATCTAACACTTGGAAATATTTTTATCACAAGTGTTGAATATTTTTTTAACTTATGTTTCCCAAATAAATTTCGCCATGATTTTATTACAAAATTTCAAAGTGTCGGAGGTGGGATTTTCACAAAATAAAACTTACTGAAATATATATATTTAGAATATATATTTTCATAACAACACTTGTGTAAATTTTTGTGATTATTTTGTGAACTACGTAAATATTATTTTTAGGGTAAAAATAGTATTACCAAATATTAACGATTCCAAAACAATACGAACGCCTTCACAATAAATATTAAGTTACAACGGTATTATTAATACCACCCGATCTTTAAACATAACTTACGCATTTTCGGAAAAATACTAGTGAACACGTATTTTGACAAAGGTATTATTTTGGGAAAATTATATGTAATAAAATATATTATTTTTGGGAAAAATATTATTATTTTGGAGAAAGAATTAGAATATATTATAAGTGAGACTTAATAATATATTTTGAAGTTATACGAACGCACATGTATTAAAACCCCCATCCTTGGGAAGGAAATATAATTACTACTTAGATACGAAGTGTAATTACGAAATAGTTGCCTAACTATTTCCCAAAGACATTAAACCTTAAACTAAGGCACGGCTGTCCGTCTAATAGAAGTTAGTACGTGTAGGTCATCGCACAACAGATTTTCTGGGAGATACCTTTTTAGAGACGCACTTCGGTGAGTTCATGTCCCCCTTTTCTCTTAACTGTTTTCAGTTTTCTAAACTGCGGGGGTGAAGTACATGTTACTATGATTACGAGTACTTTTTACATGGTATGATTAGCGTAAGGAGGGTTACTACTTAGATCATGTGAGTGGGTAGGCGCAACTTGAGGCCATTAATCCTCATTGTAGGACCAAGGGACAGTAGCGGTAGATCTATCTGGGTGTAGCGAGCCCAACCCCTGAGCCCGCCTAATGGACCAGGTGGTGACTTTGTACCCAACGCAAAATCTGCTAGGTTTGAGTCTTCCTACTGCACATCACACATATCAATGGCCTTGCAAACCATTGGTGATCTCTTTTTCCTTATTTGCTACATACCAGGATTTCATACTTATAAAGGTTTTACATACTCACTTACACATGAACTCGCTCAACAATTTTTGTTGATTTTTTCAACTTACATGTATTTCAGGGAACTAAAGATCTGGCACGGTATGCTACGCTACGTTAGAGTATGGGATCATCCACGTTTAGGGATTGCGACTTTTACCTGGACGAGTCGCAAGTCTTAAACGGCGTTTATTTTAAGTTTATGGTTGTGTCTTTCAAACAACGTTTCTATGTTATTAGGTTGTAATTTCCGCTGCATGTGTCAACGCTTCAAGACAATGTTGTGTTACTTTTGTTTTAAAACCTAAATCAAGGGATAGTCTGCATGGTTTTACTTTCATATAGCTTTGTTATAATTAAGCTATGGTATTAAGAAGTCACACCAAACTAACCACGCTTCCGCAAAGCCAGGGTGTGACAGCTTGGTATAAGAGCTCTGATCATAGCGAACTAGGATTCCTTCTCGAGTCTAGACTATGATCACTAGGGCTCTCACGAAAACATTTTTACACTGCATACGACTTATGTCCAGAACCAAAACGTTTTTACAAACAAATGTTGAGCACATTTTATTCAATAGTTATAGGCTCAGTCTGGGAGGCTGAGGCTTGGTCTGGGAGGCCGAGGCTCGGTCTGGAAGGCCGAGGTAGTTGTCTAGTGGGACTAGGAAGAGCAGTCTGGGAGGCTGGGAGGCTAGTGGGACTAGGAAGAGCAGTCTGGGAGGCTGGGAGGCTAGTGGGACTAGGAAGATCAGTCTGAGAGGCTGGGAGGCTAGTGGGACTAGGAGAACTATTTGATTGCTTATTGTTGACTAATATGTTTATATGATTATATGATTAATTGTTATACGTATGTGTGTTTGTGTTACAAACGTCATGCTTTCATCATGTACTAGAAAGATGGACACTACGAATTCCATGGCCATAGTATTAGACGACATAGTTTCATCGGAGCACGAGGTGTACATTTCCGATACTACCGACACAAACGATGATGACTTTCAGCCCTTTTGTGCTGCCTGATGTCGTAGCAGAGCCTACTGATGGCCATCTTGTTGGGAATTTTCCACTCGCGGTGATCCCTGCTCCTGTGCCCCTTGCCGCTTACCCCGTTGTTGATATGCCCCCTGACGTGGTCTCTGACGATGATAACGATCTATTAGAGGAGGACCCATTTGAGGGCGAGGCCCTATTGCTGCTGGTGATAGCCTGCTGCTTGCTGACGCTCCTGCAAGAAGAGGCTCATGCCCATTCACCTGTCCCAGACCCATTTGAGTGTGTGGCGTCTGTAGGATCAGTTTTGACCTCTCGAGTGAGTCAATCAGAGCTAGTGCTTACTGAAAATGTGGCGGAAACACATTTTCAGCATGATACAAAGAAAAACGTAATAGAAAGGAGTAGAAACAGAAGATTCACACTTAAAATACTTTTTCTTCACTTTATAACGCTTGTCGTACGGACAACAGTTCGACGTTGAGTTCCCGAAGACGTTACAAATGAAGAACACATTGGGGGTATATATAGGCAACCTGGTCCGCTCTTGTGACATGTCCACAAAAGCGGTCCAGACAACTAAGCTGGTTCGCTTTTGTGGACACATGCCAGAAAAGCGGGCCTACAACATTAAAGTCATAAAATTACACTTTTACCCCCTGTACTAATACAAAATGACCTATCTGGACCCTATACATTAAACTAGTATTACAAAGACGCAGGCTTTAGACATTGTGCATCAACAAACTCCCCCTTGGATAAAGCCGCAGTCTTTGTCTTGAATGTAGGTCTTCAGATAGCTTTGAATTTCTCTTCCTTTGGTTTTGGCTTTCTGCTCAGAGCAACCCTGATCTTCTCATTCTCTTTCTTCCTTGCTTTCTCTTCCTTTTCTTGTTGCTTCATAAACTTTCCTCTATTTTCTTCCATCGTTTGATTCTCACGTTCACGTTCACGCTTTGATTTCTTCCTCATCTTCTCTTCTAAAGACCACCACGAGGATTTCCACTTGTTTTCAGAGTTGATTCCTTTCTAAATACACAGTGATACAACACGTTGGAACTGAAGAGTTTGCTCTTTATCTGCTGGAGAGTAGCGAATCTTGTGAATGAATAGACATTCAATGTCTTTCGCTGAACAATTAACTAACCACATCGGGTCGTAAACATGAATATCCCTCAGCTCTCCACCAGCTCTGTATGTGATTATTGCTTCAGTCGTTCTGCAACTGTAAACCCAATCAATAAAGCCTTTAGAAAAATCCTGTTCCATTTCTGGCATCGGAATTGTCTTCATTGTACGTGGAGGTTTCACATTTAGAATAACTTCTACAGCCCCAGTTTCAGGATCAATTCTCTGAACACGCTTTGGACGATGAGGCTTCCACTTTCGAAATGACTTCAATTGTTCATACTTGATGTAGCCCCACATCGCGGTATCATTCTGTCTCACCTTGTACTCCAAGACTGTCACACCCCCAAAATCCACATGCGGAACACCACCGCTTGGAGGCGTGACCGACTAGGATCCAGCCACCAATTATACTGAGCATTGATTAATAGTAGAAATATTTGCTATCCAAAATAGTTAGCAACATCGTAGTTTAAGTTCGATAATTGTTTTAAACAAAACAGCGGAAGCATAAGCCAAATAGTTTTAAGACAGTTCATAGTTCAAGATAATTAAAACCCAACACACGGGTTTTGACGACCACTACACATTCCCAAGCTGCGAGCTCCTGAGTCACTGGTTACCTGCAAAGCATGCAGTAAAGTGTCAACAATAATGTTGAGCGAGTTCACTAGTTGTCCGGTTTTAGTTTTCCAAAAACTTAAGTTGTTTAGATAAAGCATTTATAATCACGTTGTGGGGAGCTACCCCATCTGTAAGCTCACTAAACTGTAGATACCGAAACTGTTGACGGAAAGTTGTTGTGCCCCGAGTCAATGTCTATCGTCATTGACCAAGATGCAAGGTCTACTAGTTCACGCCCGATCTCCCCCGGTCACGGTGTGAGGTTGTCAAACCTAATAGCGCTATCAACTAATAACCCGTTCGCTCCCGGCGATTAATCGGTACTGTAAGCAGGGACTTAAGGTGATAGAGTTTCGTTTAGCATGGCTAGTTGTGATTTATAAATAATATCCAAACGTATCTCCCCCGGAGATAGTAATTACCCATTCTGTTTTCCCCCGGAATTAATGGTTCAAAAGTATTTTTCCCAAAGTTGGCAGTTGGTCTGTGTCCCTCCACAGGACGCATGCTTTTAGTGTGTGAACTCACCTTGGGTTGCTCGGCAGATTAGGTTACTTTGTCAAACACGCTGGTCACCACGTCCTAGCATGGTCACCAGTAGGTCAGGTTTGGTGTACAAGCAATCACGTATAATCTACACATAACTAACACGTAGCATGCATACAAACAGACATGGGGTTATTGGGCCGGCCCTAATATTTACACAATCAAACAGCAACACATAGTCCAGTCAACAGGTAGCCAATATTAAACACATTATGGCCCAATAACCAAAGTGGACAGCCCAGTCGAAACTAGGTGGTCTCGACTCGAGAACATGCGGTCTCGAGTCGCAACCAGGAGGTCTCGGCTTGTACTGGCTGGTTTCGAGTGGTGCAGGCTTGACTCGCAACCTCAGAGGTTCCGAGTCTGGTCTCGAGTTGTCACGAGGAGGTCTCGAGTCGCAACCGTTGCGGTCTCGAGTTGTCACGCTGTGGTCTCGAGTCGCAACCGTTGTGGTCTCGAGTCGCAATGCTGTCCTTGTCTTGTTCACGTGCAGATACTGATTATAACAGTCAAATAATGTAATGCACAGACCCATATCAGGAAACAACCAATAGGATTTAACTAACAACTTACCCAAACTATCTATTAATCAATTATGGATCAAATCATAAGGGTTTTCACATATTCAACTATCATTCAACATGTTCATAACAAGTTCATCATTTTAGGGTTTTCACTTTAACATGATCATACATTTTTATGAACCAAAATCACATATTTTAACAAGAGCATCATGCAAGAACAAAGAAACATACATTTTGTAACTTTAAACATGACTTGATTGGTTTAAACATCCTTAAAATATCATTTTTTATTTATTTTGATCATTTTGCAAGACATCAACATGGAAAGGTTCATACACCCACAACCATTCACAATTCATACAAATCATGCAAAAGATTTATAACTATTATTCTTTTAGTTCATCAAACACATATGATCTTCACATATTACATTACTAACCGGTTGTGAAGAAGGCGCCGAAACAAAGGAAAGGAACCGAGAAAATGAAGTGTCCGAGTGATGATGATCTTGACCGTGTTTCTTGTGAGATCCGAGCTTGAACCGAGAGTTGGAAGAGAATGGGGTGTTGTTTGGGGTTTCTAGTGAGAGAGAAAGGTGTGTGTGTGTTGGTAACTAATGAATGAAGAATGAGGGGAAGTTGGGATTTATATATAAGGGATCTCGAGTTGGGCTTGGGGGTTTCGGCCCAAACGGTTTCGGCTCAAGAGGCCCACTCGAGACCGAGTGGCCCACTCGAGACCGAGTGGCCCACTCGAGACCGAGTGGTCTCGAGTCAGGGTCTCGACTCACTAGCATATACGCATAAACTTATATATATATAATACATACATCCAACACAAATCATGCAAAAAGTCACGTTTCCATTTAGTAATAAATATAAACACAATGATATTACAAGATGTTTGTTCGGAAAAACCTAGAGTGTCACATTATCCCCAAGTTTTAAGAACTTTCGTCCCGAAAGTTAAGGCAGCAACTGTCAAGCTAGAGTGTTTCAACGGGGTGTCACATCATCCCCCCGTTAGTTTGGAATTTCGTCCCGAAATTCGGTTGTAGCTTCAGTGCTGGGGGTTTCGTTTGGGAACAACTGGGGATACTTGCACTTCATCTGGTCTTCCCGCTCCCAGGTAAACTCTGGGCCACGTCGTGAGTTCCAACGAACTCGCACGAGAGGTATTTGGCTACGTTTGAGGGTTTTGATCTCTCGATCCGTGATCTCAATCGGTTCCTCAGTAAAGTGTAGCTGTTCATCAATAGTGAGTTCCTTGAAGGGAATTACGAGCGTTTCATCTGACAGACACTTCTTCAGATTAGACACGTGAAAAACATTGTGCACTGCACTCAGCTCTGCAGGCAGGTTCAATCTATAAGCAACCTTACCGATTCTCTCGGTAATTTCGAATGGTCCGATATAACGCGGATTAAGCTTGCCCCGTTTACCAAAGCGTACCACACCCTTCCAGGGTGAGACTTTGAGTAGAACCCGGTCACCGACCTGGAATTCTAGTGGTTTCCTACGCTGATTTGCGTAGTCTTTCTAACGGTCACGAGCTGCCGCCATGCGTTGTCTGATCTGGGCAATCTTTTCCGTTGTATCTACTACCATCTCTGGGCGCGTGATTTGACTATCACCGACTTCCGCCCAGCAAAGAGGCGACCGGCATTTACGATCGTACAATGCCTCAAAAGGTGCTGCCTGAATGCTAGTGTGGTAGCTGTTATTATAGGAGAATTCCACTAGCGGTAGGTGTTTCTCCCAATTCTTGCCAAAATCGATCACACATGCCCTGAGCATGTCTTCTAGGGTTTGGATGGTGCGTTCAGACTATCCATCCGTTTGTGCGTGATAAGCGGTGCTCATATCTAGACGTGAGCCAAAGGATTTGTGCATAGCTCGCCACAAATCCGAAGTAAAACGAGCATCTCGATCGGAAATAATTGAGGTTGGCACTCCGTTCCTCGAAACTACTTCCTTTAAGTATACGTCTGCCAAGGTAGAAAACTTGTCCGTTTCCTTAATAGCCAGGAAGTGTGCGGATTTGGTCAATCGATCCACTACTACCCAAATAGTATCATTTCCTCGTTGAGACCTAGGTAGCCCTGTAACAAAATCCATGGAAATTTGCTCCCATTTCCATTTCGGGATTTCTGGTTGTTGGAGTAGGCCTGCTGGCTTCTAGTATTCTGTCTTAACCCTTGCGCAAGTTAAACATTTGCTGACGTACGTTGCTATGTGGGCCTTCATGCCAGGCCACCAGTATGTAGTCCTCAAATCGTGGTACATCTTATCCGAGCCAGGATGTTCTGAGTAACGGGACTTGTGGGCTTCGTCCATCACGAGTTCACGTAATTCTCCATAGAGTGGGACCCAAATGCGCCCTGCCACATAGTAAGCCCCATCTTCTTTTTGTTCTAATCGCTGCGTCGATCCTCGTAGGGACTCAGCCCTGATGTTTTCCGGTTTCAGTGCTTCAGCCTGAGCATTTCGAATCTGAGTGGGGAGGTTAGACTGGATGGTAAGTTGTAGCGCTCGCACGCGCTTGGGCGTAGTGTCTTTTCGGCTGAGGGCGTCTGCCACGACATTGGCCTTGCCCGGATGATACTTGATGGCGCATTCATAATCATTCAGAAGTTCGACCCATCGACGTTGTCGCATGTTTAATTCCTTTTGCTTGAAGATATGCTCGAGACTCCTGTGATCGGTGTAAATGGTGCACTTGGTACCGTACAGGTAATGTCTCCATATCTTAAGCGCAAAGATCACTGCTCCTAGCTCCAAGTCGTGCGTACTGTAGTTCCTTTTGTGCGTCTTAAGTTGTCGAGAAGCGTAGGCAATAACTTTCTCGCGTTGCATTAACACGCAACCGAGCCCATGAATGGATGCATCGCAGTAAACCACAAAATCGTCGGTACCCTCCGGTAACGATAGGATAGGAGCACTACAGAGGTTATCCTTTAGCTTCTGAAATGCGTTTTCCTGAGCTTCACTCCATTTATAAACCATACCCTTCTGAGTAAGAGCCGTGAGAGGCTGAGCGATCTTCGAGAATCCCATGATAAATCTTCGATAGTATCCCGCTAATCCCAAGAATTGGCGGACTTCGGTCGGAGTCTTAGGGGTAGGCCAATTCTTTATAGAGTCGATCTTTGCAGGGTCGACGTGAATTCCATCCTTATTGACCACGTGCCCAAGGAAATGGACTTCTCGAAGCCAGAAGTCGCATTTCGAGAACTTGGCGTATAGTTGCTCATTGTGAAGGAGTTCAAGGATAAGGCGTAGGTGTCGTTCATGCTCTTCTTGACTTTTCGAGTAGATCAGGATGTCGTCGATAAACACAATCACGAATTTGTCGAGGTAAGGCTTGCACACTCGGTTCATGAGATCCATGAAGACCGCAGGCGCGTTAGTCATTCCAAAGGGCATGACAAGGAATTCATAATGACCATATCGAGTTCTGAATGCAGTTTTGGAGATGTCTTCATTACAGACTCTTAGCTGATGATAGCCCGATCGTAAATCGATCTTAGAATAGTAGCTCGATCCTTGCAACTGATCGAATAAGTCGTCGATTCGCGGGAGAGGGTAGCGGTTCTTGATGGTCACTTTGTTCAGCTCACGATAGTCGATGCACATTCGGAACGTGCCATCCTTCTTCTTAACAAAGAGTACCGGTGCTCCCCAGGGTGATGAGCTAGGGTGGATAAACCATTTATCCAATAGTTCCTGTAGTTGTGTAGAGAGTTCTTTCAATTCTGCGGGGGCTAGTCGATAAGGCGCACGAGCTATGGGCGCTGCTCCGGGAGCTAGCTCGATTTGGAATTCGACCTGACGGTGGGGAGGGAGTCCGGGTAGTTCTTCAGGAAATACCTCGGGGTAGTCACGCACTACTGGATAATCTTCAATCCTCTTTTCCTTTTCCTGCGTGTTGGTGACAAGTGCTAAGATAGCGGTGTGCCCCTTTCGTAAACATTTCTGGGCCTTCAAGAATGAGATAACGCCTGAGATTTCTCCGCCTTTGCCACCTTGTACAATGAGGGGTTTGCCTGAACGGCGGGGAATACGAACTGCTTTCTGTTGACAGAGGATTTCCGCGCGATGTTTGGATAACCAATCCATACCGATGACGACGTCGAAGCTTCCAAGAGTAACAGGGAAGAGATCGATACTAAACGCCTGACCAGACAATACTAGTTTGCAGCCTTTGATAACATGTGAGGCCTCGATGTTTCTACCATTAGCTAGTTCGACGATATGATGAGAACTTAGTAACGAACGCGGGCGCTTAAGCTTCTTACTAATACGTAGGGACACATAACTAGCATCGGCTCCAGAATCAAATAATACAGAAACATAACGATCATCGAGTAGGAACTTACCCGCCACGACATTGGGGTCATTCCTCGCTTCTCCAGCTCCAATCACAAAAGCCCTTCCCCTTGCACCATTCCCAGCATTGTTGTTCTGATCGTTGTTTCCAGCTCCCTGATTGTTGTTGCGGTTCTGGTTCAGTTCAGGGCAATTCTTCTTAAAGTGCCCCTCAGCTCCGCACTGGAAACAACCCTTGACGTTCCCATGATGTTGTTGTTGCTGGTTCTGTCCCACGGGACGTGGACTCCTACAGTCCTTGGCCTCATGCCCCATCTTGTTACATCGCTGGCACTGACTTTTCCCACAAGGCCCACTGTGATGTCGATTGCACTTGTTACACTTGGGGTGGTTACCGCGATAGCCACCCTGTTGTTGAGTGCCCTTGTTATTTTCGGTTTTCCTTTGCTGTGCTGAGGCCTGAGTGGGGTTAGCATCCTTGCTTTGATTTCCTTCCCACTTACGCTTGTTGTCACTAGAAGTTCCGACAGTAGCACTGATCCTTTTGGGCAACCTGCCCTCTTCTACGGCCTGATCAGTGAGTTTGTGAGCAAGACGAACGATCGGCTGAATGGTAGTGAGGTTGGCTGCAGTCACATGGCTTTGAATTTCTGGAGCCAAACCCTTGATGTACAATTCGATTCTTCGATACATAGGTCGAGACATGTTTGGGCAAAGAGCAGCATAGTCATTGGACAGCTTGGTGTAGGTCTCAATCTCTGACCCAACCATCTTAAGTGCAAAGTACTCGTTCTCAAGTTTGTGGATGTCATCACGGTAACAGTACTCCTCCTTAATCATATCCTTGAAATCCTCCCACGCAATAGCATTAGCAGTTTCTAATCCAAACATCTGAATTTGCGCCTTCCACCAGGAAAGCGTGTTTCCTTCAAGCGTAGCAGTAGCAAACTTCACCCAATTCGCAGGGGGACACTCGCAGACAGCAAAGACAGCTTCAACTTTCTCAATCCAGTGCAGAAGACCTATGGCACCCTCAGTGCCATTGAAAGGGAGAGGCTTGCAATCCATGAAAGTTTTGAAGGTACACACGGGTGGTTGCGCAGGTGCATGCTGACCTGTTTGTGAGAAACGAAGCGTGTAGATTTAGGGATAAAAGGCGATGCGGCGGTAGGGTCTAAACATCCTAGGATAACGAGTTTACCTCCAGGGTGAGCTGCAAAAGCTGCAGCCACCGTGTTAAGCAGGTTAGTGAATTGAGCCTGAGTCATGTAAATGTTTCCTCTTCCACGTCCACTCATTGTCTTCATAATCAGAAAACATAGTATGAGTGTAATGTCGTAATGTAGCTAGAATGAGATAGAAGAGAGATGTGTATCTATCTAATTAGGCACACTAGTACGTATAGCAAAACAGGAACATAAGGTACGCAAACAAGTAAACACTAGTCCGAGCTATGAGGTCTAATGTGTTGAGCCTTGCACTTGGAGTGTAGTGTCGTCGCGAGTCACAGGTTATAGTCTGGTTTTTCTCAAAAAGATTTTTCCCCTCTTTTTTTTTTTTTTTTTTTAAAAAAAAAAAAACCAAGTTCACTATAACCAATGGCTCTGATACCAATCTGTCACACCCCCAAAATCCACATGCGGAACACCACCGCTTGGAGGCGTGACCGACCAGGATCCAGCCACCAATTATACTGAGCATTGATTAATAGTAGAAACATTTGCTATCCAAAATAGTTAGCAACATCGTAGTTTAAGTTCGATAATTGGTTTAAACAAAACAGCGGAAGCATAAGCCAAATAGTTTTAAGACAGTTCATAGTTCAAGATAATTAAAACCCAACACATGGGTTTTGACGACCACTACACATTCCCAAGCTGCGAGCTCCTGAGTCACTGGTTACCTGCAAAGCATGCAGTAAGGTGTCAACAATAAAGTTGAGCGAGTTCACTAGTTGTCCGGTTTTAGTTTTCCAAAAACTTAAGTTGTTTAGATAAAGCATTTATAATCACGTTGTGGGGAGCTACCCCATCTGTAAGCTCACTAAGCTGTAGATAGCGAAACTGTTGACGGAAAGTTGTTGTGCCCCGAGTCAATGTCTATCGTCATTGACCAAGATGCAAGGTCTACTAGTTCACGCCCGATCTCCCCCGGTCACGGTGTGAGGTTGTCAAACCTAATAGCGCTATCAACTAATAACTCGTTCGCCCCCGGCGATTAATCGGTACTGTAAGCAGGGACTTAAGGTGATAGAGTTTCGTTTATCATGGCTAGTTGTGATTTATAAATAATATCCAAACGTATCTCCCCCGGAGATAGTAATTACCCATTCTGTTTTCCCCCGGAATTAATGGTTCAAAAGTATTTTTCCCAAAGTTGGCAGTTGGTCTGTGTCCCTCCACGGGACGCATGCTTTTAGTGTGTGAACTCACCTTGGGTTGCTCGGCAGATTAGGTTACTTTGTCAAACACGCTGGTCACCACGTCCTAGCATGGTCACTAGTAGGTCAGGTTTGGTGTACAAGCAATCACCTATAATCTACACATAACTAACACGTAGCATGCATACAAACAGACATGGGGTTATTGGGCCGGCCCTAATATTTACACAATCAAACAGCAACACATAGTCCAGTCAACAGGTAGCCCATATTAAACACATTATGGCCCAATAACCAAAGTGGACAGCCCAGTCGAAACTAGGTGGTCTCGACTCGAGAACATGCGGTCTCGAGTCGCAACCAGGAGGTCTCGGCTTGTACTGGCTGGTTTCGAGTGGTGCAGGCTTGACTCGCAACCTCAGAGGTTCCGAGTCAGGTCTCGAGTTGTCACGAGGAGGTCTCGAGTCGCAACCGTTGCGGTCTCGAGTTGTCACGCTGTGGTCTCGAGTCGCAACCGTTGTGGTCTCGAGTCGCAATGCTGTCCTTGTCTTGTTCACGTGCAGATACTGATTATAACAGTCAAATAATGTAATGCACAGACCCATATCAGGAAACAACCAATAGGATTTAACTAACAACTTACCCAAACTATATATTAATCAATTATGGATCAAATCATAAGGGTTTTCACATATTCAACTATCATTCAACATGTTCATAACAAGTTCATCATTTTAGGGTTTTCACTTTAACATGATCATACATTTTTATGAACCAAAATCACATATTTTAACAAGATCATCATGCAAGAACAAAGAAACATACATTTTGTAACTTTAAACATGACTTGATTGGTTTAAACATCCTTAAAATATCATTCTTTTATTTATTTTGATCATTTTGCAAGACATCAACATGGAAAGGTTCATACACCCACAACCATTCACAATTCATACAAATCATGCAAAAGATTTCTAACTATTATTCTTTTATTTCATCAAACACATATGATCTTCACATATTACATTACTAACCGGTTGTGAAGAAGGCGCCGAAACAAAGGAAAGGAACCGAGAAAATGAAGTGTCCGAGTGATGATGATCTTGACCGTGTTGCTTGTGAGATCCGAGCTTGAACCGAGAGTTGGAAGAGAATGGGGTGTTGTTTGGGGTTTCTAGTGAGAGAGAAAGGTGTGTGTGTGTTGGTAACTAATGAATGAAGAATGAGGGGAAGTTGGGATTTATATATAAGGGATCTCGAGTTGGGCTTGGGGGTTTCGGCCCAAACGGTTTCGGCTCAAGAGGCCCACTCGAGACCGAGTGGCCCACTCGAGACTGAGTGGTCTCGAGTCAGGGTCTCGACTCACTAGCATATACGCATAAACTTATATATATAATACATACATCCAACACATATCATGCAAAAAGTCACGTTTCCATTTAGTAATAAATATAAACACAATGATATTACAAGATGTTTGTTCGGAAAAACCTAGAGTGTCACAAAGACCCTCACTTTTGCTAATTCATCAACGTCCCACCACGGTAATGACATTATATCATATAAACGTGCAAAATACTGGACACCATATTCTCTTCTAATAGCATAAGCGTTGACCTGTGGAAGAAAACCCCAACTAATAATATCGCCAAGCGAAACATTTCTATCACGTTGGAAGAACTTCAGCAGCCTCTTGAATTTTCTTTCATGAGAATCTTTAAACCATTTAGAACGATCCATTTCTTCAGCTTTCGATTGATCTTCTTTATCAGCATTAGATTGGCCTTTCTGCTCAGCTTCTTTCCTCAAACATTCAAACACATTATCATTCACTGCTTCAGTAACTTTCTGACGTAATTCATCTCTATTTTCAGCAGCAAAGAACTCCATTAATGTTGGAAGTTTAGAAGTATCTTCAGAAACCTCTTCATTATCCGAACACTCTTCAACCTCAACTCTATCGTATATATCAGCATCTTCAACATAATCATACTTATAATCTTGCTGTTTATTGATATCAAACGATTCCAAATCTACTTCAAGATCAATTTGAATCTCGGGATTTACATCTTGTAACATCTCCCTATACACATCTAACCGTAAGAACAAAGGTTCATGATGTTCTACAATCTGAGTCTTACCCGACTCCCCCTTTCTCTCAGCTTCACTACTTTCTTCATTGACTGTGTCGTTTAGCAGATCTTCAACGACTTTTTCATTTGAAGCTTCAATTACTCTAACACATGAACCTCCTGCAGCGTCATCATCATCATCACCTTTAGAACTGTGACTGCTCGCAGAATAAACAAACTCATCCTCATCATCATCTTCATCATCCTCTTCATCTTCGCCACCAATTAACTTAGGCGTTGGAGTTTCTTCTTTAAATACGCCAGGAACTGAAGATATAGGCTCAGGATTCTCTCTTACCATCGAAGGTACAATAGACATTACAGAACTTCCTTCCACCCCTTTACCCTTATCTTTCATCTACCTTTCTAATTCTGCTTTACGTTCAGCACGAAGGTCTTCTAACTTCAACTCTTCATATTTCTGTTCCACTGATGTCTCTAACATACTTTCCACAACTTCATTCAGCATGTAGAACTTATGTTCATGTAGTGCTTTAGCAGCCATAAGTTCTTTATTCTTCAACTTATAATACTCATTTTCACTTTCTCGACGATTCTTCTCTTCTTCTAATTCAGACACTCGAACCTTCAGAACGTCGATTTTCGTCTAGTGTCAACACTTTGTTTTCACCTTCCAACCTCTGCATCCTACCAGCAAGAGTCTTTTCTCTATCAGCAATCTTTTTGCATTCAACCGCCAACCTTTTATTTTCTGCTATCACATCATCAATTCTCTTTTCCAATTTCAATACTTGAGAATTGTTTGCAAAGTCGAAATCAACGTCTAGCAGATTATCTTGCGGTATCGGAAGACCTCTACTTGAAGAACCAGGTTGTGCTTGGGTGAGTGGAGGTGTGCCAAAGAGATCTTGCGAAGAATAATATGGTTGATGTGGAGGTGGTGTTGATTGAAACAGAGGAGATGGTTGTCGTTGTGGAGTAGGTTGTCTGGGTGGTGTTGAGTGTGATGGAGGAGTAGGTTGTCTTGGTGATTGTTGTGGTGTTGGTTGTCTGGGAGGAGATTGATGTATTGGAGATTGTGGAGGTGTTGGTTGACGTGGAGGTGTGGAGTGTGTTTGCCTGATCTTCTGAGGGCGCTTCGACACTTTGATCTTTGGTGTAGTTCTCTTTCGACTAGCAGCTTTCTTTTTACCCTTCGGAGAAGATTGTGACACTGAAACATGCTCCGGAGAGGGTTCATAAGGTGCATCTTCTTTCTCTTCCCTCTTCCTCTTTCTAATCAACCTCTCTTGTTCTACTTCTTCTCTCATTCGTCTTTCACGTTCTTTTGCATCAATTACTTCATAATCAGACGAACTAGAAGAACTAGTAGTGTCTTTATCAACGTCGTCACCTTCAACATCATCTAACTCCTTCTCTTTTTCTTTTTGAACATCAGAAGTACCCGTTTCCACAACATTATCAACAAAATACGCTTCTGTTGTAAAAAAATCTGTCTCAATTACAATATTTTCAGCACCAGTTGTCTCTTATTCATTTTCAACATTTATCTCAGGAATTTCTTCATCAGATTCATCAATTAACATTGTTTGCTTTTTCTTCTTTTGTATCTTCTTCGGTTTTGACGAAGAACCTTCACCTTCAGCTACAGGAGTTGCAAATCTACGTCTACGTCCCGACTCCTTTACATACCACTCGTTCTTGGTTGGTTTGAAACTCTGAAGTATTTTCAACTCTACAGCATACAACGCCTCTTTCATTTCCTCTTGATTTCTCCAATTCTGATGATTTTCCGGATCAGGATCCACATAGTTCGCATCTCTAAGCAATCCAAAGTTTTCAATTACTAGATCAGGCTCTGGATGATTAGGATGATACTTGACCAGATTCTTCAAAGTGTTGTTAGACATGTGAGCTTGAACAAGAAGATCACCTTTAATGTTTCTATCAATTCCAGGGTATGCACGATCAATCATCATTTGTACAAAACGCGGATATCTCCAGGTTCTAACCTCCGACGTGAGATTCTCTACCATATAATGAAAAACTATGTGCGAAAAGTTGTATTTCTTATTCAACACCAACGCTGTTAACATGTTCATTTGATAATCTCTCATCTGATCGAAACTGCCCTTTGTATGGCTCAATGAAATCAGAATACAATGGATCAAGAACTTGAAAGATTTTTGAAATTTCGACTTCAAATAGTTTCCGGTGTTCAAAGTATTTCTGTATCCCAAACGTAGCATACAACCCTTCACCATACGTTCCAGAAATCTTGTGGGGTAATTGGCCTCATCAGGAAAGTTCATCACTTCGCGAACTAACGCTTCAGTCACCAGAATAGTCTCCAACTTTCCATCCACTTCCACCACTGATTTTATCACCTTGCTTTCCTCATCATACTTTGCGTTTATCCAAAATCGACTAATATGTGATCTATACAACGGTCTTTGATCAATCATTGCTTTCTTCACCGGAATACGGTTCATATAATCCAAAATGCTGCTGAATTCTGACAATAAAGGACACTTCTCCACAACAACAACAATAAAGGAAACTATTGTGTACTGGATCAAATAACACGTTTGGCGATGCCTGCACAACAACAACAGAAATCAAGACTTAGAAAAATTTCACATGTTTATCACTGACTAAAAAGCGAACCTGCATAGTACATTAAAAGCGAACCAAACACTTCACAACCCTATAGGCGAACCACTGTAGTGACTAAAAAGCGAACCTACTTGGAAAATGCACAAAAAGCGAACCATCCCTAGCCACATAAGCGAATCAACATAATACTGCCTTAAAAGCGGTCCTGATATTGTACATATGAGCGGTCCTGATATTGTACATATGAGCGGTCCTGAAAGATGTCATAAGAGCGGACCTAAAATGGTTCTTATAAGCAGTCCTACATATGTCAGATAAGCGATCCTGAACTTCATGACCGTAAAAGCGGTCCTCATATCAAAACATGTAAAAACAGTTTAAAACCTAAAATTGATTACAGAAACGCAATCTACACAGAATTCCGAGACTAAGGGTGTCTTTGATTCCAACAGAACATGTCTAATTCACCCTAGATCTGAACTTGAAGCCACTCATTGCCGACTACACTCATCAATCGCTCAAATTTCAGCAATTAAAGCATAACACTATACTCGGAATCATTAGACGACACAACTACACTAATCTATTCAACCAAATATGATAGTTAAAAGTATAAAACATGATTCGTTCATTTAAACATACTAACAGACATGATTTTAACACAAAAGAACTAAAATTGAGAGAGGACTTACCTTGCCCATGATGTAATCAGTAGAAACTATCAAGAATCAAAGAAAAACAAGCTCGATCAGCAAGAAATCACGAAGAACACAGAGGATCGCTCGAAATCGCCTCAGAGAGAATGACGGATAAGCGGTCTGGAAATGACAGAAAAAGCGGACCCCTGTTCTATTTATATGAGGTCTGGACCGCTTATTCGACATGTCCTCATGAGCGGACCACAACGTTATATTGACAGAAGAGCGAACCGATGGTGACAAAAGAGCGAACGTGTTTCTTATTTTTCAAAAATTCATTTTTTAATCATTTTTCCAATTTATTCGATTTCTCATGCTGACACCCAGTTGACCAAGTCCAAGTTAATGACCTTGGACAGCTGTTTGACCTACCAAGTCCAAGTTAATGGCCCTGGTTGATCAGTTTTATGAAGTACTCTGTCGTTTTGTTTTAAAACCAGTTCAAATTAATGAACTTTTCAACGTTTCAAACATTTGCACATTTTATCTTTCAAACATCATACTATATCTTTGTTTGCAATCACAGCTTACCCAACCCTCACAAAACACTAACATGATCTTCACACGGGCTTTGAACTTCCAATCCCCAGTATCAGTTGTCGAAACTAAAATGAGAAAAGAAAATCTTTTTGGGTTTAAAGCTGTACAAACTGAAATATATACACACAATATTTTTTTTTTCGAGCGTGTTAGGGGATCATATCAGCTGCCGACAGAACACAAGCACCGTTAAGCTTATTTCATTTTAAACATTTAAGCAATTCGCGTTAATTGTCGGTATATTGATCCACTTTAAATTCTCGCAAAACTTTCAAACTGTTCGGGATACGTGATTAATGTTTTAGAGACTTAAACGTTAACGTGTGTTCCCACCTCAGTATATACTCTCGTATCCGGATCCCAGTATTCAGTCTTACAGGTGAATATACCACGGCTGATATCTGTTGGGGGTAAATGCGAAACCGTGAGAGCTCAGGTCAGAACTTCCGTTCAGCAGAGAGATGACGGCTCGACTTTTCGGTGGGTCCCCTTTAGAGGATCTTTTGCATTTCAACAGCAGCGACTATCAATTTTATTGTTTCATCAGCATGCTGAGGGTGAAGCTTATGTTTCAAAGCTTTTTGCGTAAAGTATTATCCGGGGACTAGGTCAGTATTTCCATACAGCAGAAGTCCCGGGATAATACCCCAGATATCACCGAGCATAAAGACCTAGTATCTCAGAATACGGGACCTTTCAAACAGGATTTCAGGGGTTACCTATATATCATGGAGGTGTTCCCCACGAAAACGCAAGTTAAATTTAGTTTATATCCCAAACTGATCTACTAATTCTGTAAGAACCTACCGGCACATCTTTAGCGAGACTACTTAATTGCATTTAATACTTTACATATCTCTAGCGTACTGTGCCTGTCTAGCTGATGTACTATCATTTCCCCTATATTACACAGCTCTTTTTGCATTTTTTAATGTTTTTGGATTTTTAAGGTTTTATCATGTTTTTGTATTTTTCTGCGAATATCTCCCCCTAAAACTAAAACATATTTTTGTGTTTTTGTTTTTAACGAAAAGCAGGAAAAAAAATACAACTATACAAACAAAAGTTGACAACACGATACGGTTCAAGTCAGATCGCCGCCCAATTCGGCTTCACACTCGATAACCCTCCCAGATTGCAGATTTTTCATCCCATTTAACCTTAAAAGATAATAAAATCTCTTTTTATCAAACGGTTTGGTGTAAAAATCAGATTTCTGATCATCAGTGCCCAAATGTTCAATCCGTATTAATTTCTTTTCGTGACAATCTCGAATAAAATGGTGACGGATTTCAATGTGTTTTGTTTTCGAATGATGAACCGGGTTTTTAGTAACATTTATGGCCGCTTCATTGTCCACAAATATCGGAGTATCCAAGAATTGCAGACCGAAGTCGCGCATCTGCTGTTGGATCCAGAGGATCTGCGAGCAATAGCTAGAGGCTGAGACGTACTCAGCCTCACACGTAGAGAGCGTGACTGTAGTTTGCTTCTTGCACTGCCAGGTAACGAGCCGAGTTTCGAAGAACTGGCACCCAGCAGTGGTGGACTTTGCGTTCTGCTTACAGCTACCAAAATCTGAATCAGCGAAACCGGATAAGGTAAAATCACCAGAACGAGGGTACCACAAGCCGATGCTTGGGCAACCCTTCAAATACCGTAAAATGCATTTGACGATCGTCAGGTGTGATTGCTTCGGATTCGACTGATATCGTGCACACAGACATGTCGGGTACATGATGTCGGGACGGGAAGCTGTGAGATACATTAAAGACCCAATAATCGATCGGTATAACGTTTCATCCATTTTCACTCCCTGTTCATCCGGACAAATACCATGGTTCTGTGCGAGGGGGGTTGATGCAGGACTGCAATCTGCCATATCAAACTTATCGAGCACGTCTTTTACATATTTTGACTGGTGAATGAAGATTTCGTCGGGCATTTGTTCTACCTGCAGCCCGACGAAGAACTTCATCTCCCCCATTGAACTCATTTCGAATTTCTTCTTCATTACTCTCTCAAACTCTTTACACAAATCGTCGTTGGTGGAACCAAAAATGATGTCATCAACGTAGATCTGCACGATCAGCAAGTGGCCTGCTTCTTCTTTTGTGAACAAGGTGCTGTCTACTGTTCCTCTTGTGAACCCGTTGTCCAGCAAGTAGGTCGAGAGAGTCTCGTACCAGGCTCTCGGGGCCTGGTGTAGACCGTATAATGCTTTATCCAGTAAGTACACCTTGTCTTTGTTTAGTGGATCTGCAAACCTTGGTGGTTGCCCCACGTAAACTTCTTCTCGAATCTTCCCATACAGGAACGCAGATTTAACATCGAGTTGATAGACTTTGAAATCTTTCCAGGATGCAAAGGCAAGAAAGATATGAATAGCATCAAGCCTTGCAACCGGCGTGTAAACCTCTTCATAGTCTATACCCTCCTGTTGGCTGAAGCCTTGAACCACTAAACGTGCTTTGTTCCTCACCACGACTCCTCTATCGTCACGTTTACATTTAAACACCCATTTTGTCTTTATCAACTTCTGATTCTTCGGCAGATCGACCAGTCTCCAGATGCCCAGTTTCTCAAATTGTTGCAGCTCTTCCTGCATGCATTAACCCAGTTGTCTTCGGTCAACGCTTCTTTGTAAGTCCTGGGCTCTATCTGCGAAATAAAACATGTGAGTGAGACTTCTTTCTGCATATCAGCAATATCTGAATAAAAACATGTAAAAGCTTGGTCTATCTGATGTCTGGTCTTGACACCACTCTGTAGATCGCCGATAATTTGTTCTGAAGGATGGTAGGACAGTGTCCGTGGCATCACAGTATCAGGCAGTACAACTTCCGATTCCAGATTTGAAATGTCGAGATCAACGATTTGATCAACAGCCTCCTCTGATGTCTCATTTGGTTCCTCGTCAACGGTAGGAGCGGGTTCCTCCTCTGAGTCGTCAGAAAAGTCAAATGACCGAGCTGGTTCCTCTGGCGGTATATGAACTGTTCCACTTGGTCCAGCTTCATCATCGTGAGTGCCCATGGTGGGCGTAGGAACATCTAGCGGTCTAGATTCCGGCTCCTGCAATTGACTTTGCTGATACAAGTACATGAGAGCAAGTTCCTCCTCACTCGGCTCGGACGGCAGATGAAACAATTCCCAGAGTTTGTCGTAGTCAAATAGGAATCTTTGTCCGGGAAGTTGTTGCGACGGCGTGTGCTTCTGACAATCCACATGATGGACCTGAATCACTTTCCCCAGACACGGTACAAATACCCTTTTTAATGGGCTGGCGTAACCTACGAAAAATCCTTCATTCGCTTTCGCTCCGAATTTACCATCAGCATCTATGAAAGTACACGGAGAGTCAAAAGGTTCCAAGAACTCAAGATTTGGCTTATAGCGATGCATCAGCTCAAAACAAGTCTTTTTATATTTCTTCACTGTCAGAACTCTATTCAGTGTATAGCTAGCTGCTTACACTGCTTCACTCCAGAAGAAAATCGGAAGCTTTGAATCGGCCAACATAGTACGTGCGGTCTCGATCAGGGTTCTATTCTTTCGTTCAGCCACACCTTTTTGTTGTGGTGTGTACGGTGCACTGAATTCATGTAGTATCCCCTTCTCGTTACAGAACTCGTACATTTTGTTATTCTTGAACTCCGTTCCGTTATCACTCCGAATTCTTCTGATCGGCAGCTTGTACACCGTTTCCATCTTTTTGAATAAAACCATCAAAGCATCGAATGTTTCGTCCTTCTTCTCCAAACAAACAACCCATGAAAACCTTGTATAATCATCCGTTACCACCAAACAGTAAGAATCTCCACTGATGCTTTTGATGTTGACCGGCCCGAAGAGATCCATATGCAATCTCTTAAGAGGTAACCGGATGGTGTTGAGCATCTTTAGCGGATGAGACTTCCATACCTGTTTACCTTTCTTACAAGCAACACAATCGTCAGGTAAATGAAAATTCTTAACATTCACACCTTCTACCAAATCGTTGTGCACAAGAAAATTCATTTTACGAACGTGTATATGACCCATTTTTCTGTGCCACATAATTGACACTTTCTCAGTTGCTTTAGATTTTGTCACAAAACATTGTTTTTGAGGAGTTGTTGGTGTTGTAGTGCTCATGTCTAAAATGTAAAGATCATTAACCCTAGGAGCACGCAACAGCACTAACTCATCAGGGACTTTAAACCCTGGCTTTAAAACCAAACATTCTGTTTTTGTAAAATGTACGCTAAAATCTTTGTCGCAAATTTGTGAAATACTTAACAAATTGTTCGTCAACTCAACAATATAATTCACTTTGTCAAAAGAAATGATGCCGTTTGTGAGCTTTCCCTGACCAACAATCCTGCCACCTTGGTTACCAGCAAATCCAACGTAGCTTCCATTAATTGATTTGACATCATATAATAGAGCTAAGGATCCCGTCATATGTCTCGACGCTCCGCTGTCCATTATCCACCTGGATAGCACAGACTTGGGCAACTCCTGCAATCAGCACACAAACACATCAGTTAAACAATGATGCCCACGACTTTTTAACTTCCGACACAGACCCAAAAACTACATTGCATTTCTCACTTGTTTTTGGAAAGTTAAATGTGACATTTGACTCAATTTCCTTTTTATCTTGTTTCACTTTGTTATGGAGTTTGGGAAATTCCCTGATCAATTTCAGATTCAAACACAGCAACATCATCTTTCACTAACTGTGACTTATTTTTCAACACACTTTCCATCCTTTTGATCTCATCAGATGGTTTAGATTTTGCGACCCATGATTGATTGTCAAAAGTTTTTGCTTTAGGATAAAATTTCGAAGTCTTGGGAGACTTAGAAGACTCGCCAATCTCGAAAGTCGATTTTGGCTTATCTTCCGACTTCAACTTTTCACCCCGTTTAAGAATTCGGATCGGCGAAACCAACACTTGTTTATCTTTTGCAACGACCGGTGATTTTGGTCGAGGTTTTTGAATGATTTGTTTTGAACCATTTTTGTTTTCAACCTTCAGTTACCATTTGTTTATTACCAGCTTCTACCACAACCTGTTTTTCAATCACTTTCTTACACTGCTTCGCCATGTGGCCAACTTCATTGCAGCGATAACACACACGCTTATCATATTCTACAAAAGTGGTTGTGACAGTTTCCACTTTTAGCTTTTGCGCTGCATTGAAGTCGTCCACGGCCTTTTGACTAAAGATATAATCTTTTTCAATTTCAGTGCTAGGACCAGCGACAAACACATCATCCATCCTATCTTTTGGCTTGACCACCTTCTTAGTCATTTTCTTCTCAAAACCAAGACCTTTATTCTTTAACTGATTTTTCTTGTTTTGGTTTTTACCCACCCCCTCTACCTTTTCTGGACTAGTAGGACGTGACGAACCAACTGACTTATTCAGTTTTGAAAAGAAATCATTTTTCTTTAACTCATTTACGCTCAGCTCAATCAGCTTAAACACTTTCTGAACATTCTCAAATTTAACATTCTGAAGCGGAAACTCGGTGTTGGAGTAAAGTTTGTCAGATCCAACCATAGTGTAAGCCACCATAATTGAATCATCATCCGCACTTTTATCCATTTTTGTCAAATAACGATCTAAAAAGTTTCCGTCCTCCTCAGAATCACTACCGGCCTCCACTGATTTTGCCTTCTCAGATTTCTCACTATCATCGTCCAACACCTGATCAATAACGTTTTTTATTACCTGGGATTCGTTGTCAGTGTCAGACGCAGTGAAAGTGATATCAATGTTATCAGGTAAATCATTCTCAAGTGTTTTTAGTTTGATGTTTAATGCAGCTTCCACCCCATCTGGATATTTCTGTGTATAAGGATTCCACATTGGGGGTGGAACACTGTTGTAGACAGGTGAAGCATGTGGCTGTTGTGGCACTATTTGTTCTAACACATATGATGATGCCACATAACTCATCAATTTCTGATCAATTCTATCATTTTCAATTTTAGTCAACTCAAGCTCTTTTCTCAAAGAAGCGATTGTATCTAAATGAAAATTAACTTCTCTCTGTTTATCAAATAAAGTTGATTGTGCCAGCTTGGTTGCTTTATCGTTTTCAAAACTCTCTTTTTGGATCATTTTTATTGACCTAGACAATGTGTCGTAAGCCTCTTTTACTTGCTCTAAGTCAAACTTCACCAAATCTGCATGTTGTTTTAATTCCTGATACTTGGTGTCTTTTTCAAGACACCCCATGCATGGTTGTGAACAACTTAGACACGGTGTATCGGGGATTGAAACTTTTTCAACTATAATCTCATCCTCACAAACATACCAACAAGATCTGACTCCGACTCAGACGACTTGACCACGTTGACCTCTATGACTCCAGTTTCCTTTCCTAGACCTGACACTTTATCAACTGACTCCTGAACGTCTGAATCTACCTCTTTTAACTTGCTCATCAGCGCTTTATCTGCAATCTCCTTTAGAGTTTCTTCAGTCATCTCTTTGGAAACGTCGATCACCTCCTCGACTGCTTCTTTCTCTGCTTCAAATCTCAGACACGTTCCAGTTCTTGGCTCTTCAAAATAATCTGCAAAAGAATCAAAGACGTTAGGAGGCAAAATAGATTTCATTGTATAAACAAATTCCTCCTGTCTTGATTGAAAGTTGAGAAATTCAGTCACTGATTCTCCAGCTTTTGCAGAACTATCTGTAGAAACCTTTTCAACAACCTCCGGAACCACCTGATCAGCAACTTCCATAACCTTTTCAATCACAATTTCAGTAACAGAATCAACCATTTTAGTAACTACTTCCTCAACTACCTCAGAATTAGACTCAACAACACTCTCAGAAACTATTTCACCAACATTCTCAGTAACCACCTCATCGACAACCTTCGGCTCTGCAACTGTCTCGGTAATTTCAACTACCTCAGCCATCATTGCTCGATCATCCTTTCCTGGAACATACTTGTCCCAACTAAATCCAGACGCAACCTTTTCATCATCTTGGTTTACGATAAGTGCCTTCTCTGGTTTGTTCTCAATCTGAGGTCTCTGAATGGCAGATTGTTGATTTGGGCGGTGATATATAGCCTGTCTGTAATAATCATTGGTGAACGGGTTCTGATGATTCTGCACTTCACGATTCGGACACTCACGCTTGAAATGACCTCGTTCTTTGCACTTGAAACAAGTCACCTTTGACTTATCGAACCCTAATTTCTGATCAGGACCTGACAGACTACTTCTACCCGTGATCTCCATAAAGCGTTGTGCTCTTCTAACTAGACTCGCCATGCACCACTTTATATCTATCAGTTCCAGTTCTTCCGGATCGATCTGATCGTAATCCTCTTTAGTCATATCGGGATTACCGATCCTACCAGCGACCAAACCTTCATAAGCTTCCAGTACTGATGCCAGTAACGCAATGTGCTGCTTGGCTGCATTCTCGGTGATTTCATTCCCATTCTGGATATTAACCGCAATGTTACACTGCACACCGGACACAAATGTCTGTTGATTTGACCCTGTAGAACTTTGAGGAGAATTCTGCTCTGAGACTTTAACATTTGGCTCATAGTTGGCAAATGGAGTCGACTGACTCGACTGATAGGCATTTGGAGCAGCAGATGAAGTGTTGGCAAATGGAGTCGACTGCACTAAACCCGGTTTGAATCTTCGGACTCTGAACATTAGTAGCTGCCGGACTATTTTTGTAATACAAAGACACATCCTGTGGCATATTTGCTGAGTTCATCTTCTTGATTTTTACCAACTCCAACTCATGAGCTTCAATTTTCTCTATAAACACGCTCAAACTATAGTTCACGAAATCTGAACTATTTTTCAACATCATCAAGTACGTTCCCCATTCCTCATAGGGAAGCGCATCACATAACTTGTCTATCCACTCCTCATTCGTCTTTTCGATATTCAACCTTCTCATCTCTACCACCAAGTGACAATACCTCTCGATAAGCTGCTTTGTCGATTCACCTTTAATTCCCGTGAATATATTAAATTCTTTCTTTATCAATGCTTTCTTACTCTTGATCATCGAAGCACTGCCTTTGAATTTCTGTTCCAAAGCTTGCCATATCGACTGTGCACTATCATCATGTTGTAGCAGAACTAAAATATCCTCTTTTATCGCTTGCTGCAGAATGCTAACCATCTTCTTTTCTGCTTTGAACTCGACCTGTTCCGCCTCTGTAAGACTTGCAATGGTCTTCAACATATTCAACCCGTCTACCGGAGGAACATACTTTCTTTTGATTTTTATCCAGCACTCTAGATGGTTGGCCTGCACCCAGTTTTTGAATCTCCCGGACCATCCTGAATATTCATCCAAACTCATCAACTTAGGAGGTTTCTGCATCGTTCCAAGCTCGTTTTCCATATTGACATTCTGAATGATGCTAGCAGGACTCTGAGTAACTCCTCCACTACCCGCAAACATGTTGTAAAAATCTTGGCTTTCCATTTTCAGTCGTAACAAAAAAAAATTTCAAACAGTCTGAATGAGCGAACCACAGTGGCTGAATAAGCGAACCACAATGACTTTCGAGCGAATCACAACTGTAACCAAGAGCGAACCAGAAGTTACCCTAAGAGCGAACCAGAAATGAGTACTTCGAGCGAACCAGGATGTTGCACTAAGAGCGAACCAGACAGTTGACTATCGAGCGAACCACAGATGACACTGGAGCGGACCAGAGAGTTGACTATCGAGCGAACCATAGATGACACATGAGCGGACCAGAAACAGCTTAAAATGTACGTTGGAGCGGTCCAGAAAAGCGAACCAGAAGCATGACGTAAGCGCGATCCAACTTCACGAGGGTTTTTGGGTCACTTTTAGGCCGTATTTTGATCCGAATCTTTCAAGGGTTTGTTATTAGTATGTTTTACACCTGTTGTCCAAGTTTCAGTCCATTTCCACCGTTCAAACAGTCCAAATCTACAAAAGTCCGTGTAAAACGCTTCGTATCTAGCAAACTAACTCACAACTGGCTCTGATACCAATTGTAGGACCGGTTTTTCGGCCGTTCGATTGCGTAACGTACGTTTCACGTGCGGAATCCGTGAACGTACGTGACCGAACACACAATAATGTACTATTTAACGTGATTTTATTGAGAAATATGACAATTTCGGTACAAAAATCACGTTTACACAACTTTCTCTCTCTAGACTTTCTCTCTCTAGAATCTTCCAAGTCTTCTCCTAATTCTCCCAAAAATCTTCACTAAAAAGTCTAACTAAAATCATGACATAACCTCCTATTTATATGGTCAAGGCAACTTAATGAATGTTCTCATTAATTACAAGTTTGCCACCTTGCCATTTCTAACTAAATATGACATTATGCGCTTGATTTCTTTCGGCTTCTCACTACGACTCGGATTGACGAAGGCGATAGACAATAAATGCATCAACAACGTCCGCATCTTTGCATACAAAGGGGGTGCAACATCACTCACACGACGCCGACCCCGATATGGCGTCATCAGCTGCATCAGTTCCCACACACAGCTTTGAGATTGATCACGATATTGAGAATGATCCCGTTTTTCCACCTGGTTTTGATCCAGACCATGACATGGAGTTCATACACTTAGACCAGCCCTTGGAGGATTCTGTAGTCCCTATCGACCCTATGTTTGTTGATCCAGCTGATTTTGAGATGGAGTTTGTTGATCCGGAGCCGGCTGTGGCCCCTGAGCCAGGCGTTGCTCCCGACCCCGCATTGGAGCATGACCCTGTTCATGCCGATGCACCTGCTGTTGCTCCTTGATTGATCATCTGCTTGGACGAGAGAAAATTGGGGTAACTGTGCAGGCCAATTTATTATTACGGGGGCCCACGTAATAACGACTTGTAGTGCACAGAAATCCTGGTGGACTCTGCGGGTCAAGCTAATGAAAACCAATGTAGCAGGAAATAACTAAAACATGAATGACCAAGGCAATGTAGCCTCGAGTTCATCCTATTACAAGCAACAAGCCAAATTGGCAAGCCTATGTGAAGGCTCAGAAATTTATCTCCCCACTCATGCATTGAGTATATTTACGTGTAAAATTGGGTGATTACATGATGGCTTATGATGCTATGTATCTCATAGACAATTGAAATGTTGTCTAGCCCGCTTCATACCACTTCGACAGAAGAGAATGCCACCCAGACGTGTCACAGACACCAGTACACTGCCAAGGACAGAAGCCGAGCTGCAAGAACACATCTCACAGGCAAATGCACGACATGAAGCCCTCCGCTCTAAGCACAACAATGGCATTACTGGAAATAACCCTCCAACTGGCTGCACCTATAAGCAGTTCCTGAACTACAAGCCTTTGAACTTTGACGGAACAGGAGGTGCAGTTGCATTTGTTCGTTGGTCCGACAAGGTTGACTCCATTCTAAGATTGAGTAACGGTTCACCCCAACAGAGTGTTCCCTATACCTCGGGGGGGTTATTTGTAGATGACACACTCTCATGATGGAACCTTCAGGTTTAGACCCTTGGCACAGATGTTGCTTATGCACTGAGCTGGGACGAGCTTAAAGGAATGATGGAGAAGAAATACAATTCTAGGGCTGGAATCCAGAAGCTTGAGGTGGAGTTCTGGAATTGAAAAGGATTGAACGATTCATTTGGGGACCTGCACCCCATATCAGGGCATGGTTACTACCTCGAAGCCCTCAACTATTACAGAGGCTATCGATATGGGTGATTTATTTATAACATGAGATGTTATGTGTTGATATTGTTGTATACTTACGTACACTCTACTTACTATGACCTGACCAACGTGAACCATCTTTTAGAAGATGCCACCAAGACGCGAGACGCGTATGCCTACCAACGAGGCAGAACTTCAAGGAATCATTGCTGCCGCCATAGCGCAGTATGCAGCCTCAAACGGAGGAACGAGCGGGAGCCATTCAAGTAACAACGACAACAACAACCCGACTCATAGTAATGTCAAGTGACTTAAGACATATTACCATACATTTGGATATTTATAGCACGTCCGTTAATACCATTTGTATATTCTAATGTATGTGCAGGGTGCACGTAAAAGCAGTTCCTAGACTGCAAGCCCGTGGACTTCGACGTCACCGGAGGTGCTATTGCTTTTGTAAGATGGGCCGAAAAGACGAAGTTTGTTCTCCCACTGAGCAAGTGCGCTCCAGACCAGCAAGTTACCTACATTTCTGGGCTATTCTTGGACGGAGCCCTGTCTTGGTGGAACTTACAAATGCAAACTCTTGGTAAAGCCGCTGCTTACGCATTGACCTGGGCTGAGTTAAAGGAGTTGATGAGAAAGAAGTATTGTTCTCGTGCTGAGATACAAAGGTTGGAGACTGAGTTTTGGCATTTGAGGATGGACGGTCCCAAAATCGCGGAGTACCTTATATGGTGACACCGGAATTCAAGCGAATTGAGCGCTTCATTTGGGGTTTAGCTCCTCAAATCATAAGTATGGTGACCTCTTCAAAGGACGAAGGAGACTCACGTAGAGTCGTCCGGGAGTAATAAAAGAAAGTTCTCGAACTTTAAACAAGGCACAAGCAGTGATGGCAGGAAAGGAGAACCAAGCACACCGGTTCAAGCTACAACCGGTGGCGGAAAGAAAGGAAAAGGGTATATGGGTACCCATCCCAAGTGTAACACCTGCCAGCGTCACCATTCTGGCCGGTGTGGTCTAAAAGTATGTGAAGCTTGTGGAAAGACTGGTCGCTCGAAGGATTCTTGTTGGGCTATGGCTGGCCGGGGAGGCCAAGGAGGATTTGGGAATAGAAACAATAACCGGGGTGGAAATGGAAATCGCCCACAATGAAACAATGGAGGAAATGGGAATCGAGGCAACAATGCAAATCAGGCTGGTAATGCGAACCGAAACAACAACAATCAAGCTGGAAATGGAGGTGGAAACGGGCAAAGGCCAGGTTGCTTTAACTGTGGTGATATTGGGCATTATAAGCGGAGCTGCCCAGAATTGAATCAAGCCCGTGGAAGAGTTTTCAATATGGAAGCGAGGGAAGCGCGCCAGGATCCAAATGTCGTTACTGGTACGTTCCCTGTAAACCAACGCTTTGCATCCATTTTATTTGATACTGATGCCGATTATAGCTTCGAATCGTTAGAGTTTAAGAATCTGCTTGGGTTAGCCGCTAATAAGTTAGATATTCCCTACTCAATCGAATTGGCTAATGGAAAGTTGGTAGAAGCCAATGAAGTTGTCAGAGGTTGTGTAATTGAATTGGGAGAGCGTGAGTTTGCTTTGGATCTATTACCAGTCCAGCTGGGAAGCTTCGACGTGGTAGTAGGGATGTATTGGTTATCAAGTAACAAGGCAGAAATTGTTTGTCATGAAAAGGTCGTTCGTATTCCAACCAAAGATGGCGAAACAATTGTGGTTCATGGAGAGAAGCGTGATACGCCTTTGAGAATTATTAGTTGCCTGAAAGCGCGAAAGTGTTTACAAAAGGGATGTGCTGCCTTCCTAGCACACATCGTGAATAAGAAAGTTGTTGAGCCAAAAATCAAAGACATCCCTGTCGTGAGGGAATATCCGGAAGTCTTCCCAGAGGACTTGCCAGGATTGCCACCCCAGAGGCAAGTGGAGTTCCGTATTGACTTCGTTTCAGGCGCCGCACCTGTAGCTAGGGCACCTTATAGACTTGCACCGTCAGAGATGCAGGAATTGTTGACACAACTTCAAGAGTTGTTAGACAAGGGATTCATCAGACCAAGCTTCTCACCTTGGGGAGCTCCGGTCCTGTTTGTCAAGAAGAAGGACGGTAGTTTCCGTATGTGCATTGACTACCAGGAGTTGAATAAGCTGACGATTAAGAATAGATATCCTCTGCCAAGGATCGATGATTTATTCGACCAACTGCAAGGTTCAAGATTTTATTCAAAGATCGATTTGCGATCTCGACACTACGAGTTCCTAGTTATGTCGTTTGGGTTGACAAACGCACCTGCAGTTTTCATGGGCCTGATGAATAGAGTTTGCAAGCCGTATCTCGACAAGTTCGTGATTGTGTTTATCAATGGTATTTTGATTTATTCAAAGACAAAGGCTGAGCACGAACAACATCTAAGAGCAATTCTGGAACTGCTGAAAAAGGAACAGTTGTATGCCAAGTTCTCTAAGTGCGAGTTTTGGCTACGTGAAGTCCAATTCCTTGGACATGTGGTAAATGGAGATGAAATTCTTGTGGACCCCACCTGTGACACTCGAGGTTTTTCCATACGAACACTTTGTAATATTTTGTGTATATAGATATTATTAAATGAAAACGTGACCTTTGTGCATGATATGTGATGTATGTATGTATTGTATATATATATATATAAGAGACGAAACCACGACCCGAGACCATGACTCGCAACCGGGCGGTTGCGAGTGGGCCACTCGGTCTCGAGTGGGCCGTTGAGCCGAAACCGGCTTGGGCCGAAACCTCAAGCCCAACCCGAAACCCCCTAGTCTTGTTGACACTTGGTATAAATCCCCACTTTCCTTCATTTCCTTCATTTGGCACTACACACAAACACATACACTTCTACTTTTTCTCTCAACTAAGAAAACCCCACACAACAACACCACTCTTCTCCCCTTTTCGGTTCAAGCAAGAATCTCGGACAAGGACTCGGTCAAGCTCGGATCACTCGGACACTTCATCTTCTCTCATTCTCTTCTCTTTGTTTTCGGCTCCCCCTTTTCATAACCGGTTAGTGTTTTCTTTTGTGTTTAAGATGTATGTATATTGTATGAACTAAGAAATGGTTGGTTAGTAGTTTATGCATGATTATTAGGTTGTTTTGAAAAGTTTGTGAATAGGTGTTAACATGACTAAAATGACATGATATTGGTAGTTTACAAGTGTTCATAGCCAACTACACTATGCTTCTTTGTTTCTTGCAAGAATGATGATGTTTAGCATAAGATATAATGTATGTTTTCTTGTTTAGCATCATGATCTTGTTAAATATGTGATTTTCGGTTCATGAATATGTGTTTATGTTGGCATGAAAACCCTAGAAAAATATGAATATAGGATGAACTTGTTTGAATATGGTTTGAAGGTTTTAAAAATGGCAAAGTTTGATCTATCTTTACTAGTATTCAGCTTTGGCAAAGTGTTAGTGAAACCTTATTGGTAGTTTCCTAAAATGGGCCTGAATTCTTGGTACAAAAGGGACTGATGCATCTGCATCATCACGTGTACATGAAAGTGACAGGTTACGACTCGCAACGACAGCCTTCCGACTCGAAACCGCACCGTTGCGACTCGCAACCAAAGCATGACAAGTCGAAACCTCGAGATTGCGACTCGAGACCACGCCGATTGCGACTCGCAACCAAAACGTGATGACTCGAGACCACGGTTACGACTCGCAACCAAAGCATGGCAAGCCGAAACCACCTGGTTGCGACTCGAGACCAGCTGGTTGCGAGTGGGCTGTCCATTTTGGTTTTTGGGCCATTCTGTGTTAACTTGGGCTATCTGTTAAGTGAACTAAGTGTTGCTGTGTTGCTGTTGACTGTTTACCTGTATGTATGTTACGTGCCTTGTACGTGTTTTTCGTAAATGCTTGTACACCGAACCTGACCTATACCGGTAACCATGTTAGGACGTGGTGACCAACGTGATTGACAAGTAACCTAAACCTACCGAGCAACCCAAGGTGAGTTCACAACTTAAAAGCATGCGTCCCGGTGGTTTGGGACACGAGACTAACAACCCTATCCCCTGGTAAAAGGGGATACCATTTACATACCTTCCCTAGTTATTGGGAACAAAACTTACTTTTCCTTCCCGGGTATTGGGAAACCTTTTGGTTAATTACTGTTTATACGGATTGCAACTAACGGCACTAAACGAAACTCTATCACTCAAGTCCCTACTACAAATACCGATTAGTCGCCGGGTTAGGCGAACGGGTTATTAGTTGATAGCGCTATTTAGGTGTTTACCAGCCTCACACCGTGCCCTGGTTTGGGACGGGCGTGAACTAATGTACTCAGAAATTCGTCAATGATGATAGAACATTGACATCGGGGCATCCTGCGGATACGCAACGGTTACCTAGTGTTCGGTATTGGAAAAATCAGTTTAGTCGCTAACTTTTGGGGTAGCTCCCCAGGGCATGTATAAACGGATAAATTAACCGGTGAAACAATGTTTTTGGTAATTAAAACTGGACAACTAGTGGACTCACTCAGCATTATTGTTGACCCCTTACTGCATGCTTTGCAGGTAACCCGTGACGATGGAGCTTGCTGCTTGGGAACGTGTAGTGTTTGTTCACCCTTGTGTTGGGTGTTACCTTAATTTGAAATATGAACTTTGTTTTACTTATGCTTCCGCTACTTATTAACTGTTTGAACTTAAAACCTTAAACTCTGAACTTGATATTTGCTATGCTTATGAATAGTAAGTATTACTTTTAATATCAACTCAAGTATTCGGTATAATTGGTGGCTGGATCCTGGTCAGTCACGCCCCCGAAGCGGGTGTTATCCGCGGGTGGATTTTGGGGGTGTGACAGATTGGTATCAGAGCCATTGGTTATAGTGAACTTGGTTTTAAAAAAAGGAAAATCTTTTTGGAGAAAACCAGACTATAACCCGTGACTCGTAACGACACTACACTCCAAGTGCAAGGCTCGACACATTTGACCTCATAGCTCGGACCAGTGTTTACTTGTTTGCTTACTTTATGTTTCCTGATTTGCTATACGTACTAGTATGCTTAAACTAGATAGATACACCTCTCTCTTCGATCTCATTCTCGCTACACTACGACATCACACTCATACTGTGTTTTCTGGTTATGAAGACAATGAGTGGACGCGGAAGAGGAAACATTAACATGACGCAGGCTCAGTTCACTAACCTGCTCAACACAGTGGCTGCGGCTTTTGCAGCTCACCCTTTAGGTAAGCTCGTTGTTTTAGGATGTTTAGGTCCTACCGCCACATCGACTTTTCGCCTCTAAACCTATACGCTTCGCTTCTCACGAACAGGTCAGCATGCACCTGCGCAACCACCAGTGTGTACTTTCAAAACTTTCATGGATTGCAAGCCTCTCCCTTTCAACGGCACTGAGGGTGCCATAGGTCTTCTGCATTGGATTGAGAAAATTGAAGCTGTCTTTGCTGTTTGCGAGTGTCCCCCTGCAAATTGGGTGAAATTTGCTACTGCTACGCTTGAAGGAAGCGCGCTTTCTTGGTGGAAGGCGCAGATTCAGATGTTTGGGTTGGAAACTGCTAATGCTACCGCATGGGAGGATTTCAAGGATATGATTAAGGATGAATACTGTCACCGGGATGACATCCACAAGCTTGAGAACGAGTACTATGAGCTCAAGATGGTTGGGTCAGAGATTGAAACCTACACCAAGTTGTCCAATGACTATGCTGCTCTCTGCCCGAATATGTCTCGACCCATGTATCGAAGAATCGAACTGTACATCAAAGGTTTGGCTCCAGAGATTCGAAGCCATGTCACTTCAGCCAACCACACTACCATTCAGCCAATTGTTCGACTTGCTCACAAACTTACTGATCAGGCTGTAGAGGAGGGCAGGTTGCCCAAAAGGATCAGTGCTACGGTCGGAACTTCTAGTGACAGCAAGCGCAAGTGGGAAGGAAGTCAAAGCAAGGATGCTAACCCCACTCAGGCCCCAGCGCAGCAAAGGAAAACCGAAAACAACAAAGGCACCCAGCAACAGGGTGGCTATCGTGGAAACCACCCCAAGTGCAACAAGTGCAATCGACACCACAGCGGGCAGTGTGTGAAGGGCCAGTGTCAGCGATGTAACAAAATGGGGCATGAGGCCAAGGATTGTCGAAGCCAGTTCCCAGCAAGACAGAATCAGCAACAACCCCAACAGCAACAGCAGCAGGGAAACAACCGGGCATGTTTTAAGTGTGGAGCTGAGGGACACTTTAAGAAGGATTGCCCTGAACTGAATCAGAACCGCAACAATAATCAGGGAGCTGGGAACAACAATCAGAACAACAATGCTGGGAATGGTGCTAGAGGAAGAGCTTTTGTGATTGGAGCTGGTGAAGCAAGGAATGACCCCAATGTCGTGGCGGGTAAGTTCCTACTCGATGATCGTTATGTTTCTGTGTTATTTGATTCCGGTGCCGATGCTAGTTATGTATCTCTACGTATTAGTAAGAAGCTTAAGCGTCCGCTTTCGTTACTAAGTTCTCCTCATATCGTCGAGTTAGCTAATGGTAGAAACATCGAGGCCTCACACGTTGTCAAGGGCTGCAAACTAGAGTTGTCTGGTCAGACATTTAGTATCGACCTTTTCCCTGTTACTCTCGGAAGCTTCGACGTCGTTATTGGTATGGATTGGTTATCCAAGCATCGCGCTGAGATCCTCTGTCAAGAGAAAGCAGTTCGTATACCTCGCCGTTCTGGCAGACCCCTCATTGTACAAGGTGGCAAAAGTGGAGAAATCTCCGGCGTTATCTCGTTCTTGAAAGCCCAGAAGTGTTTACGAAAAGGGCACACCGCTATCTTAGCACTTGTTACCAACACGCAGGAAAAGGAAAAGAGGATTGAGGACTTTCCAGTAGTGCGTGACTACCCCGAGGTATTCCCTGAGGAATTACCTGGACTCCCTCCCCATCGTCAGGTCGAATTCCAAATCGAGCTAGCTCCCGGAGCAGCGCCTATAGCTCGTGCACCTTACCGTTTAGCCCCCGCAGAATTGAAGGAACTCTCTACTCAACTACAAGAACTATTGGATAAAGGATTTATCCGTCCTAGTTCATCACCCTGGGGAGCACCGGTACTCTTTGTTAAGAAGAAGGATGGCACGTTCCGAATGTGCATAGACTATCGTGAGTTGAACAAGGTTACCATCAAGAATCGTTACCCTCTCCCGCGAATCGACGATTTGTTTGATCAACTGCAAGGATCGAGCTACTACTCTAAGATTGACCTGCGATCAGGCTACCATCAGTTAAGGGTCCGTAATGAAGACATCTCCAAAACTGCATTCAGAACTCGTTATGGTCATTATGAATTCCTCGTTATGCCCTTTGGAATGACCAACGCCCCTGCAGTGTTCATGGATCTTATGAACCGAGTATGCAAACCCTACCTCGACAAATTTGTGATCGTGTTTATAGACGACATCTTGATCTACTCGAAAAGTCAGGAAGAGCATGAACAGCACCTACGCCTTATCCTCGAACTCCTTCGCAATGAGCAACTGTATGCCAAGTTCTCGAAATGCGACTTCTGGCTTCGAGAAGTTCATTTCCTTGGGCACGTGGTTAACAAGGACGGAATCCACGTAGACCCAGCTAAGATCGACTCTATAAAGAATTGGCCTACCCCTAAGACTCCGACTGAAGTTCGCCAATTCTTGGGATTGGCAGGTTACTACCGCAGATTCATTCAGGGATTCTCAAAGATCGCTCAACCCCTCACTACGCTCACTCAGAAGGGCGTTACCTACAAGTGGAATGAAGCACAGGAATCTGCTTTTCAGAGGCTTAAGGATAACCTCTGCAGCGCTCCTATTCTCTCGTTACCTGAAGGAACGGACGACTTTGCGGTGTACTGCGATGCGTCTATTCATGGACTCGGTTGCGTGTTGATGCAACGCGAGAAAGTTATTGCCTATGCATCTCGACAACTCAAGACACATGAAAGGAACTACACAACACACGACTTGGAATTGGGAGCAGTGATATTTGCGCTTAAGATATGGAGACATTACCTGTACGGTACCAAGTGCACCATTTACACCGATCACAGGAGTCTCGAGCATATCTTTAAGCAAAAGGAGTTAAACATGCGACAACGCCGATGGGTCGAACTTCTGAATGACTACGAATGCGCCATCAAGTATCATCCGGGCAAGGCCAATGTCGTGGCAGACGCCCTCAGCCGAAAGGACACTATACCACGGCGCGTGAGAGCATTACAACTTACCATCCAGTCTAGTCTCCCTACCCAGATCCGAAATGCTCAGATTGAAGCTTTGAAACCGGTAAACATCAGGGCTGAGTCCCTGCGAGGATCGAGACAGCAACTAGAACAGAAAGAAGACGGCGCCTACTATGTGGCAGGACGCATTTGGGTCCCACTTTACGGGGATTTACGAGAGCTTGTGATGGACGAAGCCCATAAGTCCCGTTATTCAGTACATCCTGGTTCAGATAAGATGTACCACGACTTAAAAACCACTTACTGGTGGCCTGGCATGAAAGCCCACATAGCAGCCTATGTTAGCAAATGTTTGACCTGCGCAAGAGTCAAAATCGAGTATCAGAAACCAGCAGGCTTACTCCAGCAACCAGAAATCCCGAAATGGAAATGGGAACAGATTTCCATGGATTTTGTTACAGGGCTACCTAGATCCCAACGCGGGAATGATACTATTTGGGTGATAGTAGATCGATTGACTAAGTCTGCACACTTTCTGGCCATTAAGGAAACAGACAAGTTCTCAACCTTGGCAGAAATCTATTTAAAGGAAGTAGTCTCCAGGCACGGGGTGCCAATTTCTATTATTTCCGACCGAGACGCTCGTTTTACTTCCGAGTTGTGGCAAGCTATGCACAAATGTTTTGGCTCCCGTTTGGACATGAGCACCGCTTATCACCCGCAAACGGATGGGCAGTCTGAACGCACCATCCAAACCCTGGAAGACATGCTTAGAGCATGCGTGATCGATTTTGGCAAGAACTGGGAGAAGCATTTGCCGCTGGTAGAATTCTCCTACAACAACAGCTACCACACTAGTATTCAGGCGGCACCTTTTGAGGCATTGTACGGTCGTAAATGCCGATCACCTCTCTGCTGGGCGGAAGTAGGTGACAGTCAACTCACAGGCCCAGAACTAGTGGTAGATACAACGGAAAAGATTTCCCAGATCAGGCAACGCATGGCGGCAGCTCGTGACCGTCAGAAAAGCTACGCTGACAAGCGTAAGAGACCATTAGAATTCCAGGTCGGGGACCGGGTTCTACTTAAAGTCTCACCCTGGAAGGGTGTGGTTCGTTTTGGTAAACGAGGCAAGCTGAATCCACGGTATGTTGGACCGTTCGAAATTACCGAGAAAATCGGTAAGGTTGCTTATAGATTGAACCTGCCTGCAGAGCTGAGTGCAGTGCACAACGTTTTTCACGTGTCTAACCTGAAGAAGTGTTTGTCGGATGAAACACTTGTGATTCCTTTTAAGGAACTGACGATTGATGAACAGCTACACTTTACTGAGGAACCGATTGAGATCACGGATCGAGAAATCAAAACCCTCAAACGTAGCCAGATACCCCTCGTGCGAGTTCGTTGGAACTCACGGCGCGGCCCAGAGTTTACCTGGGAGCGGGAGGACCAGATGAAGTCCAAGTATCCCCAGTTGTTCCCAAACGAAAACCCCAGCACTGAAGCTACAACCGAATTTCGGGACGAAATTCCAAACCAACGGGGGGATGATGTGACACCCCGTTGAAACACGCTAGCTTGGCAGTGGCTGCTTCAACTTTCGGGACGAAAGTTCTTAAAACTTGGGGATAATGTGACACTCGAGGTTTTTCCATACGAACACTTTGTAATATTTTGTGTATATAGATATTATTAAATGAAAACGTGACCTTTGTGCATGATATGTGATGTATGTATGTATTGTATATATATATATATATAAGAGACGAAACCACGACCCGAGACCATGACTCGCAACCGGGCGGTTGCGAGTGGGCCACTCGGTCTCGAGTGGGCCGTTGAGCCGAAACCGGCTTGGGCCGAAACCTCAAGCCCAACCCGAAACCCCCTAGTCTTGTTGACACTTGGTATAAATCCCCACTTTCCTTCATTTCCTTCATTTGGCACTACACACAAACACATACACTTCTACTTTTTCTCTCAACTAAGAAAACCCCACACAACAACACCACTCTTCTCCCCTTTTCGGTTCAAGCAAGAATCTCGGACAAGGACTCGGTCAAGCTCGGATCACTCGGACACTTCATCTTCTCTCATTCTCTTCTCTTTGTTTTCGGCTCCCCCTTTTCATAACCGGTTAGTGTTTTCTTTTGTGTTTAAGATGTATGTATATTGTATGAACTAAGAAATGGTTGGTTAGTAGTTTATGCATGATTATTAGGTTGTTTTGAAAAGTTTGTGAATAGGTGTTAACATGACTAAAATGACATGATATTGGTAGTTTACAAGTGTTCATAGCCAACTACACTATGCTTCTTTGTTTCTTGCAAGAATGATGATGTTTAGCATAAGATATAATGTATGTTTTCTTGTTTAGCATCATGATCTTGTTAAATATGTGATTTTCGGTTCATGAATATGTGTTTATGTTGGCATGAAAACCCTAGAAAAATATGAATATAGGATGAACTTGTTTGAATATGGTTTGAAGGTTTTAAAAATGGCAAAGTTTGATCTATCTTTACTAGTATTCAGCTTTCGCAAAGTGTTAGTGAAACCTTATTGGTAGTTTCCTAAAATGGGCCTGAATTCTTGGTACAAAAGGGACTGATGCATCTGCATCATCACGTGTACATGAAAGTGACAGGTTACGACTCGCAACGACAGCCTTCCGACTCGAAACCGCACCGTTGCGACTCGCAACCAAAGCATGACAAGTCGAAACCTCGAGATTGCGACTCGAGACCACGCCGATTGCGACTCGCAACCAAAACGTGATGACTCGAGACCACGGTTACGACTCGCAACCAAAGCATGGCAAGCCGAAACCACCTGGTTGCGACTCGAGACCAGCTGGTTGCGAGTGGGCTGTCCATTTTGGTTTTTGGGCCATTCTGTGTTAACTTGGGCTATCTGTTAAGTGAACTAAGTGTTGCTGTGTTGCTGTTGACTGTTTACCTGTATGTATGTTACGTGCCTTGTACGTGTTTTTCGTAAATGCTTGTACACCGAACCTGACCTATACCGGTAACCATGTTAGGACGTGGTGACCAACGTGATTGACAAGTAACCTAAACCTACCGAGCAACCCAAGGTGAGTTCACAACTTAAAAGCATGCGTCCCGGTGGTTTGGGACACGAGACTAACAACCCTATCCCCTGGTAAAAGGGGATACCATTTACATACCTTCCCTAGTTATTGGGAACAAAACTTACTTTTCCTTCCCGGGTATTGGGAAACCTTTTGGTTAATTACTGTTTATACGGATTGCAACTAACGGCACTAAACGAAACTCTATCACTCAAGTCCCTACTACAAATACCGATTAGTCGCCGGGTTAGGCGAACGGGTTATTAGTTGATAGCGCTATTTAGGTGTTTACCAGCCTCACACCGTGCCCTGGTTTGGGACGGGCGTGAACTAATGTACTCAGAAATTCGTCAATGATGATAGAACATTGACATCGGGGCATCCTGCGGATACGCAACGGTTACCTAGTGTTCGGTATTGGAAAAATCAGTTTAGTCGCTAACTTTTGGGGTAGCTCCCCAGGGCATGTATAAACGGATAAATTAACCGGTGAAACAATGTTTTTGGTAATTAAAACTGGACAACTAGTGGACTCACTCAGCATTATTGTTGACCCCTTACTGCATGCTTTGCAGGTAACCCGTGACGATGGAGCTTGCTGCTTGGGAACGTGTAGTGTTTGTTCACCCTTGTGTTGGGTGTTACCTTAATTTGAAATATGAACTTTGTTTTACTTATGCTTCCGCTACTTATTAACTGTTTGAACTTAAAACCTTAAACTCTGAACTTGATATTTGCTATGCTTATGAATAGTAAGTATTACTTTTAATATCAACTCAAGTATTCGGTATAATTGGTGGCTGGATCCTGGTCAGTCACGCCCCCGAAGCGGGTGTTATCCGCGGGTGGATTTTGGGGGTGTGACACCACCAAGATCGAAGCGATCAAGAATTGGGAAACCCCAAAGACGCCAACTGAGATTCGACAATTCTTGGGTTGGCTGGCTACTATCGAAGGTTCATCGAGGATTTTTCAAAGATCGCTCAACCATTGACGCTCCTCACGCAAAAGGATAAAAAGTTTGATTGGGGAATCAAATAGGAAGAAGCGTTCCAGCTATTGAAAGATAAGCTTTGTAATGCGCCAATTTTAGCACTACCGGAAGGTACAGACGATTTTGTGGTATATTGCGACGCCTCACGCCAAGGTTTGGGTTGCGTGTTGATGCAACGCTAGAAATTTATTGCTTACGCATCACGCCAATTGAAGGTACATGAAAAGAACTATACCACGCATGATTTAGAGCTAGGCGCAGTGGTATTTGCTTTAAAGATCTGGAGACGCTACCTATATGGTACAAAATGTACAATTTTTATAGATCATAAGAGCCTACAACACATATTCGACCAGAAGGAGTTGAATATGAGACAAAGACGATGGGTCGAATTGTTGAATGACTACGACTGCGAAATTAAGTATCACCCAGGGAAGGCGAATGTGGTCGCCGACGCCCTAAGTCAAAAAGAAAGGATCAAGCCCATAAGGGTTAGGGCTTTGGAAATGATTATCCAAACCGCTCTTTCCTTGCGCATTCGTACCGCGCAGAAAGAAGCTCTTAAGGAAAGAAACCTTGAAGAAGAGTATCTCCGTGGGATGGAGAAGCAATTAATACCAAACGAGGAAGGGACGTTATGTTTTATGAAAAGGATTTGGGTTCCTCTGTTTGGTGGTTTGAGGAAAGTTATTTTTGATGAGGCACACAAATCGCGGTACTCTATCCATCCGGGAGCGGATAAGATGTACCAGGACCTTAAGGATTATTATTGGTGGCCTAGGATGAAAGGCGATGTTGCTGTTTATGTCGGCAAGTGTTTAACGTGCGCTTAAGTGAAAGTTGAATACCAGAAGCCTTCAGGACTTCTGCAACAACCTGAAATTCCCAAGTGGAAATGGGAACAAATTTCAATGGATTTTATAACGAAGTTGCCAAGAACGCCAAGAGGTCACGACACTATTTGGGTAATAGTGGATCGATTAACGAAATCAGCACACTTCTTACCTATCAGAGAGAAAGATAACACGAGCAAATTAGCTGAAATTTATATGAGAGAAATTGTTACACGCCATGGAGTGCCTCTCTCAATCATCTCTGATAGAGACGGAAGGTTTGTATCAAGGATTTGGCAATCCTTCCAAGAAGCTTTTGGCTCACAATTGAACCTGAGCACTGCGTTTCACCCACAGACCGACGGACAAAACGAGCGAACGATACAAACATTGGAGGATATGCTGAGAGCATGTGTTATGGATTTGGGCGGTAGCTGGGACAAACATTTACCATTGGTCGAATTTTCATACAACAACAGCTACCACACCGGTATTGGTGCCGCGCCATTTGAAGCTCTATATGGCTGCAAGTGCAGGTCACCGCTTTGTTGGTCTGATGCAGGTGATAGACAATTGGTTGGTCCTGATGTGGTACAGGAAACCACAGACAAAATTGCACAGATTCGGGATCGCATCAAGGCGGCTCGTGATCGTCAGAAATGTTATGCGGACCGAAGAAGGAAACCTCTAGAGTTTGAGGTAGGTGATATGGTTTTGTTAAAGGTATCACCCTGGAAGGGTGTGGCACGCTTCGGGAAGCGTGTAAAGTTGAATCCGCGGTATATTGGTCCATTCAAGATTCTAAAAAGAATTGGGTTAGTAGCGTACAAGTTGAACTACCTGCCGAATTGAATGGTGTTCACGATACATTTCATGTATCAAATTTGAAGAAAAGTCCAACACAAGATACTGTTGTAATTCCCACAGACGAGATCCATATTAACGACATGCTCCATTTTGTTGAAGAACCCATTGAGGTTACAAATTGGAAGGTAAACAAAACCCGCCGGAGCAGTGTCAAACTCGTCAAGGTACGATGGAATGCAAGACATGGTCCTGAATACACCTGGGAGCGTGAGGACCGAATGAAAGAAAAGTACCCCACTTATTTCCCAAGAACCCTCCATCAAGAAGCAGAACTTAAAATTTCGGGACCAAATTTTTCTAACGGGGGAGAATGTGACAACCCTCACCAAATCAGGTATCTGTATGACTTAATTAATATTTAATTACTGCTTAATTACTGTGCTTGCTTGCCATTATGGATAAACTACTACTTGAATACTGATACATGCACATACTTGCATCATACTTTATTTGCTGTCACTCCATTATTTACATACAGAACTCTAGTGACAACCTTGATGCACAAATGCACAGTAGCACAAAGAACGGATAACCCAGTAAACATGCTGATATAGCCAGCACCAGGCAGGCACTGGCTCTAAGGCCTGTATGAGCCAGAGATAGTTTACTAGACTAGTAGAGAGTGTAGGGATAAGAGGGTTGTAAAACTGCGTCACTAGGTGATAGTTATAGTGACCGGATGTGCCTAAAACGTACTTTATGTACAAAATTCTGCACTTTAAATAAAAATTCAGCATTAAGCTAACTAGTAAAGTGCCAAAACATGAGAAAATAATACTAGACACTTTCCAAAGTGTCGGGAATTTATTGTGTCACTAAAAATAATAATAAAGACACTTTAAAGATTTGTTTGACACTTTAACAGATCAATATCCAACCGAACAACCAAACTTTACCCGGAACATAAAAATTTTGTCAATGACACTATTTTTCTTTTCTGAGCCAGTTTGGGTTCCCGAACACCCTAACACCCGTTAGAAAACACTACACACTAATAACTAATTTTAACCCCTAACTAAGTGCCTTATTACAAACAACTTCCATTTAATCCCTCATATAAATGGCGCACACATGGCCCCCTTCTCTCAATTTACGGCTCCCCATATGGCCACTTTAAAACTTCACAAAGTCTCCATGCAATCTTGATATAAGATATGAAATGATTGTGCTTGTACTCCCCCCAACATTACAACCAATGGACAAAAGAAATGGGGATTATAAATGACCATCTTTTCCCACTAATCTCCACACACTCAACAAATCCCTTTCCCCTTTAAACAAGCTCGGCCGAACCCCTTGCCACCACTATCAATTTTTGATTTACTTGTTCAAGTGTTCTAATCCCACCACAAGGTGCACCAAGGTGAATCACGGAGTGTGGAGCTTGCGGAATCACAAGGACCTCACCACAACGCTATTAACCACCCATTTTTCATCTAGTTTCTTCCCTAGCCTCGATCTCGTATTAAGTGACTCTAAACGCCTTTTTGATCTATTCTAAAGTGGTTAATAAAAGATTTAACAGGCAAAAATCATAAACACTAGAGATCAAGTTTAAAGTCTACAAAAAAAATAAACAAAGTGGTTAATAAGTAAATAATAGTGTAAAACTTATAAATCTAGTTTTAATATGATTATTTATTGTTGTTGATTGCTAGTATGGGAATGGATCGTCATCAAACCACGCTAGATTATGTTCACATAAACATGAACTAGCCGTATGTTTAGTTGTAAAGTTTCTAGATGACGAACCCTTTCCAACATAAACATGAACTTGTGTAAAAATAAATTTTCTTTTGAAATGGAGTTCTAAACTACTAGATCTACGGATCTACAAGTGGTATTTTCAAAGGACCAAGTGTCAAAAGAAATCATATTTTTAAAGCCGGATCTTTCCTAAACAAAGGTGATTTTTGTAAACACACAAGTGTGTAGACACTTGTGTGACAAAGAGTTTTATCAAAGAATTGTTTTTGTAATATTTGACAAAAGATGTACAAATGCATTTTCTGAAAGAACAAGATTCGTGAGAAATCGAGTTTATTTATAGAAAGATCTACTAAAAATAATGAAGGTTACTACATATTTTACACAAGCCACAAGTTCATGTGTTTTACGATTTATATCTATGTAGGGATATGTGTGATGATTCTTTAAAAGTTAGTGTGATGATTTTTTTAATTGAAATGCATATATGCAAGTGTCCATATGGTTTTGGGGCATACACGTAAAAAGCTAGACGTCATTAACCTTATACATGTCTAGTTGCTCTTTATGTTATTGTATCAATGGTTGATCCAGTAGGTCAATTTAGTCTGTTCATTTTTTGTTACAACAGTTATCATCTATAAGTTTACTTTATAGTGAAATATTTAACAAAAAGAAATGAACTTGTTGTGATTGTACATTGATGATTTACCTGAGGGATATAAATGCTCTCTGTTGTTTCAGGAATTCATATCAACAAGGGGTTATTGGCTCTTGGTAATGTGATAAGTGCATTGGGTGATGACAAGAACGGGGTGATGTTCCTTATAGAGAAAGGAAGTTAACCCGCCTTTTACAAGTATGGAAGACTGGAAACATTTTTTGTATTTATGATATTGCCTTTTAATTGACTCATAAGTTTATTTTAAATGAATTTTCTTTTCAGGACTCTCTCTTGGGGGAAACAGCAAGACTGTTATGATAGGTACCATGCTATGAAACTTTATCGTGTTTTATGATCTATAGCATTGCATATTGTAATTAATTAACTTTTATTACTTTTTTTTTGTTTGAGGTAGCTTGCGTAAGTCCAGCTTATACCAACGCAGAAGAAACACTAATTAGAGGTGGCATATTGGGTTACAGGTCAATCGGGTAATTTTTTGGTGTGCAAATTGTTGAGTTAAAACTTTTTGTTTTATATCTGTTTTTGGTAATATTTGAATGTTTGTGAATAACATGATTTTGGAGGCTTTATGCATTGAAAGTTGACTTTGGGACCCACGTTTTTCAAGCTTCGTTTTTGATCGTATGCTTTTGACTAGTTATTGGTTAAAACATAAACTGGATTAATCCATTCAAGTAAATGTAAATGAATTATAATTATTACTTCTAATGCTATAAATTTATAGGTGTCATGACAGACATCGTAGTAAACTTTTGGAGGAAGGTGCGAGTGGGTTTCTTGGGAAACGTCTTGCTTCTGATAAAGATAAAGAAACCAATTGTGAGGTCTTTCAACGAATTGTGCTCTTCGTCAACCAATAAGACTTCATTTGGAAGCAAAGACTGGGCTTCTGTATACTTGGCCAGTACGCCTCAACAGCTAGCTGGGACTCAACTTTCCTGGTGCAGATGAGGTACACTTTGGGCAACTTTGACCCATTTGAACCTGTTGTTTGAGCTACCATGGCCATCCATCGTTAATGCATTTGGTTTGATCATTCGTGTTATTTTTTGTTACTTTGAATAGGTTGAAGGCGATACAAATGATCCATTTGTTGCTGATGCTATTGTGACAGAGAGAGAACTATATTCAAATCTTCTTGCTTTAAAGCGTTATCACCTATCACTCTTAATCTTATGTCTGTTCAACACACAACCATAAGAATTGTATTCATTTATATTTTAATCGAATTTTTAGCTTACCTTTATTCAACACCTAAGAGATTAGTTCATCGATTCACAACAATTCATTTCTACCAGGAAGGAAAGGAGTTGAAAGGAAAAAATGGTGAAACTGTAGTAGATCACATATAACCTCTTATTTGCCTCCGTTGGAGTCTACAACCCAAGGAAGGCCGGTGGGCTCACTTGCCTCCGGAACTACTCTTATTTGCCTCTGTTTTGTTTCTTGATAGTCAATTATGGAGGTTTGTTGATTTGCTTACATGTTATGTGTGAATTTTCGCGTAATCGTTTGATATGTTAGTAATCGCGTAGAAGAAGGATATAATAATAATAATAATAATAATAATAATAATAATAATAATAATAATAATAATAATAATAATAATAATAATAATAATAATAATAATAATAATAATAATAATAATAATAATAATAATAATAATGCTCAATTTGCATCAAAATGATAGTAATTTAGGTTATTTGATTTTCAATGCATATTTGTTTTGTTTCTTGATAGTCAATTATGGAGGTTTGTTGATTCTTTCTCACATGTTATATGTGAATTTCGCGTAATCGTTTGATAGGTTAGAAATCACGTAGAAGAAGGATATAATAATAATAATAATAATAATAATAATAATAATAATAATAATAATAATAATAATAATAATAATAATAATAATAATAATAATAATAATAATAATAATAATAATAATTCTCAATTTGCATCCAAGTGACAGTAAATGTATGATGTATCTGTAATATATGTGCAGGGTTGTCGATCTTCTGTTTATGTACTCTCAAGTGTTGAATTTTGTATGGATGCTTGGATATATGCATGTTTGACTTTGTCATTGCTTTTGTTTGTGTATAAAACCGGAGGTCAAAAACGTATTTACCTAAAAAAATTTATAGGAAACTACATACTTTCTTTCCACTACTACTGAGCGAAAAGTTCGGGGGGTCGGCCACCCCCTTAAAAGCTTTGGCCATGATTATGAATAGTTTACTTGATAAAATTTAAAAAGGCTTAGAAATCTATTAACCTTTTCCAACAAACAAACAGGAGTAGTTACTATACTAACAAAGGCTTTTTATTTTATTTTTGTATGTATAGAGTGCATGCAGGACTTGTACCTTGCGGAAAGCCGGTGCTACGGTCAATTGTACCCTCACTCTGCAGCATACACTATATGAAAGCGCAACAACATGTGGTTCGGAGTTTAAACATAAGCTCTATAAGTAAATCGGGTCCAAAGTTTCATATGATCGTGACGGAGTATGTTCGGGAAATCCAGGAGAAAAGGAAGAAGAATGGTTCGATGGCAAATAAGTAAAAGATTATGCCTAAGCTTGAGATTGAGAATTAAGTGCCTATTAGTTGGGGTATTATGGTATCTTTAGCAGTGTTTTGGCAATGTACAAAGTTTAAAGCATAGTTTGCTATTTTAAATCATATTATATTTATTGGTGGGTTATTTTTTTCTTTTCAGGAGGACTGATACACATGTACATGAAAATTAAACTATGGTGCTCAATAGAGAGAGATGTGGGTACATGGGGCTGGTTGGTCAACAAATCAAAATGGTCAAAATGGTAGTTTCTATTTTGAACATGGGTGAAGGAAACTATATTATTAAAATGCTATATATTATATTTGAAATAATACGAGAAAAGATTATAAACTTTTGATAACATTTATTACTCCGTTCACTCAATGTGTTTTCAAAATAAAGAGCTGGTATTGGTGATTGCCTCTTTTGAATGTCATGTAAGTTCAAATATCTGTAATTGGAGGTTGATTAAATGTATTTAGAAGTAACAAAGTTTGATGTTTTAAAAATCTACCACTTTTGGGACACTTGTTATCATATTAGGACACCTCTTATAGATAATTATTATTTTAATTTAATCTTTTCTAATTAATTATAGATAACCCTCCTATTAAATATTATTTAGTTTAATATCTTATGTATAATTATTATTTAGTTTAATCTTCTTCTCATTTATAATATTATTTAGAGAAAATTATGATTTTGTCCTCTTTAGTTATATCACTTTTACCCTTTTAGCCTAAAAAAAATTTTTTAACATCTGAGCCCGGCCCTTAACGTCTTCTTTTCTAACCTTTCACTAACCCATCCATTAAATGTTAGGGACCAAAAGGGTTAAAAAAAAGACGTTAGGGGCAAAAAAGGTTAGAAAAAAAGACGTTGGGGGCTTAAATGTTCAAAAATTCTCTTAAGAAAATTATGATTTTGGCCCCTGTAGTTATATCACTTTTACCCTTTTAGCCTAATTTTTTTTAACATCTGAGCCCCTAACGTCTTCTTTTCTAATCCTTTTGGCCCGTAATACTAACTCCATCCATTAAATGTTAGGGCCAAAAGGGTTAAAAAAAAAGACGTTAGGGGCAAAAAAGGTTAGAAAAAAAGACATTAGGGGCTTAGATGTTAAAAAAAATTCTTTTTTGGGCTAAAAGGGTAAAAGTGATATAACCAAGGGGGCAAAATCGTAATTTTATTATTTGATGTATAAAATTAGATTTATTCAATTTAGTACAGAAAATTACATTTATTCAAACCGTGTAATACGCATATTTTTAAAGATATAATTTTTTTATTATTTGATATATAAAATTACATTTATTCAACCCGTGTAATAAACGGGGTTCATTAAAGATGTATTTTTTTATTATTTGGTAAACAATATTACATTTATTCAACTCGTGTAATACACCCGTCATTTTAAAGATATAACTTTTTTATTTTGTATATAAAATTACATTTATTCAACCTGTACAATATTGTTCTTATATATATAACTTTTTATTATTTAACATATAAAATTATATTTATTCAACTTGTGTAATAAATAAGGTTTTTAAAGATATATTGTTTTATTATTTAGTATATAAAATTATTTATTTAACCCTAAATAAATAAATAAATATATAAAGGGTTGTTGAGTCCGTATCTTGATAGGTCCGTATCTTATTCATAATTTATTTTTAAAGTTTTTAAGTGAAAGATAATGAAAATTAAGAGGGTGGGGGAGGGTCAGGAAATTAATATAGGGCAACTGTAGAATGTTGTTACTACTCTGTAGGGGCAAGTTTGTCTAAATTTTAACCTTTTAATATGTTTTTAAGTTGTACACAAAATGTTAAGAAACACAAGTTTGGTTGAACGTTTTAGCTTGTTAGGAAAAACAATCCAAGGCGGATTAGTTTGATTAGTTTTGAGCTTATGGTTGTGCCTTTGTTGGCTTCGCGCAGTTCGGTTTGTTTACATCCTTTTAAAACTCTTTAAATCCCCATGACCTTTTTAAAGCACGTTAACCGAAAATTTAGATTTTAATTATGACCCATCTGAACTAAAAAAAAAACTTGTGATTTTTATAAAAAAATTGATGTGTTTTTTAGGCTTGTTTTAGTTAGTTTTCGAGTTTTCACAATAAAAGTGGTTTTCATTTGAACCATCCCAAATCTATATATATATATATATATATATATATATATATATATATATATATATATATATATATATATATATATATACACATATATATATATATATATATGTATATATATACACATATATATATATATATATATGTATATATATATATATGTATATATATATGTATATATATATGTATATATATATGTATATATATAGATATATATGTATATATATGTATATATATATATATGTATATATATATATGTATATATATATATATATGTATATATATATATATATAGGGTAAGAATAGTGTAAAAAGAGCCTAAAGTGTGAGAAGTGTATTATAACACTATATATAATATTATATAACACCATATAAACAACGTATAACAATATGTCACACCATATAATACCATATAACACTATGTAACACTATATATCATTATATAACAAATATTACACTATACATCTATCATAGACATGCTATCAGACAACCTATAGTGTTATATTCGTTATATAATGATATATAGTGTTACATAGTGTTATATGGTATTATATGGTATTACATATTGTTATACGGTGTTTATATGGTGTTATATAATATTATATATAGTGTTATAATACACTTCTCACACTTTGAGCACTTTTTACAGGATCCTCTACCTATATATATATATATATATATATATATATATATATAGGTAAATTAACGTACAATACGGCTTAACGTACATCACGTACGACAGATAATTACGCACGTTCATTTGAAAATCACGCACGTTATAAACTAAAAAAAAACCCAAATCACGTATATTGGAAAACAGTAATCACGCATGATGAAAACATTAATCACGCACGTTATACACATAATCACGCACGTTGTCGTACGTGATGTACGTTAAGCCGTATTGTATTTTACACTTTTTCTATATATATAGGGTAAGGTTATTGTAAAAAAGATAGATTTTGTGAGAAAGGTAGGAAAGAATATAAACCATTAGATCTTTGATCTAATGCTTAATATTAAAATGGCAATAATGTAATTAAAATAGTGTTTTTTAAATACTGAGTTGATTTCATAGGGGTAAAATAGGGCATTCATATACTTTAACCTGTGATTTTTATAAAAAAAAAAAAAATTGGTGTGTTTTTTAGGCTTGTTTTAGTTAGTTTTCAAGTTTTCACAATAAAAGTGGTTTTCATTTGAACCATCCCAAGTCTATATATATATATATATATATATATATATATATATATATATATATAGGGTAATAATAGTGTAAAAAGGGCCTAAAGTGTGAGAAGTGTATTATAACACTATATATAATACTATATAACACCATATAAACACCGTATAACAATATGTAACACCATACTACCATATAACACTATGTAATACTATATATCATTATATAACAAATATTACATTATACATCTATCATAGACATGCTATCAGACAACTTATAGTGTAATATTTGTTATATAATGATATATAATGTTACATAGTGTTATATGGTATTATATGGTATTACATGTTGTTATACGGTGTTTATATGGTGTTATATAATATTATATATAGTGTTATAATACACTTCTCACACACTTTGAGCACTTTTTACAGGATCCTCTACCTATATATATATATATATATATAGGTCAGTTAACGTACAATACGGCTTAACATACATCATGTATGACAGATAATTACGCACGTTCATTTGAAAATCACGCACGTTATAAACTAAAAAAAACCCAAATCACGCATATTGGAAAACAGTAGTCACGCATGATGAAAACATTAATCACGTACGTTATACACATAATCACGCACGTTGTCGTACGTGATGTACGTTAAGCCGTATTGTATTTTACACTTTTTCTATATATATATATATATATATATATATATATATATATATATATATACGGTAAGGTTATTGTAAAAAAGATAGATTTTGTGAGAAAGGTAGGAAAGAATATAAACCATTAGATCTTTGATCTAATGCTTAATATTAAAATGGCAATATTGTAATTAAAATAGTGTTTTTTAAATACTGAGTTGATTTCATAGGGGTAAAATAGGGCATTCATATACTTTCAAATCAATAACCGTACGTATTATACCTGATTTCTCTCTCATTGCGATTCTTACGCTCGAAAAAACAGGGTGTTCTTTCCCACCAAAGATTATAATCTTAATCAGATTACAATGAGCCCTAAAATTCAAATCGTATATAAGTGTAAGAGGCAAAGGTCGTCATCTGAGACAATGGAACGAAGGACGAAGAAGAAGATGGATCATTCAAGCGAAAAAGACACTACAATCCAGCGGCTTCAACTACAAAAAGTCAAGAAAACAACTTCTGATTTTAAAAAAGGTTCGTCCGTCTTCTTTGATACTTTTGAAGTTTAATGGTGTGTTTTTATAGTGTAAGGAAGTTTATGTTAACCAAGACCAAAAAGGGACTGATCGATTGTCGAATGGTGTTAAAACTAGGGTTTCGTTGAATAAGAGTGTTATAATGGTGTTATATAGTTCATGTTTAGTTTGATTTGGTGTTATATCAGTTTAAGGTGTTATGTAGCTTGGGTTTGTTGTATCCCCTTACTACAGGGCGCTTACCTAGCCAACGCTTAGATCCGGCCCTACCCAAATTTTTCTGGTTCACCCCAACATTCCCCACTTGTCCGACTGTTGCTGAGCAGTTTTTGGATATCAAACGGACCTCCCCAGAAGGTAATTTTAATGTGGCCGATTTCCCTTCTGGCAACTTTACGTAAGGCAGAGTTTGGTTTTTTGGGGGTGATAGTGGAAAAGTTGACAGATAAGTCACCCTTACTGCCACTCTACAGAACCGTACATGAGATTTTCACCTCATATGTTCAGGGTGCTTTTTTAAATGGTGTTATAAACCTCATGTTTAGTTCGATTTGGTGTTTTATGGTTTTTTATACAGAATATGGTAGTTTATGGTGTTTTTAAACGTGATGAGTATTTTAATATGTATGGTGTTATTTATCATGGACTTATATGAAGGGTGTTATTTATCCTGTACTTATATGTAGGGTGTTATTTATCATGCTGATTTATATGAAGGGTGTTATTTATTCTGGTTATTGCAACAGTAGTGTGATGTAGGGTGTTATTTATCCTGGACTTATATGAAGGGTGTTATTTATCATGTTGATCTAGAAGAAGGGTGTTATTTATTATGGTCATTGCAGCAATGGTGTTATGTATATTCATCTCAAGCTGATTTAGGATAAGATGTATTAGATGAAGTATTTTAAATATAGTTTTTAATGTCTTCTATAGTCAGGTCAAGCCATCGGCTTAGGGAAAAAATGTACAAATCACGTTTCAAAAACACAATTGACAGACCATTGGTATGTAGTGACTCAGAAACTTCAAATAACAAGGACAAAGGTATTCCAAATGTAGTTTAAAGTATAAAGAAACAAAAAACAATACATTATGATTAGTAGCCATATGTGATTGTGTATGTTTGTTGATGAGTGTTGTTTTTGACCATGTTCGCTTTGTATTAAACAGATGGCGATGATGGGATGAATGATGCGGGTAATATAGAAACAAGAGAACATGTTCCGCATTCGATAAAAACACACAAGGTACGTTTTTAAAAAATGATGTTGGTATTATAATTTGTTAGCATATAAGAAATGATAAAAATTGATTTTTGAAACACAACAGATATGACTGAATTAGTAGACCAGGACGTTAATGATAGTCAACTAGTTGTACACCCATCCGTTCATATAACATCAAAAAAAGGTATTATGTTGAAGTGTTTATATTTTGAAGTACTTGTTTACTAAACCAAATATTAAAAATTATTGTAGATCAGCTGCGAGACCCGGATGACGATTTTGTCGACTCCCCACCTGTTAAGCGACGGAAATCGGCTGCCAAAAGAGAACCGTCTCGTGGAATCGTGGAATGCATCAACCAGTGACGCAACCATATAAGCCATTCACGGGTGCACGGATCCGGCCCAAAGTAGGTATCGACAATCTGATAACACTAGAAGCCGGCCTAAATGAGGAACAACGTCAGACAGTGGATGAAAGCGGGTTTGGTTTGATATTTGGTTATAAAGTGACACGTGTGCCTACTACTTTGGCAAATTGGTTGGTTACAAATTACGACCTAGACAATGTTGTTTTAAACGTGGGCGGCGGGCGCATTGTAAACATAACATCGGAGCTGGTTAAGGATGTTTTCGGGCTGCCTGTGACAACCCGAAATCTAGAACCTTTCGTTGTGTCGTGATGTAACTTGCTTGTACATTATGCGATTAGTTGAATGATTAAACTTAATGATAATGTGAACCTTTTTGTGTGATATGTGCTTGTTATGTGCATTGTATATATTTATACGTGTTATATGCGAACCGAGAACCCAACCCGAGAACAAAGAACCCGACTCGAGACCATGAGGTCTCGAGTGACTAGTAATCGGTTTTGGGCCTTGGGCCGAGAACCTTTGGCCGGTTGGGCCTTTGGGCCGTGAACCCCCACTCGAAACCCACTAAGGGTGTACACTCTTGGAACTTGACTATATATACCATACCTTAGTTAGTTTTTGCCATTTGTTGAACATTAGAACACACACACACTTCTATCTTCTCTCCCACTAGAACTCTAGCACACAAACACATTTCCAAGACTCTCGGATCCACTCGGTTGACACAAGAAACTCTCGGATTTGGAACTTTGCTCGACACACACACACACACCTCACCAACCGGTTAGTATCTCTCATGTTTATGGTTGATTTTTGTTGTGTTTTGTGATGAATAAATAAGATGATGTTTATGGTTAGAGATTACATGATGTTCTTGATGCTTATGATGATTCTAATATGCACAATGTTGATAACCGGTTAACATATGTTAAAAGATGAGTTGTGATATTTTGTGTCTAAATGCTTGATGTTGAAAAATAGATTCATTGTATGTTAAAAATGAATGATGAAATCGGTTTACATATGTCATGAAATCGGCTAAGGAGTATGTTTGTCATGTTAGGATGCATGCTAGTAAATTGTATCTTGATGATTGTTCATAGTTTTGTTTGAATAAGGGTTGAATACTTGATGAATATGCTTTGAATATGTGAAGAACACTTTGAACAATAGTTAAGAATATGAAAACCCTTGTGATTTTGATCCATCTTTGACTAGTAACCTGATTAGGAAAACTGTTAGTGGAATGCTATTGGTAGTTTCCTGATTTGGGCCTGATTATATTGTACTAATGGGACTGATACACCTGCATCAACACGTGAACTTGAAAACGACAGGTTACCGACTCGCAATCACCCGTTGCGACTCGCAACCACAGCGTGATGACTCGAGACCACGCGGTTGCGACTCGCAACCATACCAGGACAAGCCGAGACCACAGGTTACGAGTCCCGTTGCGACTCGAGACCTCAGCATGATGAACCGAGACTACGGTTGCGACACCGGTTGCGACTCGCAACCATCCATGATCAACACACAGCATGACTCGAGACCATGCTTGCGAGTCCGGTTGCGACTCGAGACCACACTTTTTGGGCCTTAGTTAATGGGCCAGACTGATGGGCTTCTGTGTTAGCTGCTTTTACGTGTTTGGGCCTAAGTAGTTGGGCTGAACTTGTGAACCGTATGTGCTACTGTTGACTGTTAACTGTTACTGCTAAACGTGCTTGCCAAACGTGTTGAACTTTTGTACATTACTTGGTTCGAATCTGATTATACGTGATATCCGTGTTAGGACGTTATTGACTACTTGCGACTTGATTGACTTTCTGTGTTTGACTGCCGAGCAAACCAAGGTGAGTTCACACCCTTACAAAGCATGGGATTCCCTGGGTTGGGAACGGGGTTAAGGAACGTGGGTTCCTCGTCTACCTTGGGTAGGACGTCAGTGGTTCAGGAATGTGATTCCTCGTCCGGATGGACGGATAAACGTACTAGACTAAAACTCTATCACGAAGTCCCTCCTTTTTGTATCGACTAATCGCCGGGCCAATGGCGAGCGGGTCATTAGTTAGATAGCGCTATTTAGGTCTGACAAGCCTCACACCGTGCCGCAGAGGACGGGCGTGAACTAATGGATCTGGGGCACGTCAATGATGATAGACATTGATGTTTTTCAGGGCACATAAACATGACTACAGTCAGCAATCGATACGGTAACGAGTCTAGTATACACATGGGGTAGTCCCCACGGCTGGAGAGCCAGATGAAGTACATGGGGTAGCCCCCACGGCCGAAATGCCTGATAACTACATGGGGTAGCCCCCACGGCCGGAGTGCCGGAGTAACTGGGAACGAACATGTCACGTTTTTAAACTATGGGGTAACCCCCACGGCAGGATGCCAGATAAAGTAAACTGTTTTCGAAACAACTAAAACGAACGCCCACCCGTGAACTCACTCAACTAGTTGTTGACTCGTTACTACATGCTTTGCAGGACCATAGGTACTCAGTGGGAGCTTGCATGGAGGAGGATCGTTGTGGGACACGGGTTGCCATATGCTATGTTAAACTTGAAACTTTTGGACTTATGTTATAACTTTAAACTTATGCTTCCGCTTGCAACTTAAACTTTATTGTTTTGAAACACCAATCGTGATGGTTAAACTTTTATAACTACTTATATGCCTGTTCAGTATGATTGGTGGCTGGATCCTGGTCAGTCACGCCTCCAAGCGGTAGTACTCCGCAGGTGGGATTTTGGGGGTGTGACAGATTGGTATCAGAGCCATTGGTTATAGTGAACTTGGTTTTAATAAAGGAGAAACGTTTTTGTTAAAACCAGACTATAACCGGTTTAGTGCTCAACGGTCCACAACGACACTTCGCTCCTCATGCAAGGCTCGACGTTCTAGGTAATATGATGTATGTATATTGCCTACTTGTTAGTTGCGTAGTACATTGCTCATGGTATGCTTGATTAGTATAACTACTGTTGTTGAACATGTGCGTGCTTACTCTGTCCTACTATCGTGCTTTCGCGAACCTCTCTCACACGTATTACTTTTATTATGAAGAAACATGTCTGGACGCGTTAACATGACACAAGCCCAGTTGACGGCTTTGATCAACGAACGAGTTGCCGCAGCGCTCGCAGCTGCACACGCAGGAGGTATATCCTGCAGTCCGAAATTGTTCTAGGATCATTTGGATCCTACTCTCGTGAACCAATCTTTGTGTTAAACTCTGTCTTTTCTTTCACCTACCTTAGGTCAGGCACCGGTGTGCACTTTTAAGACCTTTATGGACTGTCGACCCACAACTTTTAGCGGCACTGAAGGAGCAGTAGGTCTCCTACACTGGTTTGAGAAACTAGAGTCTGTGTTCGAAATGTGTGAATGCCCTGAAGCGCGCAGGGTGAAGTATGCTACTGGTACTCTCGAGGGTTTGGCTCTCACGTGGTGGAATGCTCAGGTGCAGATGTTAGGGTTGGTTGCTGCCAACGCCACCCCATGGGAAACTTTCAAGGAGATGATCAGGGAGGAATACTGCAGTCGTGACGACATCCACAAACTGGAAGATGAGTTTTACAATCTTAAGATGTCGGGATCAGAAATTGAGGCATACACTAAGAGATCGCATGAGCTTGCCTTGTTGTGTCCTACTATGGTGGATCCTCCCTACAAGCGAATTGAACTCTATCTCAAGGGCTTGGTGCCAGAGATCCAAAGTCATGTGACTTCAGCAAGGTTGACTACTATCCAGCAGGTTGTGCAGTTGGCTCACCGTCTCACTGACCAAGCGGTGGAGCAGAACAAGTTACCGAAGCGTATAGGTGCTGCAACTACTTCTGGTGCCTCTAGTGGGGATAAACGGAAATGGGATGGAACTTCAAGCAGGGGTTCCACTTCAGTGCAAACTCAGTCTCAGCAGAGAAAGACGGATGATCACAAGAGCCCCGGTCAGCAGTCATCTAGTGGTCAAAGTCATGGTGGATACAAGGGGAATCACCCCTAGTGCAATCGTTGTAGCCTACACCACAGTGGGCCATGCACCAGGGGCAACTGTCATCGATGCAACAAGCCTGGTCATGTTGCAAAGGATTGCAGGAGCGCATATCCCGTCAACCAGAATCGTCAGCAACCTCAGCAGAACCAGCGACAGCAGCAGGGTAACAACAAAGGGTGCTTTCAGTGTGGAGCTGAAGGCCACTTCAAGAAGGATTGTCCCCAACTGAACCAGAACAACAACAACAATCAGGGGAATGGTAACAATGGGAACAACAACAATGGTGCTAGGGGACGAGTGTTCGTGATTGGTCAAGGTGAAGCAAGGAATGATCCCAACGTGGTGACGGGTAAGTTCCTTCTCGACGACTTTTATGTTACAGTCTTATTTGATTCGGGTGCCGATACTAGCTATGTGTCACTAGAAGTTAGTAAGATGCTTAAGCGTATTCCTACACCCCTGAGCGGCAAGCACACTGTAGAGCTAGCTAATGGTAAGAGTTTGGAAGCCTCACACGTAGTCAAGGGTTGCCAGCTTATTCTCGCTAACCAGACCTTCTCTATCGATCTTATTCCTATTGTCTTGGGTAGTTTCGACGTTGTCATTGGGATGGATTGGTTATCCCAACACCGAGCAGAGATTCTTTGCAACGAGAAGATCGTTCGTATTCCTGGTTTAGGTAGTGAACCTCTCATGATTCGTGGCGACAAGAGAAGTGCTGTTGAGAACATCATCTCTCTTCTTAAGGCTCAGAAATGCTTACGAAAGGGCCACACTGCGATTTTGGCTCTAGTTACTGATACCACAGAGGAAGAGAAGAAGTTAGAAGATTTTCCGGTTGTACGCGACTATCCTGAGGTATTCCCTGAGGAATTACCTGGTCTTCCGCCCCATCGCCAAGTCGAGTTTCAGATTGATCTAGCTCCTGGAGCCGCGCCTGTAGCCCGTGCACCTTATCGTTTAGCGCCATCAGAGTTGGAAGAACTCTCCACGCAGCTACAAGAACTCCTGGATAAGGGTTTTATTCGTCCTAGCTCATCGCCTTGGGGAGCTCCAGTGTTATTTGTGAAGAAAAAGGACGGTACCTTTAGGATGTGTATCGACTATCGTGAACTCAACAAGGTGACTGTGAAGAATCGTTATCCTCTACCACGTATTGACGACTTGTTCGACCAGTTGCAGGGGTCGAGTTACTACTCAAAGATCGACCTGAGATCGGGATATCACCAGCTGAGAGTTCGAGAAGAGGATGTCTCTAAGACGGCTTTTAGGACTCGTTATGGGCACTATGAGTTTCTGGTCATGCCGTTTGGGCTGACGAACGCACCGGCAGTTTTTATGGATTTGATGAATCGAGTGTGCAAACCGTACCTGGACAAGTTTGTTATAGTCTTTATCGACGACATCCTGATCTATTCTAAGAGCAAAGAAGAGCACGAACAGCATCTACGACTTATTTTGGAACTCCTCCGGAAGGAACAGCTTTACGCAAAGTTCTCGAAGTGCGACTTCTGGCTTCGTGAAGTCCATTTCCTAGGGCATGTGGTGAACAAGGATGGGATTCACGTTGATCCATCCAAAGTGGACTCTATTAGGAACTGGCCTGCACCTCGTACACCAAAGGAAATTCGCCAATTTTTGGGATTGGCAGGTTACTACAGGAGATTCATTAAGGATTTTTCTAAGATCGCGCAGCCTCTCACCTTACTAACGCAAAAAGGCGTTGTTTATCATTGGGGAAATGCACAAGAGTTGGCTTTTCAGCATCTGAAGGATAGACTTTGTAGTGCACCTATCCTTTCACTGCCAGAGGGCACATATAATTTTGTGGTTTACTGTGATGCATCAATTCAAGGTCTTGGTTGTGTATTGATGCAACGAGATAAAGTCATAGCCTACGCCTCACGACAACTTAAAGTTCACGAGAAGAACTACACGACACATGATTTAGAGCTGGGAGCTGTTGTTTTCGCACTTAAACTATGGCGGCATTACCTGTACGGAACCAAGTGCGCCATCTACACCGACCACAGAAGTTTAGAACACATATTCAAGCAGAAGGAACTGAATATGCGGCAGCGACGATGGGTCGAACTGCTGAATGACTACGAATGCTCTATCAGGTATCACCCGGGCAAGGCCAATGTTGTGGCAGACGCCCTCAGTCGGAAGGACACTACGCCTAAGCGCGTAAGAGCTTTACAACTCACGATACATTCTAGTCTACCTTCGCAAATACGAGCTGCTCAGATAGAAGCACTGAAACCAGAAAACGTTAGAGCAGAAGCTCTACGCGGGTCAAGACAACGCTTAGAACAGAAGGAAGACGGTGCCTATTATGTAACAGGACGCATTTGGGTCCCACTCTATGGCGAATTACGGGAACTTGTGATGGATGAAGCGCACAAATCTCGCTACTCGGTACACCCTGGTTCGGACAAGATGTACCACGATATTAAAACCACGTATTGGTGGCCTAGCATGAAGGCCCACATAGCAACTTACGTCAGCAAGTGTTTGACTTGTGCGCGAGTCAAGACAGAATATCAGAAACCCTCAGGCCTACTTCAGCAACCAGAGATACCACAATGGAAATGGGAGCAGATTTCCATGGATTTTGTTACTGGCCTACCTAGATCACAGCGCGGGAACGATACTATTTGGGTGATCGTGGATCGACTCACAAAATCCGCACACTTTTTGGCAATCAAGGAAACGGATAAGTTCTCCACTCTAGCGGAGATATACCTCAAGGAAGTTGTTTCGAGGCACGGGGTGCCCACCTCTATTATCTCTGATCGAGATGCACGTTTTACTTCAGAACTGTGGCAGGCAATGCACAAGTCTTTTGGCTCACGTTTAGATATGAGCACAGCGTATCACCCACAGACGGACGGGCAGTCCGAGCGCACTATCCAGACCTTAGAAGACATGCTTCGTGCATGTGTAATCGATTTTGGCAACAGCTGGGAAAGGCATCTGCCACTCGTGGAATTTTCGTATAATAACAGCTACCACACCAGCATTAAAGCTGCTCCGTTTGAGGCATTGTACGGACGTAAATGCCGGTCACCCCTCTGTTGGGCAGAGGTGGGGGATAGTCAAATCACTGGTCCAGAACATGTGGTAGACACTACTGAGCGGATTGCTCAAATACGACAACGCATGGCGGCCGCTCGTGACCGTCAGAAGGCTTACGCCGATAAGGGCAGGAAACCACTTGAGCTCCAGGTTGGGGAGCGGGTATTACTCAAAGTTTCACCCTGGAAGGGTGTGGTTCGTTTTGGTAAACGCGGCAAACTCAACCCACGGTACGTTGGACCTTTTGAAATTCTTGAGAAAATAGGCAAGGTGGCCTACAGACTGAAATTACCAGCAGAACTCGGTGCAGTTCACAACGTTTTCCATGTGTCGAATCTGAAGAAGTGTCTGTCAGATGAGACGCACGTAGTTCCTCTGAAGGAACTCACGATCGACGAACAGTTGAAATTCGTCGAAGAACCTGTCGAGATCACGGACCGGGATGTTAAGGTCCTCAAGAGCACTAGAATACCTCTTGTTTGAGTTCGTTGGAACTCACGTCGCGGCCCAGAGTTCACCTGGGAGCGCGAAGATCGGATGAAACAAAAGTATCCCCAACTGTTTGAGAACAGTACAAACGCTACTGAGGCTGAAGCTACGGAATTTCGGGACGAAATTCCAGATCAACGGGGGGTGGATGTGACACCCCAGGATAACCAGGAAAACCTTGTGCAACCTAACTAGCTTCCTCAGTGAGTGCCGTCAAATTTCGGGACGAAATTTCTTTCAACTTGGGGATGATGTGACAACCCGAAATCTAGAACCTTTCGTTGTGTCGTGATGTAACTTGCTTGTACATTATGCGATTAGTTGAATGATTAAACTTAATGATAATGTGAACCTTTTTGTGTGATATGTGCTTGTTATGTGCATTGTATATATTTATACGTGTTATATGCGAACCGAGAACCCAACCCGAGAACAAAGAACCCGACTCGAGACCATGAGGTCTCGAGTGACTAGTAATCGGTTTTGGGCCTTGGGCCGAGAACCTTTGGCCGGTTGGGCCTTTGGGCCGTGAACCCCCACTCGAAACCCACTAAGGGTGCACACTCTTGGAACTTGACTATATATACCATACCTTAGTTAGTTTTTGCCATTTGTTGAACATTAGAACACACACACACTTCTATCTTCTCTCCCACTAGAACTCTAGCACACAAACACATTTCCAAGACTCTCGGATCCACTCGGTTGACACAAGAAACTCTCGGATTTGGAACTTTGCTCGACACACACACACACCTCACCAACCGGTTAGTATCTCTCATGTTTATGGTTGATTTTTGTTGTGTTTTGTGATGAATAAATAAGATGATGTTTATGGTTAGAGATTACATGATGTTCTTGATGCTTATGATGATTCTAATATGCACAATGTTGATAACCGGTTAACATATGTTAAAAGATGAGTTGTGATATTTTGTGTCTAAATGCTTGATGTTGAAAAATAGATTCATTGTATGTTAAAAATGAATGATGAAATCGGTTTACATATGTCATGAAATCGGCTAAGGAGTATGTTTGTCATGTTAGGATGCATGCTAGTAAATTGTATCTTGATGATTGTTCATAGTTTTGTTTGAATAAGGGTTGAATACTTGATGAATATGCTTTGAATATGTGAAGAACACTTTGAATGATAGTTAAGAATATGAAAACCCTTGTGATTTTGATCCATCTTTGACTAGTAACCTGATTAGGAAAACTGTTAGTGGAATGCTATTGGTAGTTTCCTGATTTGGGCCTGATTATATTGTACTAATGGGACTGATACACCTGCATCAACACGTGAACTTGAAAACGACAGGTTACCGACTCGCAATCACCCGTTGCGACTCGCAACCACAGCGTGATGACTCGAGACCACGCGGTTGCGACTCGCAACCATACCAGGACAAGCCGAGACCACAGGTTACGAGTCCCGTTGCGACTCGAGACCTCAGCATGATGAACCGAGACTACGGTTGCGACACCGGTTGCGACTCGCAACCATCCATGATCAACACACAGCATGACTCGAGACCATGCTTGCGAGTCCGGTTGCGACTCGAGACCACACTTTTTGGGCCTTAGTTAATGGGCCAGACTGATGGGCTTCTGTGTTAGCTGCTTTTACGTGTTTGGGCCTAAGTAGTTGGGCTGAACTTGTGAACCGTATGTGCTACTGTTGACTGTTAACTGTTACTGCTAAACGTGCTTGCCAAACGTGTTGAACTTTTGTACACTACTTGGTTCGAATCTGATTATACGTGATATCCGTGTTAGGACGTTATTGACTACTTGCGACTTGATTGACTTTCTGTGTTTGACTGCCGAGCAAACCAAGGTGAGTTCACACCCTTACAAAGCATGGGATTCCCTGGGTTGGGAACAGGGTTAAGGAATGTGGGTTCCTCGTCTACCTTGGGTAGGACGTCAGTGGTTCAGGAATGTGATTCCTCGTCCGGATGGACGGATAAACGTACTAGACTAAAACTCTATCACGAAGTCCCTCCTTTTTGTATCGACTAATCGCCGGGCCAATGGCGAGCGGGTCATTAGTTAGATAGCGCTATTTAGGTCTGACAAGCCTCACACCGTGCCGCAGAGGACGGGCGTGAACTAATGGATCTGGGGCACGTCAATGATGATAGACATTGATGTTTTTCAGGGCACATAAACATGACTACAGTCAGCAATCGATACGGTAACGAGTCTAGTATACACATGGGGTAGTCCCCACGGCTGGAGAGCCAGATGAAGTACATGGGGTAGCCCCCACGGCCGAAATGCCTGATAACTACATGGGGTAGCCCCCACGGCCGGAGTGCCGGAGTAACTGGGAACGAACATGTCACGTTTTTAAACTATGGGGTAACCCCCACGGCAGGATGCCAGATAAAGTAAACTGTTTTCGAAACAACTAAAACGAACGCCCACCCGTGAACTCACTCAACTAGTTGTTGACTCGTTACTACATGCTTTGCAGGACCATAGGTACTCAGTGGGAGCTTGCATGGAGGAGGATCGTTGTGGGACACGGGTTGCCATATGCTATGTTAAACTTGAAACTTTTGGACTTATGTTATAACTTTAAACTTATGCTTCCGCTTGCAACTTAAACTTTATTGTTTTGAAACACCAATCGTGATGGTTAAACTTTTATAACTACTTATATGCCTGTTCAGTATGATTGGTGGCTGGATCCTGGTCAGTCACGCCTCCAAGCGGTAGTACTCCGCAGGTGGGATTTTGGGGGTGTGACACTGCCTATGGGTCTAACAGATCTTGCTGAGAAGAAGAAAGCGAGCAAAAGGAAGGATGTTGTTGTCCAGGCGTTCAGAGATCAGTTTAAGCATATGGACAGAAACCGCTTGTCACCGGTTCAGCTGTTGAATTACATATTACATTGGCAGGATGATCACGGAAGACTGTTTGTACTTAACTTCTTAATTCTTTACTTCTCACTCCTAGGTGAGACCACGACGAACAATTCCGTCAATGTGCGATTCATTTCAAATATTCAGCCGGATGTGGATATCAAAAGCTTCAACTGGTGTCCGTACATGGTCTCGTGTCTCTAAAGAACGAAAACGGCGTGGCATGGTGGCGATGATGCTTTTCGAGGGCCTATGTTGTTACTAGCGGTAAGTTGATAGTATTTAACTTCTAGTATTACAAAATTATTGTGTGACATCGTTAGTTAAATAACTGATATGCATCCATGTATTAGTAAATTAGACCATGTGTAACTTAAGTAACACCATAACTAACTGAGTAACACCATAAGTGACAAAATGAATCTTTGTATATCTAAATGATACCACATATGGTTTAATAACACTATATTTCAATGTATAACAACCAGGATAAATGAATAACACCTTATGTAAATAAAATAACATCATATATAACTGCATAACACCCTATTTTACTTAGTAGCACTATGAATAACTGAGTAACAGAAAAGGAAATCTGAATAACACGACTATTGTTAATAAGTTTACAATTATTTTTAGACTTATTGCAAAATGAAACTTATTGCAAAATATTGTCGCAGATTGCTTAAGGAATTGTGATAAAGAAGATACCTTCATCACATAGTTCAAATATTGTTGAACTTGTAGATGATGTGTAACACCACGTAAAAACGTGTCTAATTAAGTAAAGACACGTGTCCTAAACTCTAAATATGTGAAAGATTGAGTTTGAAGGACTAAAGTTGATAAACAGTTAAGATATGTATGCGAAGGGACTAAAAGTGTTAACATGCCAAACTTAAGCCTCTGAATGACCATACGTGAAGAATATATTCTTAGACGGGTGATTAATTGGATATAAGAAGCCGTTTGTGAAAATAATCGAAAGATTATAAAACTACAGGGGTTAAACATGTCAACATGTTAATTCTTACCTCTGAGTAACCTTTTAACGAACCCAAGGCCTCAAAATATTCAAATATACTCTCAAGAATGAATGATATAAATTTCATGTGGTTTCAAGATCATTAAGCAAGTTTTCAAGACTTTGGATGAAAAGTGTCAAGTTGATGAAACTTGTATTTATAGTGATATTTAATGAAACCAAGCCTAACGAAGTTTGATTATACATCCTTGAGCCTCTGCAAACTAACTACAAGGGCCTTACATGTCAAAAATCAAGTTATATAAGGTTTATAATGGCCAGGGACCGAATCTGCCATATTTGAAAGTGTTTTAACCTGTAAAACAGGTCTACGCGGGGCGCGTAAGATCCCTTATGATCTTACGCGGGCCGCCTAAAAGTCCCCAATGCAGAAAAATGAGGACAGGTGCAGGTTATCAGCTTTAAACCGACTTAAACTCATTTTTATCGAATCTAGGGGCTGTTTGTTGGTCTTATTAAACCACTAGGACACCTGGGCTGATCCTAGGAACCTCCTTAACAGCTGCAATCATCTAGTGACTTGGCAAATTAGTATATAAGGAGCACTAGTTCATAAGCTCTTATGCACACTTCATTTGCAACTTTCAAAGAACTCTCATCTGGAGCTTGCAAACATTAGGAGAAGAATTTCAAGTATAGAAAAGATAGCAAGGAGCATTAGTAAGAGTCTTAATCCCTGCTTAGTCCTTTTAATTAGCTAAATAACCGAAAAGTCAAACATATCGTAATTTAGCTTTGACTTTCGGTTTAATCACATATGGTCCATCCACTGATCGAAACGAAAATGGTTATGGAACCATATTAAGGTAGGTGATTAATCCTTAAAAGGGCACCTCCTAATTATTTCGTTTGACTAGTTAATTGTCGGGACAAACTAGTTTGACAAAAAGTCAAACTGTACAGAAAGGTTCTAAATTATATTTTAACATTCTAATGACTTGGTAATTAATATTTGAACATGTCTAATCAGTCCTAACCCGACAATTATCAATCTAAGGTCAGTTCATAACCGAAAGTCGCAAAAGCTTGACTTTTGCTTTGACTTTCAGTTCTGACTTGTTTAAGCTTAATTCTCCCATGTTTTAAGCTTCCATTAGGACCACGTTATTCAGTAGTATAACCCTCTGGAGTTATATTGCATGGTTCTTAGTGGTTTGAATTATATGCTCTTGATTGTTAATATGCTTACAAATACCCTTTTGACATACAAATGAGATTTTTAGAAATGTGAGTGGACAAAAATCTTTGCTACTGGTATATAAACCTGTCCCAAAAATTTGATATCAGTTCTTGGTCCCAAATAGAAGTTATGCTCGATATCGTAATTAGAAGCTTTTTATTAATTAATTTGCGATATCTTGCATAATGCATCTTTAAACATGGATTTTGAACCAAAACTCATTACCTACTGTTAAGATATTATTTTTAAGGAATTTAAGATTTTTGATCAGATTATAATCTGTTTAAAACATAGAGTTCTTGTGTAACTCGATTAATGATGATAATACCCTTTTTAGGCATAAACTGAGATTAACAAATGATTTGAATGCCAAAACTTTTCCTACTGATTTCATACATTAGATAAATTATTTTGAGCATATAAAACTGATTAAAATCTCATATTTACATAAACATCTTGATTATCGTCAATTAGCGAGTTTTACACTAAATAGGTGCATAGTATGGTTTAAAACCATATTTAACATCTAAGACTTGTTACTTACTGAATTTTCAAAAAAAATTAAATATTATTACAATAGGTATAAGTAATGAACTCAGGTTTCCAAAAATGTCCTTAAAAGCCGATGTGAAATGACCAAAATGCCCTTTCAGGGCATAGTTTGGCCAAAAATGATAAACTTCTGTAGGATCGTTTTCAAGCCTTAACAAGTCGATCAGAAGAATTCCTATCCAAAACAAGAGGCGGAAACTAATGTTTAGGTGCGATTTCAGCCATATTCACTTTTATCTGTTGTTTTATTGCTCAAATGATCAATTACAAGCTCTGACAACACTTCGGCTGCACTTCGTGACTACCGGAATGACAATGACCTAGACAACTATTCCTGATTTCGCCCCTGATACCATATATATTGTGACAACTCGTAATTCGAACCTACTTTGTGTAACGTTACGTGCTTACGTGAACTATGTTAATTGAATGAATGTATGAATGTTATGTTTTATTATATGTGAATGTGTGTATATACAAGTGATCCGACCGCACAAGACTCACGAACGCACAACACCTACTTGAACGCACAAGTCCATTCGGGCCTTATCTCTTGTAACCGGATCAAGGGCAGCCCGAGTAAGGGCCGGCCCACTTCTCTTCTACGAACAAACACCCATTTTGGGGTAGGCCTCTCATTTGTTACAAAACACCCACACACACAAAACCCTAGTGCTGTCCTTTCTTTCTCTCAAACCCGACGGCAACCACCCCATCTCCCCCGAAGATCGTCGTGCTCGGATCACCCCCTTGTTGGATCATTCTCGTATCATTCCTCTAACCGGTTAGTGTTTAATGAATCTTGTTGGTTAGATAATATTAGTTGCCATAATGTTATAACTAGGATTCTTGTATGAATATTGAATGGTTTTCGATTCGGGTTGCATGCTATGGATTTAGAACCGTGTAGTTGTTAATCGGATTTGCATATTATTGCTCTAGAAACGAATGCTTGTTAATCGGTTTGTATGTGTGTATTGGAATAGGTTCGTATTAATCAGATGTTATGCCATAGATCTAGATTCGTGTATTAAAAACTGATCGGCTGTGAAGTTGTTAAGTTATAGGGTTGATCCGATTGATTGTTGATGAGTATGTTGTTGTTCATGAATGGTTTGATTAGGGTTCATGAGAAACCGGTTGACATATGCTTGTTTGATCGAGAATAGGCAAACTGTTAGTTGTTAATTGATGGTGTGCAAGTATGGAAACCTGGTAAGTGATTGGCAAGATTAATGATTGTAACCGATGTGTAAGAAATCCGGAATGTTTAAACAGCCGCACAAAGCCTCTTGATCGCACAAGGGGTCCATTCGCACAAGATAATCTGAACGCACAAGGTGTTAGTTATGCATGATCGCACAACATGTTGTGGATCGCACAAGCTGGTGCTGATCGCACAAGATGTTGGGCCACACACACACCTGCTTAATGTTGCTATAGTGTTGGGCCTTAAAGCCCAAGTTACAAGCACACACAACCCAGTCCAATCGTACAAGAGGTCTGGATCGCACAATATGAATTCCAGTCGCACAAGATGCATGAACTGTACAAGGTGGCTTATCTGTTTAGTATTTGGGCCGTATACAATTGGACTGTCATGTTGGGCCGGGTACTAGTTAGGCTGTGTTAGTTGAACCGCACAACCCATTGTGGAATGCACAAGTAGGCGGATCGCACAACGGGTTGGGCCAATATTATTTGGGCTTCTTGATGCATTACCTGATTGTTAACTGTTGCCATGATCTATACGTGTTTGTAACGTGTTAACTCTATGTAACCGTACGTGATTTACTTGAACCAAACCTGACTTGTACGGTAAACCTGTTAGGACGTGGTTGACTACCCTTAATTCAAGAACCTCTTGTGTATCTTACCGAGCAAACCAAGGTGAGTTCATTGCATTTCTCAAGCATGCGTCCCGGTGGTTTGGGACAGTTAAATCGGGTTTTTGGTTATTGCACATGGAATCTATCATTATTGGATTGCCTGTAAGGCAATGGGGTAATTAGTTGATAGCGCTATTAGGTGGGACACCTCACACCGGGCCGTAAGGACGGGCGTGAACTAATTATCTGGGCATCATTTCCAATGCTTGGTTAGGAGCATTGGGGTTGTTAAGGGGCACACTCCCCGGATACATATGGGCACACTCCCTAGGGTATCTAGCATGTTATGAGCAGCATCGTATCGCAACGTTGAATCGCATTAACATACATCTGGTAACAAAACACGTTAACAAAACTTTGAACTCACCAGCGTCGTCTGACACACTTGTCTGCATGCTTGCAGGTCGTTAGAATTCGTGACATGAACTTGCTATCTGGGAGTGCTGGAGTGGTCATGGATCGAGACTCTTGGATTAACTTATATTTGATGCATTGGTTTTGAGTATTATTACGAAACAATTGCCAAACAATTTATTACATGCTTCCGCTACACAACATTTTGAGAATTGATATCATGTTTGACATTTTATATGGGTAATCAATGTCATGACTTATTTAAATATTTATCATTGGTTCAATGTGATTGGTGGCTCAGACTCTGATGCGTAACACGCCTCGCGGGGTTTCCGCAGGTGGTATTTTGGGGGTGTTACAGTTTGGTATCAGAGCCACAGGTAATAGTGAACTAGGTTTTAAAACGTTTTTGTAAAACCGGACTATAACCGAACACCTTCAAAAATCGATCATGACACTCAGCTCCAGATTGCAAGGTTCGTCTCTCTCACTTTATACTTTACTTGCTTAGCAGTCACACACTCACAACATATATGAAATGAAACATTAAACACCATAGTGACTTGATAGTGTGACACTACTCTTCGACTCATGTGAATCATAGACCTGTAATACCATCCGTTGTGTTGTTTGAACGGGGGAAACATCGAGCGCAAGCTAAGAGGCACTGAGATAAACGTGCAAACCACCTTATTATTACACTTAATAATAACGCGGAGTGCATGCAAGTCCCAGTGAGGCTTATCGAGCGTGAGAAGGGTTCTGCCTTACTATGTGTGAACTTGGTAGTACGTAGATATCAGTATGATACTTGACTCCCATCTCGTTTTGATTCCTAAATCGGTTCATCTCCATATATAGAATCATGAGTGGACGAGGACACGGACGTGGCAACATCAACATGACTCAGGCTGAATTGACTGACCTAATCAACACCCGTGTGGCTGAGGCTTTAGCAGCCTATCAAGCTGGTACGGAATGTACCAAGTACTCCTTACTCTTATATCGCGTACACGTCTTTTCACTTCAATAATGTGCTTCCTTTCATCCTTTAGGTCAGCAAGTGCAACCCCAACCCATCCAGCCTGCGTGTACGTTCAAAATGTTTATGGACTGTAAGCCACAGACCTTCACCGGGACTAAAGGGGCTGTGGGGCTTCTGAGATGGTTTGAGAAAGCAGAGTCCGTGTTTGCTATCTGTAACTGTCCCGCTGGGGACAGGGTGAAATACGCTGCGGGTACCTTGGCGGATGGTGCCCTAACGTGGTGGAACGCCCAGGTGCAGTTGTTGGCCATCGAGGCAGCGAATGCCACAACCTGGGATGACTTCAAAGAACTGATCAGAGAGGAGTATTGTCCTCGGGATGAAGTCCAGAAGTTGGAAAACGAGTACTATGACTTGAAGATGGTAGGATCTGGAGTCGAAGCGTATGTGAAGCGATCGTATAAATTGGCCGACATGTGCCCAAACCTGTCCCGACCTATGTCTCGGAGGATTGAGTTATTCATCAAGGGGCTACCCCCGCGTGCGAAGAGTTTGGTCACTGCAGCCCATCTCAACGATTTGACACAGATTGTTCGACTGACCCACAAAATTGTGGATCAAGAGGTAGAGAGTAACTCGTTACCGCCGCGCATTTCAGCCACTACTGCTGCTGCACCCACTGCCACTGCGTCTGCTAATGATAACAAACGGAAGTGGAACGACTACGACAAAGCATCCAGTGCTGGTCAGACTCAGAAAAGGCCAGACAACAACAACAACCGTAGCATCAGCCAGTCGTCTTCCGTCAATCCAGGCCAAGGGAGTAGCCAAAGCCAGGGTTCGTATGCAGGGAGGAAGCCACGGTGTAACAAGTGTGGCTATCATCATTTTGGGCCGTGTGGTCGGATGTGTAACAGGTGTGGTAAGTCGGGCCATGAGTCCAGGGATTGTAGGGCCTCACAGCCCAAACACCAGCAACAACTGAACCAGCAGAACCAGAGACAACAGGGACAACCACCTCAGCAGAACCAGGGTTTCAGGAAGGGGTGCTATCAGTGTGGTGACGAGGGTCACTTTAAGCGGGATTGCCCTCAGCTAAACCAGAACGCTAACGACAACAACCGCCCGAATAATAACAATGCTGGGAACAACAACAACAATGGCAACAATGGGGGTAATGGTGCTCGAGGCAGAGTGTTCCAGCTTGGAGCAGGGGATGCCAGGAATGACGGCAACGTTGTAACTGGTACGTTTCCTGTTAACAATCATATTGCTTCTGTATTATTTGATTCTGGTGCCGATTGGAGTTATGTGTCCCTAGAGTTTAGTCAACGATTAGGGATAACCCCAACACCCTTAGAAGTTAAGCAAGTAGTAGAACTAGCAGATGGTAAAACGATAGAAGCTTCGAATGTCCTTTTCGGGTGCAAACTGGATCTCGTGGGTCAAGTTGTTTGATATTGACCTCCTTCCCGTTACGCTCGGTAGTTTTGACATAGTAGTAGGCATGGATTGGTTGTCCAAGCACCAAGCGGAGATTTTGTGTAAGAAGAAGATTGTGCGTATTCCTCTCCCCGAGGGAGAGTCATTATCAGTTCAAGGACATCGTAGTGGGACGGTGGTCGGTATTATCTCGGCCATGCGTGCACAGCAGTATCTACAAAAGGGGTATCCTGCAATGTTAGCGTTAGTTACCAACGCTCAGTCTGAAGAGAGTAAGATCGAGGATCTAACAGTGGTGCGAGAATTCGCTGATGTGTTCCCAGAGGAGCTACCAGGGTTACCTCCTCACCGTCAAGTAGAATTTCAGGTTGATCTGGCGCCAGGAGCGGCCCCAATTGCTCGAGCTCCATACCGGTTGGCCCCTGGGGAGTTACAGGAATTGTCTAATCAGCTACAGGAATTGTTGGATAGAGGCTTCATTCGACCCAGTTCTTCGCCTTGGGGAGCCCCAGTTCTGTTTGTTAAGAAGAAAGACGGGTCATTCCGTATGTGTATCGATTATCGAGAGCTCAACAAGGTAACCATTAAGAACCGTTATCCGTTACCCCGGATCGACGACCTGTTTGACCAGTTACAAGGGTCAAGTTTCTATTCCAAGATCGATTTAAGATCGGGGTATCACCAGGTAAGGGTTAGGGAAGAGGATGTTCCCAAGACGGCTTTTCGAATGCGCTACGGACACTATGAGTTTTTGGTCATGCCGTTTGGATTGACTAATGCACCAGCGGTTTTCATGGACCTCATGAACCGCGTATGTAAGCCATATCTCGACGAGTTTGTTATAGTGTTTATTGACGACATCTTAGTCTATTCCAAGAACAAGGAAGATCACGAGCGCCACCTACGTCTCATCTTGGAACTTTTGAGAAGGGAACAGCTGTATGCGACATTTTCTAAGTGCGACTTTTGGATTCGAGAAGTACATTTCCTTGGCCACGTTGTTAATGAAAAAGGGATACATGTGGACCCTGCAAAAGTAGATGCGGTTAAGAATTGGGCGGCACCAAAGACTTCCTCTGAGGTGCGACAATTTCTTGGTCTCGCAGGATATTATCGAAGGTTTATTAAAGATTTCTCGAAAATCGCGCAACCTCTCACCTCGTTGACACAGAAGAACACGGTATACTCTTGGGGAACGAAGTAGGAAGCGGCCTTCCAGTTGTTAAAACAGAAACTTTGCAGTGCACCGATCTTGTCGTTACCAGAGGGTACCGAAGATTTTGTGGTTTATTGTGACGCTTCGATTCAGGGTCTCGGTTGTGTGTTAATGCAACGCGAGAAGGTGATAGCCTATGCCTCGCGGCAGTTGAAGATTCATGAGAAAAACTACACGACACATGACTTGGAGTTAGGAGTGGTGGTATTTGCGTTGAAGATCTGGAGGCACTATATGTACGGTACCAAATGCACCATCTACACCGACCATAGGAGTCTTCAGCATATCTTCGACCAGAAAGAATTGAATATGCGACAACGACGATGGGTGGAATTATTGAACGATTATGAATGTGCCATCAAGTATCATCCGGGCAAGGCGAACGTTGTAGCTGACGCCCTCAGCAGAAAGGATAATGCACCTAGGCGTGTACGGGCATTGCAACTCACGATCCAGTCCAATCTCCCTTCCCAGATACGAGACGCTCAGTTAGAAGCGTTGAAACCAGAGAATGTCCAAGCTGAAGCTTTACGCGGCTCAAGGCAACGATTAGAACGAAAGGGAGACGGTGCTTACTACGTAACCGGACACATTTGGGTCCCATTCTATGGCAACTTACGAGAACTTGTAATGGAAGAGGCACATAAGTCACGTTACTCCGTACATCCTGGATCAGATAAGATGTACCACGACTTGAAAACTACATACTGGTGGCCTAGCATGAAAGCTCACATAGCAACCTACGTCAGCAAATGTTTGACTTGTGCTAAAGTCAAAGCGGAACTTCAAAAGCCCTCAGGTCTCCTGCAGCAACCAGAGATACCCACATGGAAGTGGGAACAGATCGCCATGGATTTTGTAACAGGACTACCCAGAACTCAGGCTGGAAATGATACCATTTGGGTGATTGTTGATCGCCTCACGAAATCAGCACATTTTGTGGCAATCAAGGAAACAGACAAGTTTTCGCATTTGGCAGCAATCTACCTTAAGGAAGTAGTTTCTAGGCACGGGGTGCCAACTTCTATCATCTCAGATCGAGATCCGCGTTTCACTTCTGATCTTTGGCAATCAATGCATAAGTCGTTCGGTTCACGACTCGACATGAGTACCGCTTACCACCCGCAGACAGATGGTCAAAGCGAGCGCACCATCCAGACACTTGAAGATATGCTTCGGGCATGCGTACTTGATTTTGGGAAAGGGTGGGAGAAACACTTGCCGTTGATAGAATTCTCCTACAACAACAGCTACCACACTAGTATACAGGCAGCTCCGTTCGAAGCACTGTACGGACGGAAATGTCGTTCACCCCTATGTTGGCTTGAGGTGGGTGATAGTCAGATCACAGGTCCTGAACTTGTGCTTGAGACATCAGAAAATATTGTCCAGATACGGAACCGTATGGCCGCAGCTCGCGACCGTCAGAAAAGCTACACTGACAAGCGTAGTAAACCATTGAAATTCGAAGTTGATGACCGCGTCATGTTAAAGGTCTCACCCTGGAAGGGTGTGGTGCGTTTTGGGAAACGTGGCAAACTAAACCCTCGTTATGTAGGACCATTTAAAATTCTGGAACGAATTAGAAAGGTGGCCTACAGGTTGGAATTACCAACTGAGTTGGGTAATGTCCATGATGTGTTTCACGTATCGCAGTTAAAGAAGTGTTTGGCTGATGAAACACTGGTTGTACCATTCCAAGAGCTGAAAATAGACGACAAGTTGCAGTTTGTCGAAGAACCAATTGAGATTATGGATCGGGAAGTTAAAGTTCGTAAACACAGCCGTATACCGATTGTGAGAGTTTGTTGGAACTCAAGACGTGGCCCAGAGTTCACGTGGGAACGCGAGGATCAGATGGAACTTAAGTATCCACATTTGTTCCCCAAAGACAAGACAAAACCCAGCAAACCTAATGTTGATGCAACTAGTGAATTTCGGGACGAAATTCCCATTCAAGTTGGGGAGGATGTGACACCCCAGGAAAACCAGTGAACGATATAACTTACCTAGTTTTAACTTACCTAGCTTCCTCAGTGAGTGCGTACCAAATTTCGGGACGAAATTTCTTTTTAGTTGGGGATACTGTGACAACTCGTAATTCGAACCTACTTTGTGTAACGTTACGTGCTTACGTGAACTATGTTAATTGAATTAATGTATGAATGTTATGTTTTATTATATGTGAATGTGTGTATATACAAGTGATCCGACCGCACAAGACTCACGAACGCACAACACCTACTTGAACGCACAAGTCCATTCGGGCCTTATCTCTTGTAACCGGATCAAGGGCAGCCCAAGTAAGGGCCGGCCCACTTCTCTTCTACGAACAAACACCCATCTTTGGGGTGGCCTCTCATTTGTTACAAAACACCCACACACACAAAACCCTAGTGCTCTCCTTTCTTTCTCTCAAACCCGACGGCAACCACCCCATCTCCCCCGAAGATCGTCGTGCTCGGATCACCCCCTTGTTGGATCATTCTCGTATCATTCCTCTAACCGGTTAGTGTTTAACGAATCTTGTTGGTTAGATAATATTGGTTGCCATAATGTTATAACTTGGATTCTTGTATGAATATTGAATGGTTCTCGATTCGGGTTGCATGCTATGGATTTAGAATCGTGTAATTGTTAATCGGATTTGCATATTATTGCTCTAGAAATGAATGCTTGTTAATCGGTTTGTATGTGTGTATTGGAATAGGTTCGTATTAATCAGATGTTATGCCATAGATCTAGATTCGTGTATTAAAAACTGATCGGCTGTGAAGTTGTTAAGTTATAGGGTTGATCCGATTGATTGTTGATGAGTATGTTGTTGTTCATGAATGGTTTGATTAGGGTTCATGAGAAACCGGTTGACATATGCTTGTTTGATCGAGAATAGGCAAACTGTTAGTTGTTAATTGATGGTGTGCAAGTATGGAAACCTGGTAAGTGATTGGCAAGATTAATGATTGTAACTGATGTGCAAGAAATCCGGAATGTTTAAACAGCCGCACAAGGCCTCTTGATCGCACAAGGGGTCCATTCGCACAAGATAATCTGAACGCACAAGGTGTTAGTTATGCATGATCGCACAACATCTTGTGGATCGCACAAGCTGGTGCTGATCGCACAAGATGTTGGGCCACACACACACCTGCTTAATGTTGCTATAGTGTTGGGCCTTAAAGCCCAAGTTACAAGCACACACAACCCAGTCCAATCGTACAAGAGGTCTGGATCGCACAATATGAATTCCAGTCGCACAAGATGCATGAACCGTACAAGTTGGCTTATCTGTTTAGTATTTGGGCCGTATACAATTGGACTGTCATGTTGGGCCGGGTACTAGTTGGGCTGTGTTAGTTGAACCGCACAACCCATTGTGGAACGCACAAGTAGGCGGATCGCACAACGGGTTGGGCCAATATTATTTGGGCTTCTTGATGCATTACCTGATTGTTAAGTGTTGCCATGATCTATACGTGTTTGTAACGTGTTAACTCTGTGTAACCGTACGTGATTTACTTGAACCAAACCTGACTTGTACGGTAACCCTGTTAGGACGTGGTTGACTACCCTTAATTCAAGAACCTTTTGTGTATCTTACCGAGCAAACCAAGGTGAGTTCATTGCATTTCTCAAGCATGCGTCCCGGTGGTTTGGGACAGTTAAATCTGGTTTTTGGTTATTGCACATGGAATCTATCATTATTGGATTGCCTGTAAGGCAATGGGGTAATTAGTTGATAGCGCTATTAGGTGGGACACCTCACACCGGGCCGTAAGGACGGGCGTGAACTAATTATCTGGGCATCATTACCAATGCTAGGTTAGGAGCATTGGGGTTGTTAAGGGGCACACTCCCCGGATACATATGGGCACACTCCCTAGGGTATCTAGCATGTTATGAGCAACATCGTATCGCAACGTTGAATCGCATTAACATACATCTGGTAACAAAACACGTTAACAAAACTTTGAACTCACCAGCGTCGTCTGACACACTTGTCTGCATGCTTGCAGGTCGTTAGAATTCGTGACATGAACTTGCTATCTGGGAGTGCTGGAGTGGTCATGGATCGAGACTCTTGGATTAACTTATATTTGATGCATTGGTTTTGAGTATTATTACGAAACAATTGCCAAACAATTTATTACATGCTTCCGCTACACAACATTTTGAGAATTGATATCATGTTTGACATTTTATATGGGTAATCAATGTCATGACTTATTTAAATATTTATCATTGGTTCAATGTGATTGGTGGCTCAGACTCTGATGCGTAACACGCCTCGCGGGGTTTCCGCAGGTGGTATTTTGGGGGTGTTACATATATAGTGTATCAGATTTCGCTCCAAAGACATATCACTAGGAGCGAAATTATGACCTTACAACTTCGGGCGAAATCAACATCATAGGCACTTGGGGCGAAATCAGGATGTTTGGGATTTCGCTCCAAATGACCATATGTCATTTGGGGCGAAATCACCTCTAAAGTTTCTTGGACTTCGAGCCCTGTTCTATCCTATACAACGAAAGACTCGATACAAGACGTAGTCGACAGATGTAGTGCACTAACAAACTCCCCCTCAGATGTTGACGGAGTCTTCAGTGTCGAGTCTTCAGATGTCAACATACAGTGTTTATCAGTCTTTGAGCTTTTCTCGATCAAACTTTTCAGGATCAGTACAAACTTTAACTGCTTCCTCATCTTTGTCTTCAGACTCCCCCTCTCAATCTGCTTGGATCGTAGTCTGGAATTCTCTCATTCATTCTAAGATCATGATCAGGCTCTCATCTGGTTCAGGATGGTCACCTGGCTCAAATTTACCTGCACAATCTCTACCCAACACATAAGTTTCTTCAAAGATTAAATCTTTACAATTTTGAACTTTATGGTAAACATTTGAAATGATTTGTTTTCTGAAAACTCTTAACAAATAAACAATCATTTTCTCTCACACTCTTTATCTAAACTAGTTCTTCAAGCTTAGCACTTAGAAATCTGAACTTCAGCTATTCAACATCAGATGTCAAAAATCTTTTTGGATTTTTTTGAATATAACAGAAATGCAGTAAGGAAATATTTACAGACAATATTTTTGTGAGTTTGTGCAAGAGGATCATATCAGATTTGAAACAAATCACTAACACCATTAAGCTTTAAACATTTTAAGTTCTAAACAATTTACTTAGATTGTCAGAATATTGGTCCACTTAAATTTTCACATAACGTTCAATTGATTCGAGATACGATATTAATGTTTTAGAAACTTGAACTTAATTGAGTATCACTCCACTTGAATATACTCCCGTATCCAGATCCCAATGTTCAGTCTTACAGGTGAGTATACCACAGATGATATCTGTAAAAGATATAACTTAAAGGGGTTAATGCGAGGGCCGTGAGAGCTCAGGTCGATACTTCCGTATGCGCAGAGAGAAGACGGCTTCGACTTTTTGGTGTGTCCTCTTTAGAGGATCTTTTGCTTTCAACATCAATGATTATCAATTTTATTGTCTAATCAGCTAAGGGCTTTTGCTATGTTTCAAGCAATTTGCAGAAATTATTATTCGGGGACTAGGTCAGAACTTCCATTTAGCAGAAGTCCCGGGATAATACCCCAGATATCACTGAGTATAAAGACCTAGTATCTCAGAAAGAGGGACCTTTCAAACAAGATTTCGGGGGTTACCCATATATCCAAGAATAGTTACCCACGAATTAAGTAAGTTTAAATTTAGGTTTATATCTCGAAAGCAATTTACTGAATGTATAAAAATCTACTGACACATCTGCAGTAAGATTGTTTATCACTTTTAAACATTTCATATCTTTAGCGTGTTGTGATAGCCCACTGATGTACTATCATTTTCTCTTTTATGCAACAAAAACTCGTTTTTGGCTTTTTCAAATTATCTGATGTTTTTGGATTTTCTGAAATTCTTAGTCCCCCTAAAATTCAAATACATCTAAATAAAATTGAATACAAACTGT